>NW_027555958.1:217129477-217496977 GCF_003287225.1 Phascolarctos cinereus
GTTTTGTGCAAGCAGGGGTTAAGTGACTTGCCCAAGGTCACACAGCTAGTAAGTGTCTGAGGTCACATTTGAACTCTGGTCTTTCTGACTCTAGGCCCAGTGCTCTTATCCACTTCAGCACCTAGCTGCTCCATACCACAGAAGGTAGCATTTAAAGGAACTGGGGTAGATCTGCCAAGAGAAGACTTAAGGTAGGCATAATTCCCTTCTTTATTTACACATATATGCTCCAGCCTCCAATCTCCATTTCTCAAAATTCTGTTCATAAGACAAAGCCTTGTTCAAATGCTGACACCTGCACAAAGTCATATGTGACCATGGACTCAGACTTTGATGAGACCTTGGAGATTGTATAGTAAGACAGAGGTTAAGTGTTTAAAATTTTCCTCTCCAAAGACAAATAAGTGTCTTTAGACTTTTGGACTCTGATCAATGCATACGAAAAGTGAGGTGAGGGGGAAGAAGGCTCGGTTTGCAGATTCGTTTGTTTTGTTTTGTAGTCAAGAAAAGGGGAGTGAGTATTCCAAAATCAAATTGAAGAAAAGAAGAGTTGACTGCACTATATTTGGCATATAGTATTTCTTTTGGTAACTCTAAGCTTTTCCCTGAAACAAAAACTGATCTTTTTATTAATTTCCTTTTTAAAAAAATATGAACTTCATAAATATGAACATTTCCATATACAAAGAAAAACAGAAAAAGATTGTATATGAAACTATGAATGTTTCATTGATTCCTTTCCTTTCCTTCCTTTCCCATACACAGGTACACAGATAGTACATACTGTGTATGTGTATGTGTACATGTTACTTGTTTATATATTATTTATTTACATATGTGTGTATACACTCACACATATACTGTCTTTTACTAAAAAAGTCCTTCCACAAGCAAAACACAAGCTGATGGTACAGGTATTTTCATTGTTTGGTCCCCATGTAAACTCCTTCCTGTGACACAAGCAGAGAAAAGAAATCTAGAATTAATTAGGAATTTACTCTTCAGAACAACACAGACTATGTGCTTATTTCCTTTCCGGCAGGGCAGTTCTTCAGATAAATAAAGCTGATAATGGTCATACTCTCCCTAAATCTCCTCTTTTCTGAGCTTAACCACCCCAGTCCTTTCAACCTGTTCTTATAGGTTTTAGCTTTGACACTCCTTATCTTTGCTACCCTCGGTATTCACTCTAGAATATGAACTTCCCTTTTAAAATGGGGCTTTCAAACCTGCACACAGTGACTCCGATGTAGTCTAAGGAGTACAAATACAGAGCGTAGACAGCAAGTGGAGGAAGAACTGGAAATTCTGAGAAGCAAAATAGGCTGTGGGATAGAGCTGTAATACTCTAGTCTAGTTTGAATGAGCGTTAAGCTTTTAGAGCCTAACAATGTTATTGAAAGCCTTAAGGTAGCTTTGAAAGAAGCTTAACTCTGCCTCCTTGTGGCCAAAATCAACTTGTGCTTTGAGGTTTTTCTTGTTTTCACCGAGATGTTATATTAGCGATGATAGATAGAATTCGATTTCTTCTTTTTACCCTGGTCTCAGTCTCTGCTCCCTGTCTTGCTCTGTCTCTGTCTCTCTGCCTCTCTCTGTGACTGCCCGCCTCATTTAAAAGAGCATAAAACCAAAAAAAAGTTGTCATTGCAGATTGAATTACAAGGTGTGTGTAATGTTTCTCGCTGGGAAGTGACTAGACAAGTCATCGTGTTAGTTTGACTTTATTCAAGTGCGATATATATGTATGTATGTATGTATGTATATATATGTGTGTGTATCTATATATATATTAAATTACATAACCGTTTCTACATTGTTATTTCTACATAAATGAATTTATGTCTACATAAATGCATTTGAGTTGCGGGGTTCCGGGAATGCTGCAAAAGACAGTGTGTCACATAGTTTCATCTGCATTCGTGTATTCGTGTTCTTTTTGGATTGCAGGGGTGCAAAGGGGGGCGCAAAAGGAAGGCAGACTGCCACGTGCAGCGCCTCATTTGGATGTGTCTGGAGTCTTGGAAGCTTGACTACCCTACGTTCTCCTACAAATGGACCTTGGGAGCTTGTTCTAGCAGGGGAGCGCAGCTACTCGTATACCCTTGACCGAAGAACGGTACGCCTCTATCGGGGAAGGTCGTCCTCTTCGACCGAGCGCGCAGCTTCGGGAGGGACGCACATGGAGCGGTGAGGGAGGAAGGGGACACCCGCCTAGCCAGCCAGATCAGCCGAATCAACCCTGGCGATCAATGGGGTGACAGATGTCGCAGCCAGATCGCCCTCACATCCAGCAAGCACAGCGGGCGCGTTCACTATATAGAGCCGAAAGTACGTTTTCTTTACAAGTGGGGTGACCAAGCGCAAGTACATGCGACAATCTGCTCAGGCAGATCTCTATTGCCTGCCTAAGAACACTGTTTTTTTGCGCCCCCTTGGGATACTTAATAATAGCTGAATTGTTTTGCAATTTGGGATTTTTTCCTCCTCCCCATGATCCCTTGCAGCTGGGTTGGGCATGCAAAGCACCAGAGTCACCATTGGTAGATCTGGTCCAAAGTCCTCGCCCACTTCGCATAACTAGGGCTCCAGCTCTGTGTGCCTCAACCAACTTTCCCTCAGAAGCTGCTCCTCTTGGACACCAGCTCGCAGGACCCTCTTCCCCAGCTGCGGACGGTGAGAATGTGCAGAGGTCATCGAGCTCCCCGGCCTCTCCCTCCCTGCCCCTTCGCTCCCTGGGCTCTGCTTTCGCTGCTAACCGGCTCCTCGCATCCCTCTACTTGCTCCAGAGGGTCTCTGCTTTGCAGCGCAGCCCACTTCCCCTCGCTCCACCTTCACCTCCTCCTCTCTCCCAGTTTAGGACTCTGTGCCAGTTGTGGAGAGACAGGGATTCTAGTTCCAGTTTTGCCACTGTGACATTTGACAAATCACTTAATTTCAAGGTGTCTTGGTTTCCTCATCTATAAAATAGGTGTGATGATAAGCGCTCAAAGGCTGTACTTGGAAAGTACTTTGAAAAATCCAAGTGCTGTTATAGCAGCGGTTGCTTCTTAAATTTGTCTTGGTACAGACGATTTGACCTGTCTTTGGGAGAGAGTCCTGCCTGAACTGCCTTGGAAACAAGTAACTATTTCTTTTGAGAAAGGTCTTTCTTGGCCCAGAGGGCTGGACAACAGTTCCAAATCCGAAGTTGCCAAAAAAGTCT
Source organism: Phascolarctos cinereus (assembly GCF_003287225.1). Lineage (NCBI taxonomy): Eukaryota > Metazoa > Chordata > Mammalia > Diprotodontia > Phascolarctidae > Phascolarctos > Phascolarctos cinereus. Next base: position 217,132,680 of record NW_027555958.1, read on the forward strand.
TTAAGAAACTATTAGAAATAACTGTTAATCTTCCTTCCTGACAAGAGGATGGAGTAAATGTTTTGAATTCTGAAAACTCTTTTCTCCTGGACAGAAGTGATAGATGTGCATTCTAAAGAATGAGAGTGTTCTGATAGCCAGTTACTGTGTGAGTGGGCTGTCCCCTGTCTTATTTTTTTTTCCCTTAAATAAAAATAGTTCTGTGGCTAGGGTACCCACCCTGGATTCAGGAGGACCTGAGTTCAAATGCGCCCTCAGACACATAACATTTACTAGCTGTGTGACCCTGGGCAAGCCTAGCCAAAAAAAAAAATTCTAATCCATCAATTCTTTCCCCATAGGAAGTATTAGATATAATGGTTAGTTGGTCAGGCTAGGCCAGGCCAGCCCATGGAAACTTAATTACCTATGACTTGGGGTACCCAAGCACTAATTTATCAGTGCTCTAAGGCTCATCTCCAGAAAACTGGTGGTGAGGAAGATAAGGGGACACCCACAATTCATGGACTCCTGTCTACTAATCGGGGGGTTGAAGGGTAAAGACTTGCCAGTCTTTTAAAGTATTGAAGATATTCTTTCATCTATAGCTAAAAACCACTTTTGTGTTAAGAGCACATGAATTTTTCTTTTCTTATACCCTCTCTTCACCTTTCCTCCCCACAATTCCCTCTTTTTTTGGGGGGAGAGTTTAAGACTGAGCCCCAGTACTTGTTAACTTTCTACCCGTTCATATTTCCATAAGAATTGTATTTTGTAAGTGAATACGAATCCTTTGGTTTGTACTTGGTGTTCTGACAATGAAATACGGTACCCATCTTTGAAAAAAAGGATAATTTTAATCCAAAAAAAAATTGTCCCATGGAAACAGTGTTAGAAATAGTGTCTGGGTGATCTGGGTTGTCCACAGAGACTTAATTAACCCATAATGTATGTGAATTCTGTATCTTCTGTAGATGTGGGGCCTCTCTGAGTTGATCGTTACCTCGGTGTTCTGAATTAGGGAACAAGCTGTAGTTGGTGGAGGCATTGAGGGAGTGATGGAGATTGTCTTGTTTGACTCTCTCTGTACTGTTAATTTTAAGTTATGGAATTATAAAATCCCTCTCAGGGACTGAATAATCCTAAATGGGGAAGAGAGAATATCAGGGAAAGGGGGAGGGGAGAGTAACTGCCTGAATTATTAATTTTGAAAAATGAAATGGGTCAGTTATTTGTCAAGCTTGATTTGGGGTTAGAGGTTTTGAGAAATAAATTTCATGAGGGGGTATATTTCAGTCTCACTAGAATGTAGACCAGGATAATAACGACAGCTAACATTTATATAGCGCTTACTATGTGCAGGCACTTTGTAATTATGATCTCATTTGGTCTTCACAACCCTGGTTGGTAGGTTATGAGCTGAGGAAACTAAGTCATAGATTAAATGGCTTGCTTAGGATCACATAGGTGTTATCCGCGTCTGGATTTGAACTTGGGCCTTTTTGACTCCCAGACTATCTCTATCCACTATAATACCTTTGTATTCTAACTGGTAAGAGTATACTTTGTACTGACAGAGTATTTAGTCAATATTTGGTGAATTAAATTAACTCAACACCTTATGGTATGGTCATAGACTGGATGCCTCAGACTCAATTTCCTCATCTGATTAAAAAAAAAGGGCTTTGGGCTAGGTCCTTTCTAGCTCTAAAATCATTTTTTCTTCAGAGCCCACCTAGTCTGTTCTTCTGTCCTTCCTTCTTTCCCCTCTTGACTTCTCTTTTTCCCAGTATATGCCCTTCCTCTATTCTTCTATCATTAACCTTGTCCCCCTCCTCTTACTCCTCTCCTTAGATAAGACTGAATACTTATGATCTTTATTAAAGTTTGTTCATTTATTGTTTTTAAAGTACACACAGTACTGTACTTTAAAAAGAGATTTAATTGGGAAGCAATGAAAAAAAAACAATCCAGATAACAGAGGGACACAATGTAAGCAAATATTTTCTGGTTTTTGTTGTTATCTTAAATGGTCCCTGGTTTTTATATTTGTTTTTTTTATTAAATGGAGAAAATAGCAGGATTGAGATCATGCATTTAAGGGTGAAAGGGCCCTAGACATCACCTAACCCAGCTTCCTCATTTTATAGATGAGGTATTGGAAGCCCAAAGTGGCCTGCCTACCCAAGTCCACACAGATAGTCAGTGGAGTGTGGGTTATATCTAGTCCTTCTGCCTCCAAATTCAGTGCATTTCCTGTTGTATCACAATCCTTACAGACAATTAGGTGTTTGTCTTCTATAGTTTTCTATTTCATATATGTGTCTGTCTCTCCACCAACATTGCACGTGCTGTGTCTTTTACAGACATACCCCTGCCTAACACAGTTGGTTAATTATAATGAACCAATCTTCTATAAATGCCATGTACCAGGTCACAAATCAGATCAAGATTTCAAATATTTAATCTAGTGCCAACTGTATGCATGGGATTATACTGGGAACATGAAATCCAATCTCATCTAAGTGTCACTTATATATGTATATATACATTTTTTGTCTTTTTCAGAAAACTCAAAACATCACAATGGCAAATAAACCTATCCTCCACTACTTTAATGGAAGGGGCAGAATGGAATCCATTAGATGGCTCTTAGCAGCAGCTGGAGTGGAGGTTTGTCTAATGGGGGGTGAGGGAGGAAGGTGGCAGGGCACTTTCCAAGGAGATTTCATTGTTCACAAGCTCTGAGACATCTTAGAACATGCTAGTGGCCTAAATGTCTCTAGTTATCATACCCAATCCCTTCCTTTAGCCAAGAGATGTCTCCCCCAAAAGTTGACTTGTGCAAATTGATACACTTTTCCCCCCCAGTACAATCTTACTTTCTAATTGCTTTTTTCTTTATAGTCTTAGAGATACTTGATCATCAGTCTGGAACTGTAAGGCACCTCAAAGGGTCATTTTGTCCAATCCTCTCTTCTCATAGATGTGGAAACTAAGTCCCAGAGAGGTTAATGATTTGCTGAAGAGCCTCAGTTTAGTATTCAGTTCCGTATTTAAAGAGCTTCCTCTGTGGAAGGAACGAATGAAAATTTAGCAGTGGTTCTCACTAAAGTAACATTAGTTTTTCTGAACTCCCAAAGCTGTTTATTTATTTATTTTTAATTTTTTTTTTTTGGCTAGGCAATAGGGTTAAATGACACAGCTAAGGAAGTATGATGTGTCTGAGGTCGTGTTTGAACTCAGGTCCTCCTGAATCCAGGGCCACTGCACTATCCACTGCACCACCTAGGTGCCCCTCCAAAGCTTTTTAATTTAGGGCCTAGGACAAGGTATTTGTGGTCTGTGAGAAGGATTTGAATCCCATACGTTTTGGCGAAGTATGAATATATGTTAATGCTTGTGAGCATTTTCACTGGCTTTGTTTAAAATCAAAGATCTCTTAAATAAATAGACCATAATGCCATTTAAAAAAAAAGATAGATACTTGTTTTGCTTGTTTATGAATATTTGTTATGGGTTTTTTTTTCTTTTTCTCTTTTTTTTTTTCAAGGGAGGGGGGAGGTAGGAGTGAGAGAAAATTAGTGCTATTTAATTTTTAAAATTTTAGATTTAAAAAAAAAGGAAAGAAAATCAGGCTCCCTGAGAACGTGAGGTTTTGAGCATTCACTGTAAGTAACATGTATTTTTTTGCTCACAAAACCAATACCTAGAGGCAGCTAGGGAGCACAGTGGATAGAGTCCAGCCTTGGAGTCAGGAGGACCTGAGTTCCAATCTGGCCTCAGACACTTGACCCTCACTAGCTGTGTGATCCTGGGCAAGTCACTTAACTCCGATTGCCTCACCAAAAAACCAAACCAAAACAAAAAAAACCCTAATACCTACATGTTGCAGAGGGCAGAATTTTCTGATATTATGTACATTATATAATATGTACATTTATAAAAAGCTAATATTAAAAATTGTCCATTGCGTTGGGTTGCTCTCCTCCGTGACTATCTACCTTGCCTTCCCCTAGTCCTGGTACAGGCTTTCAGTGTCTCTTCCAGGTATGTAATGAATAATTAATAAAGCTAGTCAGCAAATTTATAAATGAAGTAGGAGGGGTCCTGCAAAAAGAGACTAGTATTGCCATTATGAAAATGTAACACTCCTTACTTAAAGATCAGTGATTTCCCTGGGGGGTATCATAGCTCCAGCTCTTACTTGTGTATTGTGTTAGTTACAATGAAACCCCTCCACACAGGGCAAACAAGTTTTGTGAGCTGCTTGACAAAAATATATAATTCTTCACTTGATGACTGACCAACCGTACAGGGGTGAACCATTCAAAGGTAAGCTAGGCGAGTCCTTGGGTCGCTAAAGTCCAGTTTGTCTTTGAGCATGCAAACAAAGTTTTTCTGGCTTAGTGGGACTTGATTAAGTTTGCAGTCATCTGAAGCACCCAAGTTCCCTCTTCTAAGGGGATCAGTTCAGCAGAGTAAATAATTAGCAAGCATTTATTAAGTGCCTGTGACATATCAGACACTGCGTTAGCCTGAGGGGATGCAAAGACAGGTCCAATTTGGCCTGGGTTCCAAACCCTGGAAGAGCTAACATTTGATCAGGGGAGACAATATGTACGCTTAAACAAACAAATATGTAACACATACATAAATCACATTTTTAAACACACATTCTCCTGAACTGCCTATGACATTTCCTAATATGTTGTATTTCTATTTCTATTTTAGTTTGAAGAACAATTTATTGAAACAAAAGAACAATTACAAAAGTTAAAAGCAAGTGAGTATAAAAAAATGCAATGGAAACTCTGGAAGGCCTCATCATTCAGTGGAAAGAAGGATACCTTTGGAGTTGGAACATCTTGGTTTGAATTCTGGCTCTCCCTGCCACTTGCTACTTGTGTGACTTTGGACAAGTCATTTCACTTTTATGGGTCTCACTGTCTTCATCTGTAAAGTGAGAGGTTGGATCAGGTGACTTTTACAATCCCTTCTAGCTCTAAATCTATGATCTTGCCTTTCGTTTTTATTAACCTGAAGGAAACCATCAAAAACCCGGTCCTAATGAGGATGGGAAAAACAAATTTTTAAAAGGAAAATATCTTTAACTACATTACAAGATTACTGATAATATAAATGTGGACTATCTGCTCTGCACCCAATGTAGGACACAAATTAACTCTAAGGTGTAGCTCAAAGTGGGGCTGCTAGGTGGCACACTGGATAGAGTTCTGAGCCTGGAGTCAAGAAAACCTGAGTCAAATTTGGCTGTGTGACCCTGGAAAAGTCACTTAACCCTGTTTGTCTCAGTTTACTCATCTATAAAATGAATTGGAGAAGGAAATGGCAAACCAATCTAGTATTTGTGCCAAGAAAATCTAAAATGGGGTCATGAAGAGTAGGAAATGACTGACCAATAATGTAATTCAAAGTCACATACCAAGCAGATATAAAGTTACTAAAGTGCCTCAGTGGGGCAGCTAGGTGGTGCCGTGGATAGAGCTCCCACCTTGGAGTCAAGAGGACCTGAGTTCAAATCTGGCCTCAGACCCTTGACACTTAGCTGTGTGACCCTGGTCAAGTCACTTAACCCCAATTGCCTCACCAAAAAAAAAAAGCAAAAAAAAAAAAGAATTTAAAAGTGGTTTAGTCTTTTACTTTAGTGAACTTGAAGAGACCCTGTACATTTATTTATTTGACATGATTTATTCATTAAACACCTACTGTATGCTGGGTAGTATGCTTGGTGCTACAGACACCAAGTCAAATATAAAAGTCCAGTTCTCACCCTTAGGGAGGTTACATATTACTATGAGGTACAATATCCAAACAGATAAATAAATACAATATAATTTGAGGAGAGATGGGGTACGGATGACTCATCACCAGAAATCCTGTTTGGTTGTTAGGGCATGTTTCTGAAGAGTTTTACAAACACCAGAGGTCCCTTCCCCTCCCTCTTCCCTAGGGAGCAAAGATGTCTCTACTATTAATTCCAATACCTCTAAGATCTACAAATTCCAGTATACTGTTCTGCATGAGACATGGGAGGGAATAAGCATTCATCTGGGTGTTGGGAGACCTGAATTCTGGTCTTCACTCTGCTATTAAATCACTGCGTGGCCTTCAACATGTTACTTCACTGCTCCAGGGCTTAGTTTCCAGCTCTGTGAAAAGAAATACTGGACAAGGTCATCTCTGAAGAGCCCTTCCAGGTCTCATATTCTGTGATCTTTTGTGTGTCCTTTGTAAAATGAAGCTACTTTAGTTGACCTCTCATTGGTAAGATGTTTGTATATATTTGGCTTCTTCATGTTTTACCTAGTTGGGATGATGGGTTTATATTCATCCACCTGCATTTGATTCCCCTTTTACAAGATGGCCAGCCTGTAGTAAGAGTGACTAGGAAGCATAATATGTGCCAGACACGGTGCTAAGTTCTGAGGATGCAGAGAAAGGCGAAAGACGATCTCTACTCCCAAATTGCTCCTAGTCTAATGGAAGCAAGAATATGCCAACAACTATGTACATGTAAGATATGTACAGGGCAAATAGGAGATGATCAGCAGAGGACAGGCCCCAGACTGAAGGAGAATCAGGAAAGCCTTCCTGTAGAAGGTGGCATTTTGATGAAGTGAAATGGTTGACAGGCACCAGACATTAGCCAAGGGTCGAATAAGCCAGTGGCTTTAGCTTCATTAACCCAGTATTCCAACCAGTTAGTAATTACATCAATATTAATAACTATCGTTTACTGTCGCCTGCGACTAAGTATTGCATCAAACCGAGGAGTGTGAAATGAGACAATGTGAGCCAGGCAATCAGCTTAAAGACTGAGCTGTTTTATTATTCTGAGAGTCCAGTTCAAATAGTGAAAGCTAACAATCACCCCTGAGGAGTTCCTGGCTAATACCAGCCCTCAGGTGTTACTTTAATTATAGGCACCTGCTTGCTGTCAAGGTTCAAGGATCTGTCAGAGTATTCTAATAGCTTCAGGCACCAGAACTTGGTGAGCCAAAGATTCTGAATAATTAAGCCCTTATGGGTAAGTAAAGGAAAGAGTCAAGCTGTAACCTAAATTCCTGATGCCATATTTAGACTCTTCAGTTCTGGTCCTCAACAATTCCCTATTTCTTTTTTAATTGACTTAAGGTGATGAACATCTGTACCCAAAGACTTGAACCATGATTTACCCATTGCTGTAGATAATATAACAAAGCAATGTTGAGATAAACAGTAAAGCAGGTACCTTTTCAAATATATTGGTTACGCCCAATTTTCCCGAATTTCTGGGGCTAGGTTCTGGAGTTGAGTCCCTGGGAAATGACTGTTAGCAAAAGACAAATCAGAATCAAAGATCTCCAATAAATTCAACATTATGCCAATGATACCTTCCAAGCCAATGCTTTGGTATATACAATAAGTGATACAGAGGATGCAATAATGAAGCTATTACCAAATGACATTGATGAGACAATAAGTGATACAAGGGATACAATATCCCAGATCACACAATGATCAAAAGTTACATTTATCCTGGAACACATTAGAGGCATACTGGCTTTCCCTTTGAAACTGTATAATCCCCCCTGCAAGGTGGTAAGCAATGCACACATGACTCTCCTTATACGATGTTAGTCACTTTAGCAATGTGTCCTAGGGTTGACTCTTCCCTTAAAAAGTCACATCACAAGGTGGAGGAGAGAAGGAGACTTAATTCTAACCGGCTTTTTCTTGTGAAATGAAAAGAGTACATTGTACAGGCATTTGAAGAAAAACAACGCCTCAAGGCTGCAGGGGAAAATGAGAGTCAATGCTGTTATCAAACTTCAGGGTAGTCAACTGCAGCATGCTCATCATTTGTAATAATGTCTTTGTTGTCCTCCTCCATTGTCTCGGACATTCCCTTCTTGTTCTTTTCTCTCTGCGCTTGGTCTGCAGTCTGAGTGTCTGAAGTTTCTGAGTCACTTCGAGCACAGATCTGGATGTTCCGTTCAGGAACGCATATTGGCCCTTCTGCACCATCTGGAAAGACAGAAGCATACCCTTGCCCCCAGCTTAACAACCTATCTGGCCCAAACCAATGATTGGTTTTGGGGTCCTTCCACATGACTCTTTTTTGAGTCTTTTTGTTCCTCATTATTACCTTTCTCATAAACCTTGAAGTGTTTTTTAGCCAGGGTATAGCCTTCTTTATCAGGTGTAAGAAAATTTAGAGCATATACCGCTTGTACCAATTGTCTTTGTGGCCTTCCGCTCGCTTCTCCCGCTTTTTGCTTTTGAAGAAGCATTTTCAGGGATCTATTTTTTTCGTTCCACAATTACTTGTAGGGTTATATGGGATCCCAGTGATGTTTTATTTTGAAAAGCATGAAAAACATTCCATTACTATTTTTTCCCTTTATTCAAGGGACAGTCAATGCCACTAGACTGGTTAGAATTAGTGAAAACAGATGCATTATCTATGGTGTTCTATAGCAGAATGACCGATTTTAAGATCGCATTTCATATATAAATTAAGCAAGCATGGGCTGCTGGTGCACCTTATATTTAGTGATGCTGGCAAAATTTCTTCCTACACTATGGAGGCACCGCAGGCCTTTTTATCCAGTTACTGGTTAGATAAAATACACGCAGAATGTTAATGCAGTGTTGTAATGGTAAAATTGATATAACTGATGACAGATTAAATGTGCCTGACAAAATCTTGTACCACACAGAGTATGTTAGGTTTTTGACTATTATGGACTTCGGTGGAATAGTCTTTAGATATTTCAAGCCTTTGTTTTTACTTACACAATGGTGCTCTATTCTGTATTTTTTCTCCTTTCCAAGAGGCATTTGAACACTTGTATTACATATTACATCCAAACGAGTCCAAATGCAACTGGTTTTTCTAAAAGCTTTTGTTCCGTAGTCACTGTATAATAGTCAAATTTCCACTATATTTCTTCTCATCTTAGAATATTTGTTTTACACACTGTGCTGACTTGGACCAGGTAAGTCAGTAAATATTACAAAAGATGAATCGATTCCACACTGCCTTTGGAGTGTGTCTGTATCCACATAAAGTTTTAACAGCTTTAATTTAAAACCAGGGACTTGTCATTCTCCAATAGTGCTTCTACGTCATTGACTTCCCTGTGAAATGGTCACTTGCTATGAACTTCCGTTTATAACTTTTTCCAATGGATTTGATCTTTGTATTTGTATAGTGGATCAGTGAAACAGGTTGCCATGAGTTGATATTTTAACCAATAAACAAGTGCTTTTAACCAGAAAAGAATCCAACCTGAAATTTCCAAATATCCTAAAGACTCAGTGTAATGAAATTCAATTTCTCTAAATTCACAGTAGGACATGTCACTCACAGTATCATTGTATTATTTAAATGCCTTGAAGTATGTGTACTTTCTTGTTAACAATTGGTGGTAGTTTAAGTACAATTTCATTATCTGCTTTATCATCATTCATTTCAGCTGCTTGAGCTTTCCTTCTCTCTAAAAATGTTGGTGAATAAATGGGTGTGGGGCACTGGCTGTTTGCCAAGTTAAAGACAGCATCTGAAACATTCATTCTTTCCCTCTTGGGTAAATCAATTGTAATTGTTCTTGAAGCTTTATATATGCTCTGAAAAAACATTTTAGGGATTACATAACAAACTCTCCTATAAAATAAGGCTTTTTTTCCTTTTGAAAAACTTAGATGCTTCTGAAAGGTCAAAACTCAAACAGATTCAGGAGTAGGAGAAAGCATGAGGTTTCCTATACAGCTTTCCCAACACCCCTCAATCTTAAGTTGTGCCACTCATGTTACTCCGATGTAAAGCATATTAATTAGCTGAGATTGGCAATTATATGTGATCTTGCTTTCTTGGAGGGGTGAAATAAATCTATAAGAGCGGACAGATAACTGAAGCTATTTTTTCCACCTCATGACAATGTACACACTATAAGAACCATAACCAGCTCCTAATTTTTGTGCTTACACCTCCACTATTTGTTAGTAATAAAGTTTTGAAAACTGCTTTTCCCTTCTACTTGGGACAGTGATGATATGAAGCATGTAGAGAGTTCTTGTAAAACTTATCAAAGAAACCTTTCAAAATCTGTTGTTATTAAAGTCTTTTTCTACTGCTTTCCCTCTCATTAAAAAGAAGGAAAAATATCCTATGTACAAGTGAATTGCCTTTTGAAAATCATGTTTTTAAGCAAACACCTAAGCTGCCTGTACCTCTTGTTTTGTTGTTAAAAGCTTTTGATCTCTGTTCCTGTCAAGTGTTCCATAGTAACAGGAATCCCTATTCTGGACTTTATTGTATCTTCTAGTACTATATTATTTTGCTGACATCCAAGTTCAATCGTTGAGTATTTAAAAGTCCCTGTATGTGGTATCCAATAACAATTCTCTTTCTCCAGCTGTTTTTAGTTGATCTACTTTAATCAGTTCTTTACAAAGATGCACCTTCTGGCTGCTTAAACCGCTTGTCTATAACTGGTCAATACTTCTAAGTTCAAACGGTTCCTTAACATGTTCTTCCATGCCATGATTTGTCTGTTTGAGATCTTCAGTATCCTCCACTTTCCTGACCTCTTTTTGATGGCAAATATTGGGGAGTTCCAGGGACTCGTGGATGGTTCTCTGTATCTTGCAACTAATTGTTCCTCTGCTATCTGTTTAAGATGTTTTTACCTGTATAAAACTTTTCACTGTAAGTCCAGGCTGGCCAGGCCTAGACCCACAGGGAAAAAGGAGTTTTACAATTTGTTGCTTCCCTAGCTGCAGCCCCCAGAAGTCTCTGGCTGCATTTAAAATCCTATAAAGTACAGTTACATACAGAGACACATACCAACATACAAACTGACAGAACAAATACAATGCATAGTGACATAGTGCACACTTAATGACACAGAGAGAAATATTAGAAACCCTTAACCTGAATTGGCTATTATTATCGTTATTCTGAGGAATTTAAAGGGGAAATTGCAATTGTTCCTGTAATTCTGTGTATCTCCCTGTTAACCCCTGTTCTGATGTTGTATTTTACTTGTTTTTGACATTGTTCAAAACATTCTGACTTCCAAATGAAATAACCTCCAGGATCAAGGCATAGCTTTACTATAGAATACCAGTCATATGGGGCTAATGCTGTATTGGATCTGTAATTAACTAAAGCCTGTTTTAATTCCTTTAACAATTTAAATTCAAATTCTCTATGAACTCTAATGTTTGTACCTGGGTTATTTACATCTTCCTCCTCATATACTGGAGATAGCATGGTTTTTGGCACAGCTAATTTTAATTCCATGGGTACTTTCTGTCCTCTTTCCTCTGCTTTTATGATTGCTTCTTCTAATATCCCTTTACAATGTATTTTATGGCGTTTTTGATCTTTATTTATCTGCTCACTATCTTCTCTGTATGACCTTGATCTATGTGAAGGTGAGGATCTTGATGCTGCTGAAGGTGTAATAGATTTTGCATAGATAACATCTTCTACAATTCTAAGCTTTTCCTCAAATACTCTATTGTCTCTTCTTTTTCCTCTGTTCCCACACCTACACCTTCCTTAAGTACTTTTGCAGTTAATAGCACTTTCTCTGGAGGAGTGAGACATATTTTTAGCACGTTCCAAATTGAGAATGTAGCTATGGAGAACGCACCTAAACCTACTTTCCTATAGTGCTCACTGATTTGTCTGCCCACCATTTCCCATATTTCTAAGTCTATTTTTCCTTCTTGAAGGAACCACGGGCAGCATGTTTCTACACATTCCAAAAATTCCTGTAACTGACCATCTGTAATGAATGAACCTCTTTTTTTCACTATTTCCTTGAAAAGTTGTAGATAATATTTTCTGTCTTTGCTTCTGCTTTGCGTTTGACCCATACTTTTGATCCCAGGGCACCTCCCAAACCAAAAGTAAGTACGTGTGGCCTTCCACAGCCATATTCTTATGCTCGAGCCCTTTTCTTTTCTTCTCTTATGGTCCCATTACCGAGCCTTTTTTCTCTTGTTTTCCTTATATCCCCACTTTAGCCTGGTATCCTTTTAGCACTAAAACTGCTAAAAGATAGGGTGTTGTGACCTTCGCACTCTTTACCTTGATTCCACAGCGTTGAGCCTCCAAGGACCTTGTTTCCACAGCATACAGCTGCCAAAGGTTTTTTCTCCAAAGTTTCCAAGACAGCCACTTCTCTTGTACCTCTTTGGGTCCCTGTTCATGGCACCACCTCTCACCCGTGACTAAGTATTGCATCAAATGGAGGAGTGTGAAATGAGACGATGTGGGTCAAGCGAGTTAGCTTACAGACTGAGCTGTTTTATTATTCTGAGAGTCCAGTTCAAATAGTAAAAGCTAACCATCACCCCTGAGGAGTTCCTGGCTAATACCAGCCCTCAGGTGTTACTTTAATTAGACACACCTGCTTGCTATCAAGGTTCAAGGATCTGTCAGAGTATTCTAATAGCTTCAGGCACCAGAAATTGGTGAGCCAAAGATTCTGAATAATTAAGCCCTTCTGGGCAAGTAAAGGAAAGAGTCAAGCTGTAACCTAAATTCCTGATCCCATATTTAGACTCTTCAGTTCTGGTCCTCAACAGTTTATATAGCACTTTAAGGTTTGCAAAGTGTTTTACAGATATCTCATTCTTCCTTCACAACAACCCTGGGATGTAGATGCTATTATTATCCCCATTTACAGATGGGAAAATTAAGGCCCATAGAAATTTGACCGACTTGCCCAGCTCACACAATTGATAAGTGTCTGAGGCCAGATTAGAATTCACGTCTTCTTAAATCCAGGTTCAGGGCTCTATCTACTAGCAGTTTCTCTTAAGTTCCTCATCCACACATCAATGCTATGAATAAAAGTGGGTCTCTCTTCCTCTCCTTAAAAGCTTAAAGGGCCAGGGATGAGATCAGCACTCCTTTTGTGTCTTGGTTCCATACACAAGGTCTTCTATCCTTCCATTTTGTCCATATCTCCTTTTAATTTTCTTGCTGGTTTGCTGCCCCAGGACCTGACAGTACAATCTTGTGGTTTCTATGAGTTGTTGGTTGCCAAAAGTTTTGACTTCTAAGCCTCTACTTCCTGTCCTCAGCTGTCCTGCTGTTCCAACAAGTGCCAATGGTTGAAATCGATGGGATGAAGCTGGTTCAGTCCAGAGCCATTCTCCACTATATTGCTGAGAAACACAATCTACTTGCGAAAGACCTGAAGGAGAGAACGCTGTATGTGACAGTTCTGTGCTTGCTTGGGGTTGACTTGGCTAAGTAGTTAGCTGGCCCTGTCCCACACAGTTGTCATACACAGACTCTTCACTCTTCTATATGATATTGCTTTCAGTGATGGGCAAAGGACTAGAGCATGGTCAGGACCAATTTAGCCTTCAGTTGTTTTCCTACCTTTTAATTCATAAGAACTTTTTGTTTTCAGGAATTTAACACAGAGGCCTAGGATTCAAAGAAGCCCAGCCTTTCTTTTTTCACCCTCTAGTTCCTCAATAATAGGATTTTCCAACACATGTCTTCTTTTGAAGATAGGAAGCAGAGACTGGCTGGGGAATGAATTCCTCTCCCTGATTTGTGACAAGACTTTTTTTTTTTTTTGTGAGGCAATCAGGATTAAGTGACTTGCCCAGAGTCACACAGCTAGTGAGTGTGAAGCATCTGAGGCCAGATTTGAACTCTTCTGATTCCAAGGCTGGAGCTCTATCCAGTGTGTCACCTGGCTTTCCCAGGATTGATTTTTTTTTTTTAAGAATTGCTTGACTCCACAAAGCACCTTTACTTTGAGAGGATTTAGCTTTAGTCAAAGAGCAGGCTTCCAGGTACCCCTGATGTTGTGGTTCAGAGATGCTTATTGGGGAGACTAAGGAAAGGACACATTAACTGAGACACTACTTTTTTTTTTTAAGGATTATCATGTACTCAGAGGGAACAATGGAACTGATGGGCCTATTGGCAATGCACGGTGTCCTAAAAGGAGAAGAGCAGAAGCAAAAACTCCATGAAATCACTAACAAGACCAAAAACAGATACTTCCCTGCTTATGAAAAGGTAAATGATGGAAGACCTGATGCACTTAGAATGATGAAACCAGAAAAAAAAAAGAGAGAGAGAGAGAGAATTGAGGAGCAGGGGCTAGGGCAGTTCTCGAAATGATTTTTCCTCTTCTCCATTTTTTTTTTGTAAAACTAACCTCAGAAGAACATATTTTAGATTGCTAAGAACTTATGACTCTGTACCATAGTGGATGGAGGCAGGAAGACCCAGGTTCTAGTCCAAATCGGATGCATGTGGGCAGTGTGACTTTATATAAGTCACTTAAAGGCTCTCAGTGCTCCAGGCTGCTGCTACTGTTATTACTACTGCTAGCTAATATTTACATGGAGGCAGCTAGATAGCTCAGTGGATAACGCGTTAGGCATTGAGTCAGGAAAACCTGAGTTTGAATCCAGGCTTAAACAGTTACTAGGTGTGTGATGTTGGGCAAGTCACTGAACCTCTGTTTACCTTAATCCCATGGAGGAAGAGATGGCAAACCACTCCAGTATCTTTACCAAGAAAATCTCATGGATAGTATTGGTGTGATATGGTCCACAGGGTCACAAAGAGCCAGACAGGACTCAACAACAACAACATTTATTTATATAGCCCTTGTTATATACCAGGCACTGTGCTAAGGCCTTTACAATTATTATTTCATTTTGATCCTCACAACAACCCTGGGAGCTAGGTGCTATTCTTATCTGTATTTTACAGATGAGGAAACTTGGATATACAGGGAATGAGGGGCTTGCCCAAGGTCACACAGCCAATAGGTATCTAAAGCTGAATTTGAACTCTGGTCTTCCTAACTTCAGGCCCGGCACTATATGCCCTACCTAACTGCAGGCCATGAGTTGCAGAGAAGGTCATTGGTAAGGGAAGTTCTTTCCTAGGATTTCTCTAACACCCTGAAATTGTGAATCTTGTCCAAAAAGAACAAGAAGAAAGATGAAATACAAATACAAAACCAAGATGCTGTGGGGGCAGCTAGGTGGCGCAGGGGAGTCAGGAGGAACTGAGTTCAAAACCGGCCTCAGACCAGACATTTGACAATAGCTGTGTGACCCTGGGTAAGTCACTTAACCCCAATTGCCTATAAAAAAAATAGAACAAAGCAAAACAAACCCAGCATGCTCCTGCCTCATTCACTATTACCTGGGTTTCTTTGAGCAAGTCAATTAATCTGTCTGGGCCTCAGTTTCCTCATCTATAACACAAGGGGGTTAGATCAGTTCATTTTCTTCTGACTCAGAAAATCTTAGACAATTTCTACCCTAAGCCTGGTTAATGGACAGTCATGGATATTGTACTGGGTGACCAACTTTGGGATCCATACAAATCACCTGAAGTCCCTCCACACAAATCTTTTTTCCTTTGTGGGAAGAAAAAAAATTTTTCATAAACTGATTTCCAAAGAGGTAGCATTATACAGTGGAAGGAATACTAGGTAAAGTCAGAGGATATAAGTTTAAATCTTGCCTCTATCACTACCGGTTTGACCTTGAGTAAGTCACTTAACCAGTTTGCATCTCACCTTCTTCATCTGTAAAATGAGGGGGTTGTATTAGCTCTAAATCCATGATTCTGTGGATTTATAATATGTGGATAAATCCCTTTAAACACAGGACATTTGAGTGGAGAAGAACTCTGGAATTTAATGGTACAACCTCATTTTGAATTGGAATTGATAGTTAATCATGCTTTCTTTCTCACTCCCTCTTCTTCCTCCTTGCTTGACTGTCCATTAGCTAGACCTTGGACAGTCTCATCCATTCCTATGTACTCTTGCTGCCTTAGTCGATCCATCACTCCTCTGTGAAGTTACAGGCATCCTCAACATTCTCCTGTGCTTATGTCGTTCAGGTTTTAAAGACGCATGGACAAAACTTTCTTGTGGGTAACCAGATGAGCTTGGCAGATGTACAACTCATTGAAACTATATTAATGGTGGAAGAGGTTATCCCTGATGCACTCTCTGGATTTCCTTTACTCCAGGTAATTAAAACTGAAGTTTGAAAATTGCCTAAAGACTTCTTCCTTAAATATCTGATGATCAGTTGGCTTTCAATTTTAAGTCTAGGTCAGTAAGATTGTAATTAGAGGACTTGGATTCAAAAACTGATTCTGCCTCTTACTAACTAAGTGACTATGGATAAATCACCTTGCCACTCTGGGCTTCAGATTCCTCATCTAAAAGTGGAGAGTTGACCAAGTGTGGTGGCCCAGGAGACTGTTGGATCTCTTGAGCTCTGGAGGCCTGTGGTGGGCAATGCAGATTGGCTGTTTACTGACACTAAGTTAGGAATTAACATGGTGGTTGGGGTGGGACAGAAAGTGGAACAGGAAATTGGCCCATGAGTAGCCCCTTCACTTCCAGGCTAGATGAGATAGGGAGATCCAGTCTTTAAAGATAAAATAAAAGGAGAAGTTGGGAGAAGTGACCTTCCATTTATTCCAAGGTCTCTTCTGTGTTCAAACATACAGTCCTAGGATGTCAGAAGGATCAGGGTTCAGTTTCTACCACATGCAGAGCCTGGTCATGGGTTCTCCAAGGCAGTTTTCTAAGATGCTGATTTAGGAGGAAGATTCCATATTATGAGTCTCAACAGTGATGAAATGACAGGTCTAGACAGAAAGGAAAAGAAAATGAATATGTAAAAGACATACATGTGCATTTGTGTGTGTGTATATATACATATATTCACATATGTAAATGTACAAACACATATATTGTATAGATTGAAGTAAGGATAGCGAAAAGATTGAGAATTAAATTCCCAATACCCAGTTCTTTTACATGTTAGGATTTTTTGTACTTAACAATGGTTTCATCTCTACTTTTCTCCCAAGCTGCCTCATGCACCCAAACTTTCTTTGTTGAAAGTTGACCCAAGGGAACATTCCTGAAACAAATTTATCAGTCTCTTCTATACAAGCTGAAGCATAGGAATGAACAGGAAAGAGTCAGTCCCTAAGATATTGGGGGAGTTTCTCTTTTTCTAAATCTAGACAGCCTCAAATTTAAAAGTCTGATGTCCAAGTGCAGACTAGCTCTGGCCACCCTCCGCATCCTACCCCTGCTGTGGTTATGTACCTTGTGAGGAGACAGCAGCTTAGACTCTTCTTAGTGTAAACATCTGGTTCAATTTTATTTTCCACTTGGCCCACCTATGGAGTGGGTTAGGGTTCATGGCAGTCCAGCTCAACTGGACTCACCATTTCACCATTGCTCCCTCTCCAAACACATAAAGATATCTGGGTCCTCATTCTTGTCCCCACTCTGTCTCTTTGTCTCAATGCCTGGCCAGATCCAGCTGCCCTCCCAAGAGTCTTAGGGCCAAATTCTTTCACAAAAATGCAGTTTCCAGTTAATCCTAGAATTCTCTTGATGTATCTGGAAATGGTGAACCACTCCAGTATCTTGGCCAAGAAAACCCCAAATGGGTTCTTGAAGAGCCAGACACAAGTGAACAACAAATCTGTTCTTCCAGATTGTTCCCTGTAAATAAGAAGGTATTGCTGTAAATTGTAGGTATTGTACCAAATCTAACCCAAGTGTTTTCCTCATCTAATCTCTACTCTGATAACTGCTCTCTCAAGCCCTCTCTAAACATGATCCCCAAAGCATGAGCACCTCCAGCTTTTTGGTCTTCCCTACTCCAAAGAGTAATAATAATGTAATATGGCCTGGGTCACATGAATCATTGATTGTGTTTACTTTTAGCAAAGTTCAGAAATAATGATCATAGCAGTGCAAACAATGGTAGGTAGCTTATCAGGTGCTTATAAATAAAAAAGGTCGTTAGTGCCTTCTCATTCAGGACTGTGTTTTGACCATGACATCAGGGAGATGAGGACATGACCTGTGATTGACTTTGATTTGAGTGAGGGAGGGCTGTGTGAAGTCACTAGCCTCACTTTTAAATAGGCACAGTAAGTTAGAGGGACTCAGGATGCAGTGAAGCAGTGAAACCTTTAATATGCTTCTGGCAGGAAGTGGGTGTGGATGAGCACACACACCCTACAGAAGAGAGAATAAACCTTAATTCCCTCTTCCCAGCCACAAGTCCCTCCTAGCTGACTTTCACAGGTAGAAGTCAGCACAGGTCACAGACTTCACAAATTGCCCACCACATGTTCTCGTAGGTAAGTTTCAAGCATGATCACTCTAGGTAGAGCTTAGCTTTTGTCCTACTTCCAGCCTCTTTCATCAAACACCAGTTTCACCCAATTTTAGCTGGTTTCTGACCCAAAGCTACTTTTCTTCTCAATTTCCTTATATGAAAATATAATAGTTTGTTACTTCTCACAAGAGCCATTTGGGTCCAATAGTCAGATATTCCTCAGGGCGACTGAAGATGGCTGCCATGAGTGGAAACCCAGCTGGCCAGTTCCAGCTGGGTAACTCAGCCCCTCCTCTCCCTTTTTCTCCCCTCCCCTCCCCTTACCTGAGGGTGTTCTGCCCAAAGGAAGGTAAATTTTGATGGCTGAAAGCTGCCTAGTTAACTTGGGGTTTACTGACTAGATCTCTCTCTTTCAAAGACCAAGCCTTAAACCCAATTGACTCTGGAGCTCATAGAATGGACAGCAATAAGTCCCTGCCAAAGCATGACTTAATGGTTATTTTTTGGGTCCTCCTGGCTCAGAGTAAATGTAAATAGTAACTCTCTCTCTTGGCCAGAAACCCTGAGGGTCTTCCCCTCCCACTTTGATTTGTTTTTTAAATTAAAGTGGCCATCCCTGGACTCACTTCTTAAAGAGGCCTATTTAATGAATGGGCATTGCCTTACTCAGAGTGAGAACCTGAAAAGACCTTAGCTTAAAAGGGCCAAGGTCTCCCACAGCATCCTGAGGCATCTCCAGTGGTCCTGATGAATATGTGACCACTGGACCCAGATGACTCTGGAGGAGAAAGTGAGGCTGATGACTTTGAACAGCCCTCCCTCACTGAAATCAAAGTCAATTAGCCCTCTTCAAGACTGAGGGACAAACACAATTCAGGAACTGTGAGGGGAAATCCTATTGTGGAAAGTTCTTCCAGCAATGTAGATCTTGTCTACAACTTCAGAGCATCGGTATTCAAATGTTTTGATGTCAGAACCCCTTTATACTCTTAAAAATGATTGAGGGTCTTTCCCCCCCACACGCACACATTCCACAAGATCTTCTGTGTATATGGGTTATTTCTATTGATATTTACTTTATTAGAAATTAAAATGTCTTTAGTATTATCAAGAAAATAGGTTTTGATTTTGCAGACCCCCTAAGAGAGTCTTGGACAGCCTAGGGAGTCCCTGGACCACACTTGAAAAGCCATTGCCTTAGACAGTAACTTGGGCCACAGGGAGGTTAAATGGATTTTCCCTTGATTCTAGAGGTCTTCCCTTTTCCAAATTAGTCTTGAATTACTAAAGTTTGACTAGATGGAGAAATGTGACTTTTTTTTGCCATTCCTAATTATGTAGTTGGAGGGGGGAGGGGGGGAAAGAGTCTCAGTGCCACAGGTACTGAGTTTTTCCCACAAGCTTATGTATCTATATGGCCAGAAAGAGATGACTTTGCTCTCTACCTTTGGCAGAATGGAGTCATTAAGAGAGAGCCAGCCACAGAGTCAGGTGGACCTGGGTTCAAATTTTATATCTGACACCTACTCTCTAGGTTGCCTTGGACAAATTCATTTAACCTCTCTGTGCCTTAGGCAACTCTCCAAGATTATGACTCACCCAGCACTTGCCAATATTGTTATTGATAGAGGCAGTTACCTTAGTAGGAGTTCTCTATGCCAAACGTCAGAGTCAGACAAAACAAAATGAAATTAAAACCTGTAGAAGCTGATTTTGTTTTTAACTACGGATGGCAGTGTATCCCTCACACTTACTGACATTTTCATGTATTTTACTCACGTTGCACCAAGGAGAGTAAGCAGTGTGTTATAGTAGATAGATGATTACAGCCAATCAATGAATATTTATTAGGTGCTCACTATATGCCAGGCATTGTGCTAAGCACCAGGGATACAAAAAGAGAGAAAAGACAGAACCTGCCCTCAAAGAGCTTAGGTCTAATGGGGGAGACAACATGCAAACAAATATATACCAAGCAATATCTATACAGGATAAATAGGAAGCAACTAGCAGAGGGAATAATTAATAGAGGGAAGGCCCTAGAATTTAGAGGGGTTGAGTTACAAGCCTTAATTTTGGCTCCACAATTTATTAGCTGTGTTACCTTGGGAAAGTCACTTAATTGATTTTAGTTCACTCAGTTAATCATAGGTTTTAATTCTTCATTAAGACCATTTTCACTTTCAATACTGCTACCCCTGAATTTTGGGGGGTATTGCCATTATCATTTTGACTTTGTGTCATGAGGTTTTTTTTTTCACATAAACTGACTTTCCTTTCAACCTTTTCTCCTCTAGGCATTTAAAACTTGAATGAGTAATATCCCAACAATTAAGAAATTCCTGGCCCCTGGAAGCAAGAGAAAGCCTGTTGCCGATGCTAAAAGTTTAGAAAATATTTGCAAGATCTTCTTCTGATAAAACAGCAAACCTGACCACAAAGAGAGAGATTCTGTGTGTGATTACTCTGTGATTCTAGGACCCTTAATGTCAGACTCCAATCATACCAGTGCTCTGTGAGCCTTTTCTAGGTATAGCTGCAACCCACAGTAGCATTTCAGAAGTGCCTAACAAAACCCAGAAGGGCATAGGAGGCAAGAGAAGGGCACTGTCTCCATTCTAAATCTCTTCTTTTCTCAGTCATCAAAGGATTAGAATGTCCTTTAAACACTTGACCTTGAGGTCACAATTCAGCAGTGATCTCTTGATTTCTTAGCTTTCTGGATTTCTCCACCTTATCTTGCTCTAAGCCCTCTGGTCCTCTGGTTCACTCTTAAGCTTCAGGATTATACATGTCCTGAGCCTAACCCTCCCCATCTGTTCCCTGAGCTGAGGGAGACCACCACCAGCTATATGCCCTCTTCACCTTCCAGAAGTGACCTTGGGAGGGAGGCCTTACCTAAATTGCCCCAGCACCTAAGACATTGAGTACTTGCTGAATTTTGCACCATGTTTTTTGTGCTAAACATAGCATTTGAAGTTCTAATAAATAGCACCATGTTACTTAATGCTACTGACCTAAGTCCCAATTTCTTGTGCTGTGACAGCAAATGAAATAGACAGGCAGCAAATAAAGGCTTTCTGTGCACAGATCTGTGGCTTATGTTTACATTTTGCGTTTAGAACTGAAAATGGACAGCTAGTGTGTTTTTATTCGTTTAGTCTGAATAGACCGAATATTCCTTGAAAAAGTCCTTCAGAAGGTATCATGACTGAGGTGATGAAGGGTAAGGTTTGGGAACATATGAATGATGATCCCATCTCTTCCTAATGCTATGCTGATAATTTTCCCCCCTAGTTTTGAGCATCTCAAAGTTTGTCCAAGGTCTAGATAACAGTCCTTGAAGAATTTTCCTCTTATCAAGATACTTTGTGTATAGGGATGAGTGTATGTGTTTCAAGATAGGGATATGTTTGATTTCCACCATACCTCCTAGGGCTAAAATTTCAAGAAAACAAGAGACCATTCATTGACATGGAATGTGATTCCTGTAAAAAACAAAACAAAATGAGAAAAACAAAAACAAAAGCTAGTCAGAGAAAAAAGAAGCCCATGTTGTTCCCATGTCTTGCATTCATCCAGTCCAGTAACCTCTTAACTAGTGGAGAGGAGTAGCCAAGAAGAGTATTTTGGTCAAGGACAGCTAGGTGGCGTAGTGGATAGAGCTCTGGCCTTGGAGTCAGAAGGAGCTGAGTTCAAATCTGGCCTCAGACACTTGACACTTGCTAGCTGTGTGACCCTGGGCAAGTCACTTAACCCTAAGTACCCTGCAAAAAAATGTATATCTCTGTCTATCTATCTGTCTATCTATGTATCTATATTTATATGTCTAGCAGCATGGAGTAACAGGTAAAGCAGAAAATTTGGAATCAGGAAGACTTGGGTCTGGTTTCTGACACTTACAAAGTGTGTGACCCTGGGCAAGTCACTTTATGTGACTTCACATAAAGCTTCACTTCTTTCCTTTCTAAAATGTGGGCGGGGATATTGGATAGATAACTCCCAGGGTTCTGTCTAGCTCTTAGCCTGCTGTCCCTTGAACCTCCATTTTTCTCCTCCTGTCCCTATAGACTCCAGTGACAGTCTGAAGCATATCCATTCAATGCACCAAGAACTTCTGTAGGGCACATGTCACTGGCATTTGGCTATAGGGCAGTACATAGTAGAAATATAATTCCCTGCATTAGTATGGTATAGTGAAAACAGCAGGGGCTCTAGGGTTGGTGGACCTGGGTTCAAATTGTGCCTCTGGCATTACTTTTGTGACAGTGGGCAAATCACTTAATCTCTATTGTTTCATCGTCTATCAAATGTCAGGACTGTTTCAGATGGCTTCTCAGTTCCTGATCAGCTCTGGAGATATGATCCTATAACCTCATGGGGATGGACAATCAGTCACTGAAAACTGAGTAGTTTAGGCCAGCAGTTCTCAAACTTTTTGGTTTTAAGACCCCTTTGTTCTCTTAAAAATTATTAAGGACCTCAAAGAGCTTTTGTTTATGCGGGTTATACCTATCAATATTTACCACATCAGAAATTAAAACTGACAAAATTCTAAGATACTAATTCATTAAAAAATAACAAACCTATTATGTTATTGTAAATAACAGTTTTATAAAAATAGTTATGTTTATGAAACAAAAAATTTAGTGAGAAGACGGCCATTGTTTTTCATATTTTTTTCAAATATCTTTAATGCTGTGGCTTGTATGACAGCTGAATTCTTATATCTTCCTCTGTATTCTTCCTGTTGTGATATGGTATTTTGGTTGAAGTATATGAAGAAAAGCCTGCCTCACACAGCTATGTAGTTGGAAAAGAGAGGAGTATTTTAATTAAGGCAAAAAACATCTTGGCATTATTATGAAAATAGTTAGGACTTCAAGGCCCCCCAGAAAGTCTTGGAGATCCCCAAGGGTCTTTAAACCATACTTTGAGAATCAATCTTTTTGGGGTGGTTAGGTGGCACAGTAGATGAGCACTGATCCTGAAATCAGGAAGATTTGAGTTCAAACCCAGCCTCAGACACTTACTAGCTGTGTGACCCTGGGCAAATCACTTAACCCAGATTGCCTGAAAAAAAAATTAAAGAAAGGAATCACTGCTTTAGGCCTTTATTAAGAATGAATAGAAAACATTTTTGGGAATGCAGAATTCTCCTAGATTTCTTGCAACAGTAAACTTTAATACTCCTGTAGATACAGGATTTCCCAAGTATAGATGCCAAGATACAGAGCCCAAGAGATTTATGCCTTTCATCCTGTGTGATTCTTGTCCACATCCTTTGACAAATCCTGTAGTCTCTTGACCTCTGTAAACCTCTGTAAACCTCTAAAGAACAGGATTGGTATAAGATCCTTCGCAGCTTTGGATCTATGAACCTATCTATGGTTCTTCCATTCCACCTGTAATTTTGATTCTTCTAGGTTCTTGCTTTTCAGTAAAGAAGAGAATTAATGAATTACTTGAATTGCCTATGGGGTATATGGGGTGTTCAAAAGGACCAGCACCTCTAGTGTGAG
Organism: Phascolarctos cinereus; assembly: GCF_003287225.1. Taxonomy (NCBI): domain Eukaryota; kingdom Metazoa; phylum Chordata; class Mammalia; order Diprotodontia; family Phascolarctidae; genus Phascolarctos; species Phascolarctos cinereus. Next base: position 217,156,364 of record NW_027555958.1, read on the forward strand.
GTTCTCCTGAGCCCTTTTCAGGGCTGCTCATCTACCTTTGGTGTCTACCTGTCACCTGTGGCTCCAAGAAGTTGTAACACTTGAAAAGGCAAAACCCCTCTAAAATCTTCTGGGCAGACAGGCTAAACCAGATTAAGGGTGATGGCTAAACCAGGTCATCAGTGAGTTAGGGGAATGTCTACAAGCATATGAAGACTTCCTCTGGTGAAATGAGTGGATGAGAATAATTTGTTCCAATGGCCATGAAGGCAATGTTGGCATATCAGGTCCACTTTTCATCTATTTGTTGTCTTAATTTCAGTTATAAATGCCTTAAGGATGAAAGAGTTTCTTGGGTTTTATGCCAACCTATCTGAATATTTTTTTTTGCCTCCCATGCTTTTTCTTGACTTATGAGGGCAATATGGTTCATGATCTTCCAATATTTTCTTCCCTGGTATTCATAATTGAGCTTACACTCTGTTCTGTTGATTATTTAGGCTGAGCAGGCCATAAATTCTTCTTTCACAATTCTTATTTCTCTTCTAAACTACTTGGGATTATAGTGATTGAAGTAAGTTAAACTGAGGCAATAAAGCTCCAAGCACATTCAATTTATTGAGAAGGCCAGCAGTTACCAATAAAAGGAGTCTTTAGCTCCTCAGCAAGTCAAAAGACCCCAAAGTGGGGTTTTTAAGACTTCTTATAGTTTAGGGAAAATAGATAAAAATAGAACAACACACAAGCAGGACGTATGATTAAGTCATATGGTTTCTATTGGTGGGAGGGATGAGATTTTTGTCCTTGTTTCTAGGAAAAGCTGATTGGTTGTGTCCACCTGCATCTTTGCAAGAACACCTAATGGTGTAGAGATGATAGGTTTCCTTGACAAAAAGATCAAACGGCGAATTACAGAAAGACTAAACTTCTGAACTTCTGGACTTCTGAACTTAACTCAGAGATGAAGAAACGTGGTGTAAGCACTTATACAAAAGTTTGGTACAGAATAGAATCAATTACAAAATGGAATCAATTTGATTGTCTCAGCATCTTTCTGCTTTGGTTTTGTGCTCTCTTAGGAATCCACAAGGTCCCCTGGTTCTTTGGCTTCGATTCATTTTTCTTCATCTTGAAATATTTAATCACAGATATCTAGGCTTGTTTAGCTGATCTGAAAGCCACATTCCCTTCTGTTATTGATATCCATCCTTTTGGTTTATGTGCTTAGGTTCAAGATTTTTAACCTTTTTTAAAAATTTCTCCTCCTGAGCCATCTTTTCATTTAGTTGCAACTTTCTTCTAGTTTCATTTATTGTGAGAATGCTGATGTGGTCCAGTTCTTTCATGAATACATCTGTCAGCTTGTTGGTCATTGGATAAAAGTCTCACTTTTGGGGTACCAACAGTTCAGTGGATATTTATAGGTGGCCTGTGATTTCTAGCATCTTTGCCATGGCGTTAGAAATTGTTCTCATTTCCACAAATTATTCTTTAAGCTAAACCAAAATCAGAGATACAAACGAGTATAGAAGAATGACGTGGGCATTTCAGGACAAGTCTCTCCCAACTCCAATTCATCCTCTGCCCAGTTGTCAGAGCGATCTTCCTAAAGTGCAGGGCTGACCATGTCATTCCTCTTCTCAGTAAACTACAGTGGCTGCCTATCTCCTCTTGGATCAAATAGAAAATTCTGTTTGGCATTCAAAGTCCTTCACAATCTGAGCCCCCCCTGCTTTTTTTTTTTTTGGGTGAGGCAATTGGGGTTTGTGACTTGCCCAGGGTCACACAGCTAGTCAATGTCAAGTATCTGAGGCCAGATTTGAACTCAGATCCTCCTGACTTGAAGGCCAGAGCTCCATCCACTGCACCACCTAGCTGGCCCCACCCCAGTCTTCTTATACCTTACACAACAACCCCCATACTCTTTGATCCAATGACATTGAACTTTATCTTCCAACTCCAGGCATTTTCACTGGCTGTCCCCATGAAGGGAATGTCCTCAGTGCTGCTTCCTAGCTTCTTTCAAATCCCAGCTAACACCCCAACTTCTGCAGGAAACCTTTCCCGATTCCTGTTAATACTAGTGTGTTCCCTCAGTTAGTTATTTCCAATCCAGTCTATAGCTTGTTTGCACATAGTCACTTGCATGTTGTCTTCACCATTAAACAGTGAGGTCTTTGAGAGTAGGGACTGTCTTTTACCTTCTTTTGTAACCCCTACATCGCAGGCACTTAACAAATATTTATTGAGTGACTGACTGATTGACTAAGCATTTATGAAGGGCCAGACACTGTTCAAAGAGCTGGGGCTACAACGACAAAAGTGAAATAGTCCCTGCCCTCAAGGAGTTTATGTTCTGTATCGATTCTTTATAAGGTCCTTTTCAGGTTCTAAATCTCTGCTGCAAAATTGTGTCGTATCGTAATATGGATCTCAGCTATTACACTGGCCAGGATAAAAGAGAAAAGGTGGGCTGTATAGTAAGAGACAGTTCCGCATCATAAGATGGTGTGGACTCGGTCAGAAGGAGGAGTTATGATTCTGCGATCATTACTTGAAGCCTTTCCAGCTTGGTAGAGCCCACCAGTGCTTCTGTTCTACTAGCATAGCCTTCAAGAATCTGGCTTCATCTTCGTGCTTCAATGAGATATCTGGTAAGACTTTGCTGTGCTGGTAATTCCTAATCAACCTAACTCATAGGATGGCTGGGCAGGGGAGTGAGGGGTGTGGAGGTAGGGGAGGGGAGCCATATAAGATAATGCATGTAAAGCTCATTGTAAATTGTAAAGTACAACGTAACCTCCTCTTCTTCCTCCTACTCCCCTCTCTCCTCCCCCTCCTCCCTGGGCCTCAGTTAAGGAAATTATAATTAAAACTGTAATTCTATCTAATAAACAGATGAGGGTGCCATAGAGCTAGCAGGCAACTGAAAGGGAGAAAATGTATGATCCCAAAAAGGGCTAAGACCCTGTAAGAATGGTCCCTTAAATCTGGTGAATTGCATTTTCCATCCTGGTGAAGTGGCTTCTCGTCTCTTTGGAGTCCTGGCGCCACTATCTTTCCTTGTATTCACAAACATTTACCATGGGCTTCCTACGTGTAGTGCTCTGTCCTGGGCCTTGGGGATAAAAAGATAGCTACAACACAGACCCCATTCTGATGATTTAAGTAGAGGAAAAGATAAGTACACAAATAACCATGATGTGAGGGAGGGAGAGTAAGAGAGGCAATATGAAGTGATGGACTTGGAGTCAGGAAGACCTGGATTCAAATCCCAGTTCTGCCATTTACTAGCTGTGTGACCTTGGATTAAGTCACTTAACTTTTCTGAGCATCAGTTTCCTTATTTGTAAAATGAGCAAGTTGGATTAGATGGCTTGAAACCTACGATCCTGAAGGAAATGGAAAGAAGTGGTGCAAGTAAGATGTTATAAGAAATTTGAAGAGAGAAGGAGAGAGAGAAAGAGAGAGAGAGAGAGAGAGAGAGAGAGAGAGAGAGAGAGAGAGAGAGAGGAGGAGGAGGAGGGAGAGCGAGAAGGAGGGAGAAAGTGAGAGGAGGGAGCAAGAGAGAGAGAGACAGAGAAGGAGAGAGAACACCATTTCACCGAGGGCATTCAGGAAAGACGATGAAGAAGGTGGCTTCTCACTTGGGGCTTCAACAAATGGAGGTTGGAAAGAGAAAAGGATAAGAAGAGGAAAAGATAGTAAGTCATTTCAATTTGACCAGCTGTATGGGAAAGGTGGAATGTGAATGTAGAGGACTTTGAATGCCAATGTTTATATTTTATATGGTAGACCAGAGGTGTCAAATATGCCACCTAGGGCACACGTGGTACACAACACCACCGAGTACAGTCGGAACCAGATTACACTGTGATTAGGAAATGCTTAACAAAATAAGTACATGTGCTTCCAGCAGAGATCCTTATGTACAGTGCCCCCCTAATTTCAATTTGATACCACTGTGATGGATAAAAGGGAGCATATTAAGGTGTTTGACTAGACTGCAGGGGTGGGGAAACTGTGGCCACAGGTCCCCCACCCCTGGGACTAGAGGAAATGACATGATGAGAGCTGTGCTGAGTTCTGACCTTCCTTCTTATCTTTCCTCCTAGACTTTTTCTTTTAGGAGAAAAAAAAACAACAACCAAAACTCAGACCTCCAAAAACTTAAGACTGAACTCTGGGTGAAATTGTATCACATCAGAAGAGTTCTGGAGAGGCCTCTGTCTGCCCTGACTTCCTGGGAAATCTGGAGTTTCCCAGTTCAAGTCAGTGTCCTTTCTGCTGCAATAGCACCAACAACGTACTTTGTCTCTCTTTGTCTAGTTGGTGCTTCTTCCACAGCATTCCACTGTTCACTAAAGCCACAATACCTGGTGACAGAACACTACTCCACCACAAACCTCAATGTCTCTCTTTTGTCCTTGCAAATGGAATAACTGAGACTCATGAGAAGAGGTGATTTTCCAATATAGTCTGCTTCCTGGACATAGATGAACTCTATAGGATCCCAGCTAGAACTACACAAGGCTTCAGCTGCCATGTTGTGAGGATCAAATGAGACATTTGTAGAAGTGCTTAGCACAGTGTGGAACATAATTGACACTATATAAGTGTTTATTCCTTTCATCTTCCCTTCCCCTATCTGGTTTAACCTCTAATTTTACAGATGAAGAAACTGAGGCCCAGTGACTTGCTGAAGGTTACACAGATAGAAAGTACCAAGAGTGGTATCTGAACCTGAATCAACACTTTCTAATTGTGGTGCTGGAGAAGACTTTTGAGAGTCCCTTGGACAACAAGGAGATGAAATCAATCAATACTTAAAGAGATTAATTCAGACTATTCACTGGAAGGTCAAATACTGAAGTTGAAACTTAAATACTTTGGCCATATAATGAGAAGGTGGGACTCATTGGCAAAGACCCTGATGTTGGGAAAGATTGAAGGCAAAAGGAAAAGGGGATGGCAGAGGATGAAATGCATAGATTGTGTAACAGAAACAATGAACATGAACTTGGACAGACTTTGGGAGATAGTGGAGAACAGAAGGACCTGGCATGCTATGGTCCGTGTGGTCATGAAGAGTTGGCCATTGGGAGTAGCTGAGTGGCATAGGGGATAGAGCACTGGCCCTGGAGTCAGGAGGACCTGAGTTCAGATTTGGCCTCAGACACTTGACACATGCTAGCTGTGTGACCCTGGGTAAGTCACTTAACCCCATTGCTTAGCAAAAAAACAAACAAACAAGGAAAAGAATTGTACTGAACAACAATCTCTGACTCTAAAGCAAGTACTTTTTCCACTATACCAAATTGAAAGGGAAGGAATATGCATTCAGTAAGCATCTATTACGTGCTAAATGCTTTTACAAATATTATCTCATTTGATCATATTGCCATCTAGATTTAACTTTGTCAGATGTAGAACTGGGAATAAGGACAGAAAAGGTAGAAAGTCACTTTGGGGACAAGGATACCATAGGAAATGGAGGTTTTGTAAAAACAGAAGATATTAATACAGTGTATTCTTTAACAAATTTTAAAAGAAAGGCCCAAAGTGAAATAGGGAGAAATTCTAAAGAATTTTGTTATTTTTTGAAATGTGCACATTTTAGTATCCCAAATTCCATTTTCAGTGGCACATGGATAATTATTGTATGATGTCACATGTCTTACAGTGAAATCTCACAGTGGGTAGTAACAATCAGATAGGTGGTGCAGTAGATAAAGTGCTGACCCTAGAATCAGGAAGACCTGAATTCAGATCTGGCCTCAGAAACTTACTAGCTTTGTGACCTTCGACAAGTCACTTCACCCTGTTTGCCTCAGTTTCCTCATCTGCAAAATGAGCTGGAAAAGGAGATAGCAAACCACTCCAATATCTCTGCCAAGAAAACCCCTAATGGGCTCACAAAGAATTCAAAATAACTGAACAATTAAGTAACAATCAATTAATCAACAAGCATGTATTAGGTACTTATTTTGTACCAGACTCTCTATTAAGGACAGAGGATATACAGACTAAAGTGAGTCAGTTCCTGCCCTCAAGAAGTTTACAATGTAGTGGGGAAGCAGGGAAGACTATATATCCATATCTATATCTATATCTATATCTATATCTATATCTATATCTATATCTATATCTATATCTATATCTATATCTATATCTATATCTATATCTACACACACATATATATGTATATATATATACACACACACACACATATATGTGTATATATATATATATTTATACCTAGGAGGTACAACTTGCAAACTTTGTCTAGAGCACAGGAATGTCTCATCCTGCCAAATATCAGGACTTAGAAGATACAATATCAACTCTTAAATAGACAACCAGATACTATTTTAGGAAACCACAGAATAGTGGTGATACAAAAGAATTCTGGGCAAGGAATGCCCATAGAGGAGCTTTTCCTCCCTTTGATGCTCATGTGTTTAAGACAGGGTAGTATGCATAAATTTTACAATAATTGGGCTCCAGAAATGTTTTCTATGCCCATGGAAATATTTATGCAAACTCAAACTTAACAGAGGAGAGATACCACCCCCACTATCTTTTCCTATCCCTGGATTCCTCAGACCTTAATATTCAACCTGATAGTAATAACCAGTTCAAATTTCTATTGTCTTTTTCTATTTCTTGTCAGGACAAGAATCCTGTGCTTCAGAAAGTATAAGCAGTAGTATCTGCATTTGATAGATCAAAAAGCTGAGACCCAAAGAGGTAAATTGACTTAACCAACGTCATAAACAACCAGTTCATGGCTGGGACAGGACTCTCAGTTGTAGCTACTAGACAGAACAGCTAGACAATGGTCAGTAGAAGATCCTTAGTAGGTCCTCTTCCACTCTTTATCCCTCTGATTCAACATAAGAAGTCAGTCCCAGGCAGCCATTTGAAGATCTAACGTATATGACCAATCAGTGTATCAAAAATGTGAAGGGACTTTGGAAGCTATCTAGTTCAGATCTTCTGATTGAACAGATGAGGAAACTGAGGCCCAGAGAGGTTTGGGTGACTTGTCCCAGGTTACATAGGCAGACAGAGGCAGCATTTGAAATCAGGTCCTCTGACTCCAAAGGCAGTGTTCTTTCCACCATACCACACTGCCTCCCATTGGTGGGCACTTGTGAGCTTTAGTCTTAGGGGTGACCAATAATGGAGTACCTACCTTGGGCCTGATGTAACTGTCCTCTGGGGAACCTGTCCTAAGCCTTGAGCTGTACTCCCAGGCAGTGGTGTATTTGAGCCAGCTCCTATCTGCTTACCTCCCCATTGTTAACTTGTCAGTATGAGAAACTGTATCTTGGAAATCAGTAAATGCTACAAGTCAAGGCTTGATTTAGTGTTTTGTTAATTGTCTAGGCATAAGAAAATGATGGAGAAAGTGTTAATAATGCAGACTAAGCTTAAAAGTCTATCTGGTACATTCCCCACCCCCACTCCCCCATAAACCCATATTAGGCTCTAAGCCCTCTCAGGGACAGAATGTTTCTCTGTGCCGATCTTTGTATCTTGGCATGGTGCCAACACCGTGCCTTTCACACTAAAAATGCTTAATAAATGTTGCATCTTCCTAAAAAAAAATTACATGGTGGAAAGTAGCCTAGTAGGGGTCTTTCCATGGCACTGAGCCGATTATCCTACAAGAAGGTAGTAGGTATTCCTTTCTGTCTCTTCTTTTTTCTTTCCCACCTTTTGACCATTTTTTGCTTGTTATATACCAGATGGCACAAGGGCAGGAAGAGGAAATGAAATTCCATTCAGCCCATTTGGCCTCACAGTGAACAGTCTTAGTAAAGCCTTCAAAGGGAGAGGCTGTGGGAATCATTAGATAAAAAGAAAGGTTTTAAGTACTTGTGGATTTTGTTTACTCATGTCACCCCTATCAGGAGATCAGAATTTCCATACAGGGTCAGACCCTAATACGGTTTAGATTAGGTTAGATTAGATTAGGGATCTAATACAAATCATCCTTATTTCCTGTCAATACCATAATCCAACAGGATTCTGTTTTCCATAAATTCACAGTAACAGCATATCCTTAGATAATGGTTTATGATGCCAAAGGGGCACTGTGGTGGATATAGAGAACTAGCCTTGGTGTCTGGAGGGCCAGCGTTAAAGTCTGCCATACATACAGATTGTTGGGAGGTTGGAGGGGAGAGCTGGATAATAATCTCTGATTGCTCTAGGTAATTTTCTGAGACTGTAAATTGAAGAGCAGGTGCTGATATGCATTATTAGTAAAAGGAATTTCCTTACTGGGAGTTCCCCCATTGCAATGAAACTCCTGGTTTGTTTAAAAAAAAAAAACCCTGTCTTACAGTTAAGGAAACTGAGGCCCAGCAGAGTGAAGTACCATCCAGCAAGGGAAAAGGCAGGACGAGGACTGAAATGCAAGTTTCATAACATCATGTTGAGGATGCGTTCTGTTATGCTACCAGTTTGTGGCCACCATATGCCACCGTATTTCCCTTATACCAGTTTTGTAGCCAAAGCAGCAGCTATCTGTTCCCTTTGGTGGTCATGTGAAAAGAACACTTGTCTTGAAGGCAGAAGACCTTGTTTTAAGTTCCAGCTTTGTCATATAAATATATTTGTCATGATAAGTATATAATCCCAGCCAAATGGCTGAGAGTCTCAGTTTCTTCATCTGTAGAACAGAAATATACTTGCACTGCCTACCTCATTGTGGTACGGCGGAAAGTATTTGGCAAATAGTGAATAGAATGATGGACCTGGAGTCAGGCAGACCTGAATTCAAATCTAGCCTCAGACATTTTCTAGCTGTGTTACCCCAGGCAAGTCACTCAATCTGTTTGCCTCAGTTTCCTTAACTGTAAAATGAAGACAGTAATAGCACCCGCCTCCAAGGGTTGTTGTGAGGATCAAAATATCTATAAAGTGCTAATCATGGTGCCTGGCACATAGTAGACATTTAAATAAATGTTTCCGGGGCAGCTAGGTGGCGCAGTTAATAGAGCTCTGGCCTTGGAGTCAGGAGGACCTGAGTTCAAATCCAGCCTTGGACACTTAACACTTACTAGTTGTGTGACTGTGGGCAAGTCACTTAACCCCAATTGCCTCACCAAAAAGCAAAAAAAAAAAGAAAACCAAACCCACATAACAGACAAAAAAAAATAAATGTTTCCTTCCTTAAAATACTATATAAATGTGAGATGATGATTGTTGTTATATTCTGCTTTACATCCAGTCATCCACCTAGGGCTATAAGAAGATTGAGTATGAGGTTCTCCTGGTTCTGCTCACTTTACCTTGCATCAGTTCATATAAGTAAAGATCATCTAATCTGAGTCTTTCGTTTTACAGATGAAGAAACTGAGACCCATGAAGGTTAAGTAATTTGCTCAAGGTCACCCAGGTAATAAAGGTCAGAGCTGAAATTTGAACTCAAGTTCTCTGACTACAGAGCAAGGATTTTTTCTACTCCAACTAAATACAGTCAGAGCACACAGCCCACAGCACATCTCAGGCATGTGACTAGAAAGGGGCTCTGATACATGCTGTTGCTGAGTCACACTGTATTTTATCCTTTGGGGTGGGGAGGGCTTCTCATATATAGCTACAAGTCCCAAGCTCTCTTTCAGTTAAGAACAGCAGAGAGACTGCTCAGGAACAGGTTAGTGGTGATATTTTCATAGAAGTGTCTTAAGGTTTGGTCAACAGGAGCAGATTTAAAAAAAAATGCATCTTTACAGTTTAATTCAGCAAAAGGGCTATTTGGGGGATTAATTTCATGTTTTCAGACTTCATGCCTCAATGCTAATGCACTGTTTCTGTCTATAAGGGAAAAACCTCTTGTTTATTCATTTGGTTCTGAGATAGTGCAGGGATGTAGATAAGAAACACAAAACAAATTGTTTTACATAAACAGTTTATTCTGTGTTTTCTTTGGGTGAGTTTAATTCAAGTCCACAATTTGAGATTATCTTAAAGTTGTATAGCTGGTTTAAGTGTGGGATGGGCAATTTGTTGGGATGGAGGAGGATGACATAACAAAACTCTTGAGTGTTTGGAGGGAAGGTTGTGTTCTTGGAGTTTGCCTGTCCCAGGAAGCCTGGGGAGGTTACAAATTGTAATAAAAATTGCAGTGAGTTGGATAACACTAAAAGGTTGACTCTTTTCATTTCTTAATGATAAGTTAAGAAACACTTCATGCTCACTTATATAAACCCATTATTTTTAGAATCCATTTGGGATTAAAAGAAATTGAAGTGTGAGTATAAAATAATAAGACTGACCCTCAAGCAAAATTCCAGAAATAGGAATTCCATAAGCAATGAGATCATTGCTGAAACAAGGGTGTAGCTTCCCAATCTGATGATTTTGAGGCAGGCAACATTTATTTGACTGTTCAAGTTCTGGTCTGTCTTAAGACATCAGAATTTATTATTATACTTTATACCAATCCTTCTGGGAGCTGTGTTTTCCTTCCACATGGGAGCTCTCTTCATAAATGTAGATAGCAGCCCTTCTAAGATTTGGTGAATGATTTTGGAAGATTTCTGGAATTGAAAAATTCATCCCCCTTGGGTAATGATACTTTGGACTTAGTTGGGATGATCCATGGAAAAGATCCAATATGAATCTTGCATGTCTGACTCCAAATAAGAGGCATCAGAACTTGTGCTCCCCAAATGTCTTGGAAAGCCCAGGACAACCTCCATGTCACAATGAAGTATCAGAGGAAGATGATATAGAATTGGTGGATCACATCACATAAAAAGGTTGCTGGGCCCTGCCCCTAGGGCTTATAATTTGAGGCAATCAATTGGCCATTGGAAATAACAAAGACAAAACTTAAGCAACCTCTGCTCCCAAGGAACTTACTTTCTATCAGGCAGAATATCTGTACTTATATGAGATATACAGAATTAACAGAAGGTAAGTTTTTGGTGGGTGGGCGCTAACAGCTGGGGGAATCAGGAAAGCCTGATAAAGTGGTGTTGGAGCTGAGGCAATCTGAAACAGGACATTTGTCACAGGAGAAACCCTTAAAAATCCTTCTGTAACTGGACAGCAATTAATTTATGACATCACATACAAGTCAACAGTAAGTGCATTTTGGGAGTCCAGTCTTGCTTTTCAGGCAACTTCGGCGGCTGTTTAGCATCAGAGGCCCCTCTGTACATTTGGGTAAGTTTGGTATGGTTCTGTGATTCACATACTCTGAAGAAATTGTGCCTTTAACCACCATTTTCTGCAGGACCTCAAAGATGAAAAAAAACTACAACCTCCTGGTTGATGTGGCTATCAGGACTTTCTATACTCTTAAAGTGATGACTCTTCAGTCCTTCATGTCCCCAAGTAGACAAGTTTCCCATTTTTTAAATTTGAAAGCTCTCTGGGACTGTCCCAAACTTTTGGTTTTCCCTATTTGGCCCCTTCAGCTCCTGGAGTGTTTTAGTAGCATATGACAGATAGGGTTCAACTTTCTCTTATCCTACTAGAGCAACTATTATCAACTGAAAATGATGACAACCTTTTCTATTAATTATATATTCAGGGTGTGGATGTGATCTCTGCTTCAGAGTTTGCCCAAGAGCCTGGGCTATCCTGATAATATGTCTGTGCAGAAGATGTCCTATCCTAGTGGTTTTGCTAGATCTGACATAATTCTCTTCTGACCAGAAGGAAGGTCTGGGTCGATTTCTTTAGGGTTTGGTGTGAATAACCACAGTAAAAAGGCTTTATCAACAAGCATTTATTCAAGAAACATTTAGCAAGCTGTTACCATGTGCCTAGTACTGTGATTAGCACTGGGAATTATAAATAAAAAGCAAAATCTGTCCCTGGGAGCTTAGATTCTAATAGGTACTTTCCATGCATTGCTATTCTCTGGGTAGTGAAATCTGGAAGAGTCCATTACTTCCCAGTGCTCACACAGCTGCATTTGACTCCTTTTCCCTTCTAAACATGGTGCCCAGGAATCTTTTGCAGCCTAGAGAATCCCAAGCAGTCTGAGGGACTTGTTCAATGATGTCCTCTTCACAATATATATATATATATCGAACAGGATTTTGTGTGGATTTTCCTTTATTCAGTTCTTTAATGATCCAGAAGCCATTTCTGTATACCACATTGTGATATACAGCCTCTTGTTATATGCACAACTGCCATTCCAGATACAAGGGAGGCTGAGGCTGGAGGATCTATTGAATTCTAAAGGGGCGGAGGGAAGGAGGGAAGGAAGGAAAGATGAAGAGAAGGAACATTTAAAAAGCACTTACTGTGCTAAGCACTTCGCAAATATTATCTGAGCTGCAGTGGGCTATGCCAAACACCTTTCTGAGCTAAGTCTAGCATCAGTGTGGTGACCTCTTGAGAACAGGGGGCCACCATGTTGCCTAAGGAGGGGTGAATCGACATAGATAAGAAACAGAGCCCATGCTGATGGACAGTGAGATTGAGCTCATGAATAGTAGTCATACTTCCAGCCTGAATGAGATGCACAGAACTAGTCTTTAAAAATAAATAAATAAAAATGAGTGAATGAATGAAAAAGCTTTAATTAAACACTTACTATATACCAGACACATAGAGGCCTAAACCAAGGAATTATAAAGGAACAAAAAATAAATATCACTAACAAATATTGATTCAAAAATTTTAAAATTCTGAACAAAAAGATTACATATTATATCTCCCCTCCTTAAAATCATTCACTATGATCAAGCTGGAGTTTTACCAGGGATGTAAGGAAGGCTTGATATTAGGAAAATAATATAATGCATAAATTAATAATAAATAAAATAAATTAATAAATACAATAATAAACACTCTTATCAATGATGGATTAATAATATAAATATACTAAATTAATATATTAATTGTTGTAACTTCTTAATTTAATATTTATTGTTAGATATTTAATTAATTTATTAACTATTAATATATTAATAAGGGGACCAGTCTGGCCATAGTAATCAGGACTGATTTCTGGCCCAGACTGTGTTACCAGAGGCAGGTAAGTTTCACACAACTGTCCATTATCCCTCTTGTACAGAGACACTGCTCCTGACTTGATTGCATCATCTTCTTTGATTGTGAACATCTGTCACATCATGGAGGGAGGTCACCAGATGGACTTCTTTTGCCTAGAAACCCAATTTGTTCATCACTAACAAAAAATAAACGCTATTGTCATCTCTTTTCTTCTTATAATGGTTTAAACGTAGGTGACACTTTAGTACAGGGGTGGGGAACCTGCAGCCTCAAGGCCACATCTGGCCCTGTAGGTCCTCAAGTGTGGCCCTTTGACTGAATCCAAACTTCATAGAACAAATCCCCTGAGTAAAAGGATTTGTTCTGTAAAACTGGAACAAAAACTGGGTCAAAAGGCCACACTCAAGGACCACACGTGGCCTCAAGGCCAAAGATTTCCCACCCCTGCTTCAGAGTATATAAGACATTTTCCTCTCTGTAATTCTGTGAAGTAGATCATGCTAGCTGGTTTTTAAGAGATGCAGAGAAATTGCAGGCTTGATTACCTGCCCAGAAAGTGGAGGAGTGGGGACTTGAACCTGGCCTTCCTGACTCAGTCCAGTATCTTTTCATCATGTTGCATTGTTTAGGCATCTGCCCAGAACACCGCACCCTAACTATCCAAGCTTAAGCAATTCACCCTCATTATTTTCCAGCTGACTCATATTAGGCATTGTGTGACTAGAGTATGGTATGTGTTCCGTGTGCTCAACACATCAGGTTTCAGGTAAAACTGCTCCATTCTAAAAAACATTCTCAGGTACACAAGCCCTGAAGAGCTTACTTCAACTCGGGGGTTGGGAGGGGGAATCCTGGGAGGGTGTGGCTCAGAAGATTTACTTAAAGGAAGGCACACCTGATAATGATCAAAAAGCCAGAGTCAGGAAGTCAACTTTGAAAAGGTGGGACCATTCAATTTAGCTTAGGGAGAGTCAGAACTCCCAATGACTTTGCTGTTTCCTGATAATCTAGGCAGCCCTGGACGCTCCTCTGGTTTCTTTCCTGATTGTTTCCCACTGCTACAATGCCTGCTTCTGCTGCACCTGCTGTTTTGTGGCAGTGTTCTGTTCTCACAGTGAGAATAATTGAGTTTCATGGTTTTTGAGTACAGTTATCCTTTCCCCATCAAGGTTTCAATGCATCTTGGGTTGGCATAAGAAATTAAATGGAAATTTTTGGGGAGTTTTGCAGAAGCTGAAGAAAACATGAAAAGGTCACCAGGTGACAGAGACAAAGTTTAGAAACTCAGCAATGCATAAAATATATTCATAATATTGTATAATATCAACACATTTTATCTTTAATACCATAATAATTCGAACTACTTCTCTGAAGGAGGGCCAAAAAAGTTTACGTGGATTTTCCAGATGGCAGGGTGCCATGCCTCTAGGCCCCTCCATGTGGAAAGGATAACTGTATTTGATTTTAGGAGGAGGCAGGGTGGTAGAGTGATGACTTTGGAACCAGAGTCCCTGGGTTGAAATCCTACCCTTGCCATTTCCTATCAAGTGTTATCTTGGCCATGATGACTCGACTTCTTTGGGCCTCAGCTTTCTCATCTATAAAATGAGGGGGTTGGGCTAGCCTTTGAGGTTCCTTCTAGCTCTAAGTAGATGATTCTATGAATGGTGCCATGGTAGGGGTGGAAATAGAGAGGAGAGGAAAGGTGTCAGAGATATTGTAGAAGGAGACTTCAAAGGACATGGTAACTGATTGGACATGAGAGGTAAGGGAAGTGTGCAATGGAGAAAGGCCAGTCAGGTGAAGAGCAGACCCACTGACAGAAATGGCAAAGTCAGAGGGAGGAATAATTTTAGGGGTAGAAACGAGGTAATACGATGTAGGGGAAAGAGTATTTGGAATCAGAAGTCCTGGGTTCAAATCCTAACCCTATCTATCCTTATCTAGCTGGGGCCCAGATCCCCGTGCCACTTCCAGGCCATCTTGTTAGCATAGCCTTACCATTCTCTGACCATGTACATGCCACTAGAAACTTAGACTTGCCTCCTGGACCAGCTAGGTGTGCTTTCCCTTATGTTGCTGGTGGTTCTCAGGCCTCCACACCAGTACATCCCACCTTGGGAAACTCCTGGACAACCCAGGGATAAGAAGTGGGCTGGAAAGTAGTTCCCCAATTTCTATCCACTCGTAAGGGGGAGCACTTCAGGGCCCTGGACCCTCCTGAGATAGGGGATGGGCTGTTCAGGAGTGGGGAAAGTGCTTCTCTGTACTCTACCCAGTTTGAGAAGCATGATAGCACCATTGTTGGGCATTCCTGGAATAGGTAGTGGATTGCTCTTGGTTGTTCAGTCATATCTGACTCTTGGTGACCCCATGGACCACGTAAGCCAGGATCTTTTATCCCCCCACTGTCTCTCTAAGTGTACTTGTTGTTTCCTTGAAACTATTTAACCATCTCATCTCTGCCATCCCCCTTTCCTTTTGCTTTCAATCTTTCCCAACATCAAGGTCTTTTCCAATGAGTTCTGTCTTCTCATTATGTGGCCAAAGTATTTAAGCTTCAGCTTCAGTATTTGACTTTCTCCAATGAATAGTCTGAATTAATTTCTGTAAGTACTGATTTGATCTCCCTTGTTATTCAAGGGACTCTCAAAAGTCTTCTCCTGCACCACAATTTGAAAGCATCGATTCTGCAGCACTCAGGTTTCCTTATAGTCCAACTCATACGTTGCTACTGGAAAAAATCATAGGAAAGTTGTGGATTGGCAGGCAGTAACCTTGACCATTATTAATACCATCTGCCCTTCCCCCCACTAGCTCTGGCAACTGAATATGTCCCAAGGGCCAGGATCCCTACTTACAGTCTCTAGTCTAGACAATCTCTAAAATTTCATCCACTTCTAAAGCCTCTGTGGGCTTCCTTGTTCCCTAACTGGGGCCTAAGGAATACTGTTCAATGAAATGAAATAGAGGTCAAGGAAAGGAGAATGGATACTAGAAAGGTTTGAAGTTAGCTGGAGACTTGAAGGGGTTAGTTTCAAATTATTGCTTAAGAAGTATTTACTATGTAAGCAGGACTGGGAAAATAAGATACACAATGACTAGAACAATGTACATAAAAAGAACAATGACCACAAAATAATTCAAAGTAAATGTTGATGGCTAATATGGAAGTGTTTTGTATGACTGCACATGTATAATCTATACCAAATTGTTTGCCTTCAATGAGAGGGGAGGGAAAGAAGGGAAGGAAAGAAGAGAATATGGAACTCAAAATTTAAAGTGTTCAAAATTTTTGTTTACATGTAATTGAGAAAAAAAGAAAAGAAAAAGAAAGTGAATGTTGAGAAATTATAAAGAAAAATTTGGCCCCAAAGAAGAGGTATAAGAAGACATTTTCTCTTGCTCCTTTGCAGAAGTCAAAGAGTAAAGCGTTGCATATGTCAGATTTTTTTGGATGCATTCAACAGTTTTCCTGAAAATTTTTTCCTTCTTTAAAAAAAAAATCCTTTGTTATAAGTTAACTCTCTGGGAGGGGGAGGAGTTGAGGAGAAGATATAGGGGAAATCTAGGTGATAGGGGAAAGAAAAGATAATAAAAATTTGTTTTTTTAAAAAAGCATCTACCCAACTGTGTCCACAATTGGGCTAGGAGGTAAGGGAAATGCAAAACAGGTATAAGAGGTGATCTCTGTCTTCAAGAAACTTAGCATCCTGGAAAAGGTGGTGTGCTGAGGTAGGAGATAGCTTCCATAGTAAAGATCTGAGCACCAAAATTCTTAGGGTGGAATCATTTAGAAATTAATGAGGCATTGTAATAAGAGGACTTTATTAGGTTTTGGATGAGATTATCTCTATGGTACAGTGTAACTCTAAATCTGTAGTCCTAGGAATTTATCATCTTTTTGTAGGGGATGAGAGGAGAAATCAGGGAGGGACAATCCCTATCTGAAAATTGGTAGAGTGCTATGTTTTTGCTTACTTTTTCCTTTACCATCCATCCCAAGTTAAAAAATACATTTTAGGTTATCCCAAGGAAAAGGGCTCTCTCTCAAAGTTAGAAAGGACCTTTCACAGTTTAGGTACAATAAGGGGAAATGAGAAAGAAGGAAAGTTGGCATTTCCCTTAAAAACAGGTTTGACCCAAGATTTAAAAAGTATCTCTTGGATTCTACTTCTGGGAGCCAAGTTGACGGAATAAGCAGTAAATCACTGTAACTCTCCCATGTTCACCTCCAAATAATCATAAAAATAAACATAAGAACAAATCCTGGAACATCGGAGCCAGCAGAAAGCCGGGGTGGAGCTGTCTTTTTGCCCGGGAGACTTGGAAGGTTGGCAAGAAAAGTTCTCATTCAGGTAAAAGAGGAGCCTGGTCCATTGCAGGAAGCGTCCCAACAAGCCAGCAGCGAGCCCCAGCTCAGCAAACCGGCGGGGAGATCCTGAGCCCCAGTGTGGTAGAGCAGGCAAAGCCAACACCAGGACCCGCCACATGCCGTGGCATAGCCAGGGGAAACATTGCGTGCTTCAGTGTAGCCCCGGGCCACACGGCAGACCTCCAGCTTTGTAGAGAAAGTAGCCCAGACTTCCAGGGCAAACAGGCAGGTCTGCACGTGCTTTTCAGTGTAGCCCTGGGCAAACAGGCCGACCTGCAAGTGCTTTTCCCACACTCTCTGTTGTGCACAACTAATTCAGCTCACCACAAGAGGCAGGATCCTATACTAACTTTGAAGGGATAAGACCAGCTTAACCTTCTATGTGGAATGTGCATTATGAGGCGGGAGACAAGATGGAAGCAACTTCGTTTATTTTTAGCAAAGCACTTACTTATATAGTAAAATAACAGGAACTCTTTCTCAAGTTACAATGACGTATAGCCCATGCTGTGCTCAAGGACAGTGCATGCACGTCCTGTGCACTTATCTGACTCCAATCCCAGAATAGACTGCTAATGACCATATAATAACTAGGGGAGTTAAAGATTGTTAAAGATCCATATAATGGAGCACCGAACCAGGTGACCTTTGCTCAGAGATCAGCACCGGAGAGGGGCCTCTGCCAGTCAGTGAGACCTCTTGAACAGCCTGTGGCCCTCTACATCCTTACAGATTCCCAATAGCTCTCCAGCAAACAGACACTCTCCAGCTTTGTAGAGAAAGTAACCCAGACCTCCAAGTGCTTCAGCACAGCCCAGGGCAAACAAGCAGACCAGATCTTGAATAGGCAGACCTCCAGCTTTGTAGAGAAAATACCCCAGACTTCCACGCGCTTTGGCACAGTCAAGGGCAAACAGGCTGACCTGCACGTGCTTTTTCAGACACTCTCCAGCAAACAGACCCTCTCCAGCTTTATAGAGAAAGTAACCCAGACCTCCACGTGTTTCAGTGTAGCCCAGGGCAAACTCGCTCTCCAGCTTGATTGAGAAAGTAGCCTAGATCTCCTTGGGCTTTTCAGCACAGTCCAGAGCAAACAGGCAGACCTCCAAATTCGTCTGCACAGCCCAGAGAAAGCAGGCACACTCCACTTTGTAGAGAAAGTAACCCAGACCTCCACATAGCCTCGGGAAAACGCAGAAAAACCCCACAGGGCCTCAGCACACTCCAGACGTCCCCACTAGGACTTCAGCTCAGCACCGGGTAAATTGCCAGGCTGCTACAGCCTCCAGGAGCGTTAGTCACTCCCTCAACACAACACTAGAGAAGAGGGTCCCCCGTGAGCCTGGGGGGTAACATCAGCGCAACACCAGGTAAACAGCCAGGGCCTGTAGCCAATGGAACAAGAAACCTGAGACACAGCCCCTTCTGCCCTGGAAGCAGAAATCAAATTTAAAAGAAAGGAAGAAGGCAAAAAAAAAAGTATCTCATTAAAGACCTGAGACCTTCTCTTTTTCAGGTAAGGAATGGTAAGGTTAGGTTCTAGAGTAGAGAAATATGACTATAGAAGGCATTGCTTTTCTTTCTTCCTCTCTCACTCTTTCCTTACTCCTTTCAAGCATTCAGTGAAAGGATTTTGGGTGAAGTTTGCTATTCATGGATTTTTGTGCATAAACTCATTCAATTTTCCTATAACGCTATAAAACTTGATTTTTGTGGTTAGAGCATGTGGAGCAGTTAGTTAAAAAAAAATGAATAACTATCGTAACCATCAGGCAGAGTGTGTGAGCAAAGCCAGAAACTCTTCAGCTTTAAATGCAGACAGCTTGCTGGTCATGGCCTCAATAAAGCTGTTGCCTATGCAAAGTTCTCTAATTCTGTCTGTTGGTGAATGGGTGATGTTATCACCCTTCCCTTTGGCAAGCTGCCACTCAAAGGGAAGGGAGGAGGGAGGGGGGAAGCTACTTACTCTTAGAGTATTCTAAAGCTAAAAGTGGATGTTATTTCTAATGTGTGAACTTTCTGTCTTCCAAGAGTGATTTTCTCTCTTTGTCCAGTGTATTGCTTGTACTGATATATACTCTAAAAGGTTATGAAAATGATAGACCCTCCTTTTTCTTGATCTCTCCCAGCTCCTCCATCTTGCACTGAGGGGAAAATGGTCATCTTTCCCTCTAAGAAATGGGATCCTCCTTCTCTCTATCTCTTTGCAAGCTTAGTAACAATTGCAAACAGTTTGGGTTGATGGACATAGCATTGGGTTTATGTAACAACCATTTAAATAGCATAGTCAACAAAATGAACAGGCAGGGAATAGTTCCTAGCAACTCGGTGGTAAATATGAGTGTCTGGGTGAAAAATATCCTCCAACCAATTCCTAATTTGTCTTGAAAATATCTTTCTCTTTATTTTGTTCCCCAGGCAACTGATACCTGAAGTCATGGCAGAGAAATCCAGACTCTACTACTTTAATGGAAGAGGTCGGATGGAGTCCATTCGATGGTTCCTAGCTGCAGCTGGAGTTGAGGTTTGTTCTTTCTAGGGCCAAGTACTGTGCAGGACTTGGACTTTATTTTATTTTGGTGAGGCAATCAGGGTGAAGTGACTTGCCCAGAGTTATACAGCTAGTGTCAAGTGTCTGAGGTAGGATTTGAACTCAGGTCCTCCTGACTCCAAGGCTGGAGCTCTATGCACTGTGCCACCTACCTGCCCCTGTGGACTTTATTTTAAATAACCAGCATTCCATGACAAAGAAGCCCTGCAGGTTCTATGGGTACACCTGCAAGCTGTCTGCTTCTGATGGCGCCTCTTTTGCAAGTGAAGGAATAAAATTCTTATGTAGAGGAAGAGAGAAAGTTAGGATAGGGCTCTTTGGGATATCCATCTGCTCCAGTCAGGCATTTCTATGTCCATCACATGTCCTGAACATTTATGTCCCTAGACATAAGCTCGGGTCTTGCCCTCTGTCTTGTTATCAATTCATCATGGAAAGAGAAGCTGCCAAGTACATAGAGAAATCCTGGAGAAAGGAAGAGATGAGGGCAAAATGGCAGCAGACACAGAATGACAATTTTTAGAGATTTGTTGCTTCGTGTTCCCTGCCATGTGCCTATGTTTTCATCTATGAATGTGTCCGTTTATCCATATGTGTTATCCTTCATTAGTGAGCATACATTGTAGGGAGGTGAAGAGGAAGGCCTGGACAGTATTGTATAGAAGGGGTAACAAAGTGTGATTGTATATGTCAAAACAACTTGGCATGTGGCCTCAAGCAAATAAGCAATTTTATCAAGTCTTCTTATTTGTCACTCATTCCTTAAAGTTGTGGTTTCGATGGAAACCACTAATGAAAGAGCTTATTTTC
This sequence comes from Phascolarctos cinereus, assembly GCF_003287225.1. Lineage (NCBI taxonomy): Eukaryota > Metazoa > Chordata > Mammalia > Diprotodontia > Phascolarctidae > Phascolarctos > Phascolarctos cinereus. The sequence continues at coordinate 217,177,075 of NW_027555958.1, forward strand.
CTATGTCTTGATTTGAAGTCAAATGGAGCTTTTTTTGGCCAAGCTTCTGTGGATGAAAGTTCATTGTTTCTCAGTGTCTTTTTTTTTTTTAAATCCATATAATGAAATTGTGCCTGAGTACCAAGTCTGGGTGTTAGCTATGCTCCCAGTGAGGTCTCCACCTTCCTGGGATTTTCTGGGTGGTTGACTGTGGCCCTCCTTTTCTTTATCTCCCTTTATTTGTCCTGAAACAGCTTCATAACTTCCTGCCAACATTCATATAGACTGAGGACCATAAACTTACCCATGTGAGTTCACAAAGACGATTCATTCAAATTCCATATCCTGGTTCAATTCAATAACCAATTCTGCTTTTTTTTTTTTTAGGCAATTGGGGTTAAGTGACTTGCCCAGGGTCACACAGGTAGTAAGTGTCAAGCGTTTGATCTGAGGCTGAATTTGAACTCGGGTCCTCCTGACTTCAAGACCAGTGCTCTGTGCCCTGAGCCACCTAGCTGCCCCAATTCTGCATTTAAAAAAAAAACAACAACTTGGTATTCTAATAACAGATGGATATCTAGTAACATAAAATTAGTTTTAGTTTGCTATTACAATTGTTAACAATCTATAGCTGTCTGAGGACAGGAATTCTTTAAACTTTGTCTTTATATACCTGGGACCTAGCACAGTAGCTGGATTATAAGTTTTAAGAAATGCCTAGTGAATGAATAATTATGGAAATGAAATACCAGCTCCATTCAAGGCCCAACTCAACTGTGAGGTACTCTGAGGCCTTTTCTGATCCTTTCCTATCTCCTACCCTCCCCCTTAGAATTTCATCACTTCCCTGAAATTATTTTGAATTTACTTTTTACATATTTTATATTTGCCTATCTTGTGTTTGTGTCATTCCTCTTACTTTGGATGTAATTTAATTTCATTTTGATTCATTTCACATTTATTAAGTGCTTAGGAATAGCCAGGCACTTATGCTACGTATTGGGCATACCAAGTCAAAACCAAAATTTTGATCTCAAAGGTGTTTATATCCTACTGGGGGTGGGGGATGGGGAACAATATGCATGTAGATAAGTCAAATTAAAAATGTATACAAAATATTTTGGAGGGGAGGAAAATGCTAACAACCAGAAGAATTGGGAAAGGGTTTTTGCAGGAGGCGGCCCTTGAGCTGAGCCATGAAGGAAGGCAGGGATTCTAAGAGGTGGATGTAGTATGAGGTAGAAGATAGAATATTGTATATAGAAAATAGCACTAGGCCAGTTTAGCTGCAATGTAGCTTGGTGAGTGTCAGGTGTAAGGTGCCTTTCTTAATGCAATCTGAGATCAAATTGGCTTTCTTTTTTTTGTGGGGGTGAGAGGGGAGGCTGCCATATCACATTGTTGGCTCACATTGACATTTCAGTCCAGCAAACTTTTTTCAGATGAACTATCTAGCCATAACCTCCCAAGGGAGGATAGGTGACTCAGGATTATAGATTTAGAGCAAGAAGAAACCTCCTGAGTCATCTAGCCCAACTCGTATTTTACAAATGAGGAAACTGAGATTCAGGGAAATTTAATGATTTATCCAAGGTCACGTAGGTGGCATAAATTTAACCCAGATCTTTCTGGGGAGTAGAGGCCTCCTCACCACTGGAGGTCATCAACCAGAGGCAATGACCATTTGTAGTGTATGTCATAAAGGTGCCAGTATCATCAGGTATAGGTTGGACTAGTTAACATCTGAAGTCCCTTCCAGCTTAGAGAGTCTGTGTTTCCAAAACTACTTTTAAAATATTGTAATCTACTTTCTCTTCCTTACATTGTAGGAGTGTGTTTTTTTCTAGGACTTTGGAAACAAAATAATTTCTTTTTTTAATCTTTTTTTTTTTAGTTTGAAGAAGTGATTTTGGAAACAAGAGAACAATATTTGAAGTTACAGGAGGGTAAGCCTCAGTTACTTTACTGATATCTTTTGCTTGAAATATAAATTAATTCTTTAGAGAATATTATTATATTTCACTTCACAAACATAAATAATTAAACACAGTAAGCTATGGTGCTGGTTGTAATAGCTAACATTTATGTAGCATTTACTATGGGCCAGGAACTTTATAATTATCTCCTTTGATCCTCACTACAATCCTGGGAGGTAGATGCTTTTTATTATCCCCATTTAACAGTTGAGGAAACCGGCGCAGACTTGGGGTTAAGTGACTTGCCCAGGGTCACACAGCTAATAAGAATCTGAGGTCATATTTGAACTCAGGTCTTTCTGACTCCAGGCCCTGGGAGAAAGCATTGACTCTAAGGTTAGGATGTTCAAGAGTCAGGGATGGGGAAGGATGTAATCACTAACCAGCAACACAGTCCTCTCAGGTTTTGTACTCCTTCAATAAATCTCCTGCCTAGCATCAATGGTTATCTTCTATGAGGCATTCCCATACTCATTCTGAGGTGGGAAGGCACAATGATCCTGAGGGTAAGTCAGCATGGGAATTGGCTGATCCCCCCACTATTTTCTTCAGTATGAGGAAGGAGAGTGTTCCAGGCCTGGAGGTGGAAGATGGAATATTATGAGGGGCAGATAAAATTTTCTTGGAGTATATCCTTTGAATAAACCCTAGGGCGATGAGGCAAAATGATTACTTGGAGGGTTAACTCATGCAGATTTTTTTTTCTATGTTTGGTTGCTGTCTGAGTGCACTGAGAGATACCTGATATACTTGACCTAAATATTATGGAATGGATGATGAGGGCTCTAGGTTTGAGTCACGTGGCACTTACTCACTGTCTTAACTTGCAACTTCACTCGAAACTGGAGAGATTTAACTCTTCTCCCTTTCTCCCTCAGTATTCTGAGATTGACTTACAACTTGCAGGTATGAACTACACTATTACAGTAGACCTTTTCCTTTTTTTTTTTTTTTAGGCAGTTGGGGTTAAGTGACTTGTCCAGGGTCACACAGCTAGTACGTGTCAAGTGTTTGGCCTGAGGCTGGATTTGAACTCAGGTCCTCCTGACTTCAGGGCCAGTGCTCTATTCACTGCCACCTTGCTGCCCCCAGCCTTTTCCTTTTCAAAAGGAAGAAAAAACCCAGAAAATCTTAAATAAACAACAATTCCAATTATGTATGTAAATCTTCAGTCACAGATCCAAGTATGTGCTCTACCTGGGGAGCTCTTTTGCTCCTATTTCTTTCGTTTCCAAATGAAAATTTATCAGAGAGTCTCCTTTCTGTGTCTATCTGTTTCTTTCTCTGCCTTTCCAGCCTTCTGTCTTCCTCTCTCTTTCCCTTTCACTCTACCTCTCCTTTTTTTCCTCCTTTCTGCTGCTCTTCATGTCTCTGTCATATGAATTTTTTTTTAAAGTTTCTAGGCCTGGGTTGAGGTAAATGAGTGGAAAAACATGCATAAACCACGTACTACGCGTCAAATACTCTGCCAAGGGCTGAAAATACAGATAGCTGAGCAAGACAGTCCCTCCTCCCAAGGACTCACATTCCAATTGGGAGAGAGATCACACAGCAGAGTTCATTTGCAAAAGATATGGAAATGCCCAGTGGCCCTGAGGGTGCAGTGGCAATAACAAGGCGAACCTGTTGTTTGGAGAACATTGCCATCAAGATACCAGACTTTGCAGATGACCAAAACTTCTCCCAGAATTCTCTAGTGTGATGGCATATTTTGAACTTTATTTGCTAGGGTTTAAGAGAGGGAGAAACCAAAGGAGCTTGTCTTCATCTTGTTTGCACCTTGTAGGAAACCAGGGTTCTTTCCACTGTACCATACTATCTCCTCGAAGTAGTCTTGGTAGCATTCTGTAGTTCCATGTGTATATTTATCACTATATACACACATTTACATACATATAATATATGTGTGAATATGTATACACATACAAGCAACGTGTTTCATCATCAGATTCTTCCTCAGATCTTCATCAGGTCTATGCTACTTCTGTTTCAGGTCTCCTCAGGGGGGTAGCTGTCTGTCTCTAACGTAGGAAAGGGACCATTGTAGGACCTAATTCCTGGATGCTTTTGTGTACTTAGGCTTCTAATTATTTGTGCATCTGAAAAGCAGTTCCCCAAAAGGCAATGGTATAGCAGGTAGAGCACTGGACTCGGAGTGGGGCAAACCGAGTTCCAATCTTGCCTCTTCAGCTCTCTATGATTGTAGGTATCAATTGCTTGTCCTCTGAGTCTCAATTTCCTCACAATAACAGCACCAACCGTACAGGATTATTGTCAGGATCAAGTGAGATAACATATTAAGATACTTTGAAAACCTTAAAGCTAAATATATTTTTCCTTTCTTTTCCACAAGATGCTCTCTCCCAAATCAGTGGTCCTTTGGCTACACTCAAGAGTTCAGTGTCTAAAACAAGGGATCTTGTGCAAGATGCAAGGCCAGTGGTCACCACCTCCCTTCTCTTTGGCTTTTCCTTGTATTGGTCTCCTTTCCCAGCTTTTCCCTTGGTTATCTAATTGGAGGTGGGGATAAGCAATCAAAGAAAATCTGAAGACAGGACTGCATGGTTATTGAAACTACTCCTTTCTTTCTTCTTGAATGCCTTAATTATTAACTTTTGAAACAATCTCTAGTCTTTGGCCCTTTGATCCTGAGCTCTTTGATAGGGATCTAAGACTATTTTCATCAGTCTTTCCCTTGTTTGATTATCCAGGCTTTGGAGGGAGTTACCTTTGTTTTGGCAATATGCATTCTTCCTGTATTTTATTTACTGCTCCAATATTCTAAGGACTTTGATGCAGAAAGGCAGGAACCACTGCCTCTTCTCCCTATGGTCCTAGTTTTATTTGTAATTCTCTCAACTTGCACTTTGTTCAGCATGGTGGGGGGTGGGGGAGAGACCCAGCCCTAGGAAGTGCCTGTGTCATGTTCTTCCTCCTTGGAGCATCTTATGTTATTGATTACACCTGTGGTTCTCTTTAATTTTTTATTAATTTCTTTTGATTTATCAACAATCACTTCCATAAGCTTTTGAGTTTTAAATTTTTCTCCACCTCCCTCCCCACCAAAGAAAAAATTCTTAACTAAATAATGTATAGAGATAATTAGAGAACATTAAAGCTGAAAAGCTTTTGCATGGAAAAAAAAAATCAATGTAGTAGAATTAAAAGAAAGGAGTTAATTGTAAAAATCTTTGTAGCAAATGCCTCTGATAAAAATTTGATGCCCAAGATACTTAGGGACTACATACACATGAGCCTTGTCAAAGAACATGAGCAGTTTTGAAAAAAGAAGCACAAGCTATTAACAACCACATGAAAGGATGCTCCAGATTACTAATAATAAATGCAAATTGAAGCAACTCTGAGATTTTACTTCATGTCAATCAGATTGCCAAAAGACAAAAATGATAGCTGTTGAGTTGTGAGAAGGCAGGCCCATTAATGCACTGTTGGAGCTATGAAACAGTCCATCTATTCTAGAAAGCAATTTGAAGTCAGACTAAGAAAGTCAAATGTACACAGGCCATTTGATCTAGCAATACCATTAGTCTAAGAAGGTCGAAGAGAGTAAAAAGGTTCCATATATACAAATGTACTTTTAATAGCATGGAACTAGAAGGAAAGTGGCTACTGGACTCCTGGAGAACTGAGTGAACATACTGTGTTGTATGAACATAATGGAACATTTTTGTGTCTTAAGAATGAAGATTCAGTGAAACTGGGTTAGAGCTCTATGAACTAATATTGAAGTAAGCAGAATCAGAAAAGTTTTCAATGACTACGGTAATGTAAAGAAAAATAATGCTAGAAGACTGAAGAAGTCTGAGAAATATGGTGACCAATCCTTACTTCAGGGTTCTGTTCATTGTTAAGGCTGTTTTTGTATTCAATTATGAGTGCAGTTTGGAGAAGAGATCGACATAGAACTCGTGTCCTATTGTAGCAAGCTGATGAAAAGCAAAAGCAGATAGGCAAAGATGGAGATTTTTAAATTCCTAACTCCAAAAGTCAGAGTACATAAAGGCTGTACTTTCTTTTTAAAATATCATTTATTTTATTTTTAATTTATCCAATAAAACAAGCATTTCCATAACACAGTACAATTTAAAAAAAAGCTGATTACATGCCTTTCTGTCAGTAGTAGTTGTCAACTGTAAGGAAATGATGTAAGGAAACTGAGGCAAGCAGAATTAAGCAACTTGCCCAGGGCCATACAACGTAAGTGTCTGAGCCAGATTTGAACTTGGGAAGACGAATCTTTCTGATTCTTATTACAGGATAATAAAAGTTTACTTTTATAAAGCACTTTACCTACATTATCTCATTTAATCTTTGCAACTTTGTGAGGTAGGAAAAAACAATACCTAGCATTTATATAGCACTTTAAGGTTGATGAAGTGTTTTATGTATGTTATTTGTTTCTCACAATAGTCCTATAAGGGAGGTGATATCATCCCCATTTTATAGATCGGAAAACTTCGGCTCAGCAGGATTAGGTGAATTTCCTCAGGGTCACGCAGCTCACAAGTATCTGAGACAGAAATTGCAACCCAGGTTTTCTTGAATCACAGTCAAGCACTCTCATCACTATGTCATGCTGCCTCTCTATTTTCCCCATTTTATAGATAAAGAAATGAGGCTCCAAAGAGGCTAAATAACCTGTACGAGGACACAGAGTTAATAAATGATAGATTCAAACTTTGCTCTTCAGAATCTGTTTAATGTCCTTTGTTTTTAAAAAAAAGTTTTATTATCTTTTGTTTTTTATACCACAAAAATTCTTGATCTCTCCCACCCCCACACTTGTAGAACCCAAAGAAAAAAGTCAAGTGAAACCAGCTAATAGTTACTTCATCTTACTCTGTAGGCAATATTCTGTTCCTATAGTTCCTTACCTTAATTTAGGTCACAGGTATAGGGAACCTGTGGCCTTCTAGGTCTTTGGGTACAGCCTTTTTGACTGAGTGCAAGTTTTACAGAATAAATCCTTTTATTGAGGGGATTTGTTCTGTGAAGTTTGGATTCAGTCAAAGGGCCGCACTTGAGGCCCTAGAGGGCCACGTGTGGCCTCTAGGTTGCAGGTTCCCCACCTGCAATTGGGATAACAGATTTAGAGCCAGAAGTTCCCTTAGAGTTTATCTGATCCAACCCCTCCATTTACAGTTGAGAATGCTGAGGCCCAAAGAGGGTCTGTGATAGCACAGGTAGTGATAGAGACAGTATTCAAACCTAGGTCCTCTGATTCCAGAAACCAATACTCCATTACTACGAAAGAGGGACGTTTCATCATCTGTCCTCTGGAGTCAAGATTGGTCATTGCCATAGAGTTCAGTTGTCTTTTAGCATGCTTTTCTATGATTGTATTCTTGCATATTTTTTAAAAAAAAATTTTATCTCTGCATCAGTTTATACAAGTCTACTCAAATTTCTATGAACTTCTCATATTTACCATTTTCTATTATGTAATAGATCTATTGCATTCATATGCCACAATTTATTCAGGCTTTCATCATTTCATGTTCAGTCTTTTTTCAATTGTGTCCAACTCTTTGTGACCCCATTTGGGGGTTTCTTGGCAGAGATAATGGAGTGCTTTGTCATTGCCTTCACTTGTTCTGTAAGTAAGGAAACTGAGGCAAGTAGGGTTAAGTGACTTGCCCAGGGTCACACAACTTAAGTGTCTGAGCCAGATTTGAACTCAGGAAGATGAATCTTTCTGATTCTAAGCCTGGCACGCTATCTACTGTGCCACCTAGCTGCCCTTACCCAATCTGATAGGTACCTACTTTCTTTTTTTTTTTTTAGGCAATTGGGTTTAAGTGACTTGCCCAAGGTCACACAGCTAGTAAATGTCACGTGTTTGGCCTGAGGCCGCATTTGAACCCAGGTCCTCCTGACTCCAGGGCTAGTGCTCTATCCACTGTGCCACCTAGCTGCCCCTCTTTCCAGTTTCTTGCCAGATTAAGAGTTCTACTATGAATATTAGATTTCCCTTTCTGTCTTTGATTCCTTTGTGAGAGATGCTCAGTAGCTAGCTCACTGGTTCAAAGGTATGAACAGTCTGTTAACTTTTCTCACATATTTCCAAATTACTTTCCAGAATGGCTGGACTGATTCACGGCTCCACCAGTGGTGCATTTATATGCCTGTTCACATTATTTTCATCCTTTATCATCCTTGTCAGATTGGTGGGCATGAGTGAAATTTCAGAGTTGTTTCGATATTCTCTTATTTAGTGATTTGGAAGACTTATTTGTGTGGTTGTTGATGGTCTGTAATCCTTTTAAAATTATTCATACCTATTGATTTATTAGGGATTTTTTCAGTTAAATATTTTTTTAAATTTTATTCATTTATTTTGATTTATCAACAATCACTTCCATATGCTTTTGAGTTGAAAATTTTTCTCCCCCTTCCTCCCCCCAACCCTCCCCAAGACAGCACACAATCTGATATAGGCTTTACATTTACATACCCATGAAACATAATTTCACATTAGTGAAGTTGTAAGTAAAAATGAAAACCAGTAGGAGGAACCATCAGAAAGATGAAACAAAACTCAACAGAAGGTAAAAATAAGCGATTCGACTTCCATAGTTCTTTCTTTGGATGTGGACAGCATTTTCCATCCTGAGGCCTCTGGAGATGTCTTAGATCCTCATAATGCTGAGAAGGGTTCAGTTTAACAATATTAGTCATTGCATAACGTGGCTGTTATTGTGTGCAAAGTCCTCTGGGTTCTGCTCACTTCACTCAGCATCAGTTAAATATTTTTGTCAATCCCTTTTTTTCCACTTCCTTTTTCCTTTTGTATCGTATAGGTAAGAATTTATCTGAAACATTTGATGCAAATATTTTTCCCATTTAATAGTTTCTTTCGTTATAGTTGCACTTATTTTGTTCATGCAAAGTTTGTAAAAATTGGGGCAGCTAGGTGGGGCACTGGATAGAACACTGGCCTGGAATCAGGAGGACCTGAGTTCAAATTTGACCTCAGACACATAACACTCACTAGCTGTGTGACTCTAGGCAAGTCACTTAATCCCAATTGCTCCACTAAAAAATAATAATAATAATAATCCCAAGGGATTAGAGCTGAAATGAGCTAGTATCTAGAATGCAGTAGATGGAGTATTGTTTTATGTGCTCCATTCAGCTGCAAATAGGGTCATCAGAATGTTTTTTTTGATTCCTGTGACACAGGTTCAGTCTTTAGCTTCCCCATTCCTGGCACTGTAGGCTCTCTTTGCATCTTGAATCTTCTATCTGAAAATCCTATGTCACACAAGAAATAATTGATTGTTCATAGGCATTCCCCTGAGCCTAGGTGATCTTGGAGGAGTGGTCAACATAGAAATGATCAGCATAGAAAAGTTCAGGATCACATAGAAGGGAAAAAAAGAAACAAACAGAGAATCCTAGTGGGAAATGACCAATTATTTAAAAAACAAAACAAAACTCAGCAAAGGAGTTAGGAATTCATTGACTCACTTCGTTCATTTATTTGTCCAACAAATGTTTAATGAGTGCCTGCTACATGCAAAGAACTACACTAGGCATGCATTGAACACATACATTGAAAAGATTTACAGTCTATAAGCCTAGATGCAAAACCAGATAATCTTATGACATAGGATTACGTGATAAATGCACGAGACAATTACAAAACAAAATGCTGCGTGAGGTCTGAAGGACAAGGTTGTTGCTGACAGGAGTGCAGGGAAGGTTTCATGGAGGAAGTTATATTTGAGCTGGGCTTTAAATGATTGAGAGGCAAGGCATAATGGACAGAGAGCTAGCTGACCTCAGAGCCAGGTTCAAATCCAACCAAGACCATAAACTGCAGAGAAAGTACTGACCTGCATCAGTAGGAAGAGTTCCTGGGAGTTCTCTAATCCTGTGAAACTACAAGTCTAGTTCCTACTCCCTTTAAAGACTGACAGCTGGAAGGGACCTTAGAGGACATCGGGTCTAACCTCTCATTTTACAGATTAAAAAACTGAGGCCCAATGAGGTTAACTAAGGATGCTAGAGTCACATAGAAGTAAATTTTGGTGGGATCTGAACCCAGGTTTATTTTTCTGGCTTCAAGTCCAGTACCCTATCCACTACACCATTTTGCCTCTCCAGTGTTAGGGAAGTTGTTGATTTGAAGATCAAGTGAGATAACACATATAAAAAAAGTGCTTTTAAAAGTTGAAAAGGGGCAGCCAGGTGGTGCAGTGGATAGAGCACTGGCCCTGGAGTCAGGAGGACCTGAGTTTACATTCAGCCTCAGACACGGCAAGTCACTTAACCCTAATTGCCTAAGCAAAAATAATAATAAAAGTTTAAAAATAACTGTGGTAAGTGTCAAGTGTTATTAGCGGGACACTCCAGGCAGCAGGTTCCTGGAGTGGGAAAGAAGTCTCCAAACTGGAGCCTGGACAGGGCAGTTCTTTCTCCTTTCACCAGATGAGTGATAGCAGTTCTTGTCTGGCTGGTGACTGTTCTCTAGGAAAAGTTTGGCAGTATAGATGATAATTTTTTGTTGTTCTTGAGAATAGTTTAAGAGTTATGTTTCATCATTAGCAGTTGGTATTATTTCTTTGTGAGATATGTTGTTGTTCACTTGTTTTTCATTTGTGTTCAGTCCAATTCATTGTGGCCTCATTTGGGGTTTTCTTGGCAAAGATACTGGAGTGGTTTGCCATTTTCTTCTCCAGCTCATTTTACAGATGAGGAGACTGAGACTAACAGAGTTAAGTGACTTGCCCAGGGTCACACAGCAAGTAAGTGTCTGAGGCTGCATTTGAACTTGGGTCTTCTTAACTTCAGGCCTGGTATTGCCTATCCACTGTGTCACCTAGCTGCCTTCTTCGTGTGATACCTTAAAAAGTGAGTTTCTACTTGATATGTAAGCCCACCATGTAAACAAAGCCTCAGTCTTGTGGGTTCCATCCTGTTCTTGTATCTTGGGGATCTTGATTAGTAGTTTTGCTGGGAGATGGATGGGGATAGTTGGTGGTCTAATTGGCCATAGTCTTTAGCAGTTGTTGAGAAAGAACAGCTACAATAGCTTTGCTTCTTGGAAGGCTTAGTTTTAAAGGAGGTTGGATGATGGTCCTTGCCAGAGGTCATCATTGCCCATCTGTACAGCTAGATGGGAAATACTTGTGAGTTTTTTGTCTAATGTATTTAGTATCTCCTACATGCAAGACATCCTACAAAGTGCTAGGAAGACAAAGATGATGATGATGATGATGATAATGAAAAAAGGAGGATGCCAAAATATTAGAAAATATTTCAGTCCTTACTGTTATTCTCTTCTCCCCCCAAAAAGTGACCAAGAAAATGAGTGACTTGAACCACAGACCTAATTTTTTGGGGAAACTGGACCTATGATGTCATTGATACATGGTGAACTCCTGATGGAGGAACCCCCCTACTAATGCAGATTGGCATCAGTTTTGCAATTCATTGCTTTAATGAATTGCCTAGGGCATAATTTTCAATGAAGACCATGACATCATGGAGGTGATGACATGACATGCAAGTGAATTGGATTTTAGTGAGAGAGGGCTGGACACTGAGAGGTTTAAATGATCTGCCCAGCTCAGGCAGCCAGTGTATGTCAGAGCCAGGACTTGAACCCAGGTCTTCCTCAATTGGAGGCTCTCTATCCACTGTAGCACATTCCCCATTTTTATTTTTTATTAAAAAATTTTTATGGGAATCATCTGTATTGAGAGCATCTTTTATAAAGGTAACAGAAGGTGACAGGTAGTCAGACCACATTGTTACAGTCACATAATTGACTGAAAAGTAAAGGGAAGAAGAGATTCCACTGTGCTCTTTGTTGACTACCAGCATATTTGGGCAAAAGATTGCTGGAGGGAGAACCAGGGAGCTGAGTCCAAATTCCAGCTCTGCCACTTACTACCTGAGCAGCCTTGGGAAAGCATTTAACCTCTCATAGCCTCACTGTTCTTATCTGTGTAATGAGTGGGGGTTGAACGAAATGGCCTTTGAGATCCTTTCCAACTCTGATCTCATTAAACTCTATACACAAAAAGTAATTTAAACCCAAGCTTGACTAAACCCTGCCCTGTCTCCAATTTATTTATCAAAAAATCGTGATCTCAGTTTGTTTCTCACAGACATCAGAAAATAAGCTGAAATTCTACATTGTCTTAGAATTATGTTGCTAGAGTTGCATGGTGACTTGCCCCAGATGGGCAAATCTCATTTGTAAAGAATGCATTCACTAGAATAGATACACCCTGATGTGCCCAGACCATAACTATACCAACAGTATACTCAGATTTCCTTCCATGAATGCGATTAGGTCAACTGTGCCAGGGCTGTAGCAGCATGATTATGGACTGTGGTCTTCCCAGTTTAGGAGATTATTTGAACAAAAGACCCATATGTGCAATGAAGACTTCAGTGCTGAGTTATTTTGAAAGTCCAGTCATTGGGGAGCAGTAGCTGGACCTTGCTATTGCCAGGCTGCTCAGATTACTAGCTTTTAGCAATAGGACATCCCAAACCTGTACAATCAATCAAATCAATGCAGAGCCTCCTGTGCTACAGTTCATTGCACTTATTAAACTCAGTTCTCCCTGACTTGGAAGGATGTGTAACTTCAGATCTGTGGGACTGCAGAGACCTGCTACATGCCAAGCATTTCAAAAATATCTCATTTGCACCTCACAACAACCCTGGGAAGTAAGCAATGTTATAATCTGCATTTTACAGATGAGGAAACTGAGGCAAACAGAGGTTAAGCGACTTGCCTAGGGCCACACCTAGCTGAGGCCAGATAGGAGGGATGTGACTTGTCCAAGGTCATACAGACAATGACTAGCAGAGTCAATGTTGGAACTCAAAGTCTCTGACTAAAATCTAGTGATCTTTGCACTTTTATACAACAAAGGAAGACTCCAGGGAGTGCAAAGAGGAGGGCAGAGGAAGACAGAAACTGGAGAGAGCTAGAAATGCAGTTACTATTTGGGGTTGGCGACAGCCCATATGGCCAGTGGAAATCCGGCTTTGCTTCTGATGGGATGCCAGGTTCCAGTTTGGCATGGTCTTTGGTGCAGCCCATCTCTAGTGGGAGAAGAATGCAAGAGCAGTAGTATTTATAGATCATTTTAAAATTTGCAAAGTGAGTTTTATATATCTATTATCTCATTTGGTCCTTAAAGTAATCTGAGAAAGGTGCTATTATTGCCCCCATTTTCCAGGTAATTTAGGGTCACACAGCTAGTAAATGTTCGAAGCAAGATTTGAACTTGGGTCATCCCGATTCCAATTTCAGTGCTTTATTTATTATGATATAAGACCCTTAGGCTTGATACCTCAGGACCTGAGAGAAGAAGCCAGGTAGTCAGAGGAACTCTAGGTGTATGTAGGAGTCAGTATGGGTAGCAGGGAGGAATTAAGGCCCCCAGGCTATTGGTAACCAAAGCACGACCTTAATTGCTTCATACTGGTTTCTACTCTGCACATGGTATGTTAAGCCCATGTACTCTATACGATAGGGCTGCTAGGTGGCACAGCAAATTGCGCTGGCCCTGGCATCAGCTAGACTTGAGTTCAAATCTGTCCTCAGACACTTACTGGCTGTGTGAACTTGGGCAAGTCACCTAGCCCTGTTTGCCTCAGTTTCCTCATCTGTAAAATGAGCTGGAGAAGGAAGCGGCAAACCAGTCTACTGTCTTTGCCAAGAAAACCCCAAATGAAGTCGTGAAGAGTCAGACACTCTGAACAGCAGCGACGTGATAATATAATGGATCAATTTAGTCAGTCAGTAAAACCAAGAGTCTAGCTAGCTCAAGGGGGGAAGAAAAACTGAATGAATTGCTGAGTCGGTTCTGTTGAAACCGTTGATTTGGAAATTCTACGTATAAAACTTTGTCTTAGGAAAGCATAGAAGATTGGGTTAATGCATGACAGTTGTTTAAACCTCCTGGCCTCCTTCAGGTTGATTTACTTCCAACAAATCAGTATCTGATGTCTTGTGTTGGGCAAGACAGGGTCTGTCCTCATCTGAAACATAATAATTGCTACCTGCTTCACAAGGCTGACTAATCAAAGTGAGATTGTGTATTTGAAGTACATGGTAGGCTGAGGTAGTATTTTTCTACCTCAGATACTGTTCCTTTCTCAGTGTTCTCTTTCTTCAACTGCTTACAGACAGGTTTAAGCCCCTATCTCTGTGATAACACCACCAAAAACCTACGCTTATTTAATGTTTTTAAGATTTGTTTTGTTACTGCTGTTGAGTTGTTTCAGTCCTGTCCAACTCTCTGTGACCCCATTTGGTGTTTTCTTAGCAAAGATCCTGGAGGGGTTTGCCATTTCCTTCTCCAGCTCATTTTACAGATGAGGAACTGAAGCCAACAGTTAGGTGACTTTATCAGGGTCACACAGCTAGCAAGTATGTGAGGCCAGATTTGAACTCATGAAGATGAGTCTTCCTGATTCTATCAATTGTGCTACCTAGCCGCCCTGGGCTCCTTTGCAACCCTATGTATTTAATTAAAAAACATTATTATGAGAAAACATCTATAGGTTTCTCCAGACTGCCAAAGGAGTCCTTGACACAAAAAAACCATTAAGGATTCCTCTTCTAATGGGAGATGCTGAGAGGTCCATGGTCATACAACTAGTATGTATCAGGGGCAGGATTTGCACTCAAGGTTTCCTTCTTGCAAGGTTTGCCCTCTATCCATAAGACAAACTTCCATCTTGTAGGAACTTAATTTATGATTTAAATTCAAAGATACCACCACCTTTTTTCCCCCTCTGACCTCCCTAATGTCTCCATCTCCTTTTCTAGCTCCTCATTTCCCCCCAGTCACTTAGGTTACTTATCTGTACACATGTCATATCCCTCTACTAAGCTGCTGGTAGTCACAGAATGCTTTTTTTCCCCTCTGTTTCCTCATTGCCTGGAAAAGTACCTTGCAAACTTAGGTGCTTAATAGACATTTAAATTACTTACTTCTTTTCAGAGTCTAACATTTGAGATAGGACACATGAGCACGACCACTGTTAAGTGTGTTGATTTTAAAGGTAACATGTTAAATTGAATTATACTAAATATATTAAAAGTAATATGCCCTCCCAAAGGCCTAAGATGGTACTATTGTGTGGAGACACAAGAAGTTGCTAATTTAAACACCTCTTTGTTATGGTAGCATACCAGGTTGAGATCTGGGAGGGACCTCAGAGGCTCTTTCAGTCCTATTATTTTACAGATGAGGAAACTGAGGCCTCAAGTGGTTAAATGACTTTCTCAGGATCACACAGGAAATAAGCATCAGAAGCCAGATTTGAACCCAAATCTTTTGACTGGAGTGCTCTTTCTTCATGCTGCAGATTCATAGATTGATAGGGCCTGAAGCAGTTTTAGAGGTTATCCAAACCAGGGATTCTTGAACAGACTTTGAGAAATAGTGGAGTATGGAAGAGTCTGCTGTGCTATGATCCCTGGGGTCACAATGAGGTGGATGAACTGAGCGAATGAAAAACAACAATAAACCAGGGGTTGTTATCAGGGTTTTTGGGTGTCATGGACCCTTTTGGCAGTCTGGTGAAGCCTATGTACTCCTTCCCAGAATTATGTTTTTAAATGCATAGGATAAAATACCTAGGATTACAAAAGAAGCCAATTATATCAAAACATAATTATTAAAATATTTTAAAAAACAAATTTGTGAACCCCGGATTAAGAATTGTACCCAAGATTGGATGGCCAGTTAATGGCAGAACAGAACTAGGGCCAAGGTCAGCTAACTCCTTATCTGGAGCTCTTTCTGTTTTTTTCTCTTGAGAAATTAATCGTTCATTAAAATTTAGGGAAAAAAGTATCAATACATTGCTTAGGACATAGTGGTGACTTCTGGCTTTTACCCTCGGTCAGGTTGTTATTCTCATTCTAAAGAACATCTAATAATTAACATGAATAGAAACCCGTTTTTGCAACATTTTTTTATTTTTAAAAAGTTTTTTTAAAGAATGTTTATTTTTTCAAAAAAATTAATATTTTATTTTTCCCCAATTACATGTAAAAACAATTCTTCACATTCATTTTTTAAAATTTTGAGTTCCAAATTCTCTTCCACCCTCCCTCCCCTCGCTCCTTATTGAGGAGACAAGCAATTTGATATAGATTATATATGTGCAATCATGCAAAACATGTTTCCACATTAATCACGTACATTTCTTTAACTTCAGTGTTTATTCATCCAGGCACAGGTAATGAAAGGCAATGAAGTAACTGTGTTCCTTAAGAGAGTTACAGCAGATTCTTACTCTAAATATAAAAAGTCCTAACTAGTGATGTTTAGGCCAGGTAAAAAAATGCATAGAGTTCTTACGGCCATGAACAGAGACTGAATGAACCTGTTTTTTCATCCTACAGATGGATTTCTGCTCTTTCAACAAGTGCTTTTGGTCTAAATTGATGGAATGAAACTCACCCAAACCTGAGCCATTCTTAGCTACCTGGCTGCTAAATACGACCTGTATGGGAAGGACCTGAAAGAAACAGCATTGTACAGTATCAACTCTGCCCTTACTTGATTTTGGTACAATATAAGTTCCCCATAATAAAGAACCTATTCTGATGTTACAACCTTTGGAAGAGGCCAACCTCAGGGTAGATTGATTAGAAGAGAATGAGAGTGGGTCAGGTAATGACAGATTAGACTGACCCTAAGGGAATTTTTTATTTAATTTTTTTCATTTGAAAAGCATTTTTTCCCTCACTCCTCCCTCTCCATCCTCCACCCCCAAAGAAAAATAAAACCCTTGTAACAAATATGCATAGTCAAGCAAAACAAATTCCTATAATGGCCATGCCCCAAAATGCGAGTTATTCTGAATATTTAGACTGTCACATCTCTGTCAGGAGGCGGGTATCATTCTTTATGACTGATCTGGAATCATGGTTGCTGCATTAATTAGAATTTGGAAGTCTTTTAAAGTTGTTTTCTTTACAATGTTGTCATTATTGAATAATTGTTCTCCTGGTTCTGCTCACCTCGTTCTGAGTCAGTTCATGTAAGTCTTCTCAGGTTTCTTTGAACCAATTCCTTTCATCTTTACTTACTTCACAAGAGTACTCCATTACATTCATATACCATAATTTGTTTTGCCACTCCCTAACTAATGGGCACTCCCTTAGTTTCCAGATTTTTGTCACCACAAAAAGTACTGATATAAATATAGGTCTTTCTTTGATCTCTTTGGGCATAGGCCTAGTTGTGGTATTGTAGGGTCAGAGGCTGTGTACAACACAGTAACTTCTGGGGCATAGTTCCGAACTTCTTTCTAGAACTACTGAACCAATCACAGCTCTACCAACAATGGATTGCTATGCCTGTTTTTCCCCTAGTTCCTCCAGCATTTGTCCTTGGCCCATCTTGTCGGCTTTGTCAGTCTTGATGGTGGGAACGAAAATCTCAGAGTTGCTTTGATTTGCGTTTCTCAGATCTATTTGTGGTTTGGTACATTTTTTCATATGGTTACTGATAGTTTGGGTTTCTTTCCTTAAAAAACTGCCTGTTCATATCTTTTGGTAATTTCTTAATTGGGAAATCCACCCTAAGGAGAATTAAGGAATCGGCACAGTTTGTCTTTATTGTCACCTCTTCTTTCTGGGTCTTTTCTTTCTTTCTTTCTTTCTTTCTTTCTTTCTTTCTTTCTTTCTTTCTTTCTTTCTTTCTTTCTTTTTTTTTTTTTTTTAGGATAGGCAATGGGGTTAAGTGACTTGCCCACGGTCACACAGCTAGTAAGTGTTATATGTCTGAGGCCGGATTTGAACTCAGGTCCTCCTGAATCCAGGGCTGGTGCTCTATCCACTGCGCCACCTAGCTGCCCCTTTCTGGGTCTTTTCGCTAGCTTTAGTGACACCTCCTTCTCTACTCTACAGGTCCTCATATTCTTACATTCCATCTTATTCTCACAGTCCCTGTTGTAACTGCTATCAAAATCTGTTTCCCAGGGAAGGATCAGATAAACAGGAGAAAACTGAGATGAAGCAATCTAAAGGGGCTTAATATGTTATGTATCCCAGACATATTTTAGGATCAGAGGATTTAAAGCTAGAAGGGATTTGAGATACCATCTACTCCAATTCCTTCATTTTAGAGATAAGGTAACTGAGGCCCGAAGAGAAATGACTTCCCTGAGGTAATAAATACATGCAGTTGGGATGCAGAGCCAGATATGAGCTCAAGTTTTTGATGGCATGTATGGAGCTTGGGTCAGCTGTTCTAGAAGGCATTGGGTGCGAGCATTAGCACTTGTCCTTCTGGAAAGGATAATATTAGGTAAGAAATCTCTCCTCTTTGAGTTTCTGTGGTAGGTCACTGCTGCCAAAATAAATCTACAACACAGAAATTATAGAGGTAACTCCCTAGGTTTTATTATGCTTAAGTACGGGTAAATAATTAGGATTATAAAGAGGTTTTTAGTAGACAAAATTACATCAGAGTGACAGAAAATTCTTTGACATGTTGAAATCTCGTGCATTCTTTTAAACTATAAAAATTGAGGTAGATTTATAACCTCATGCCTTCTTTGATATCATAAAAGTTGAACAAATTTAAACAGAATCATAATCTCATACAAGCCTAGTTAAATAGATTCTATAGGTAAACTAAGTCAAGTTACAGATTACATTTAGAAGGTACACTACGGGCTGGTTGAGAGGGGATATTTACATGTCTACAGAGTCATAATCAGCTGAATGCTTCCTCAAATAAGCCAAGTCAAATTATTTGGGAAGCCTTGATTCACTTTTTGGCTGCTTCTCTGAAGCCTTAAGTAAATTTTCACGTCCCATGGGTTGGGTTTTAGCCAGCTCAATAACCTCCTAGCTAAGAGAAATTCTTTCCCCCACCCCCAACAAAAATTAATAAAATTTTAAAATCCCATAATAATGATGTTAGTAGTAGCCATTTTATCTCACTTTAAGGTTTTCAAAGCCCATTATTTGCATCATCTTACTTGATGGTGACAATTCTGTGAGGCTGGTGCTATTATTTCCATTTTAAAAACGAAACTGAAACTGAGAGGGGTAAAATGACTCACTGAGGTCACAGAGTTAGAAAGTGAGGAAGGTCTGTCTTGACTCTAAGTTGTGTGCTCTCGTCTTTACACCATGATGGTGGTGATCTCTCCAAGGTGAGCCAGCATGCCCAGGTGTACCTAGCCTTTGTTCTATGCACACCTGTATTTCTGATTATCTTAGAGTCAATTATATTTCTACTGTATTACTTAGGAAAGGATAATGTAGAATTACAGGCATCAGCAAGCCAGTTGCAAAAGGTATTTGGTAGACATGGGTCACTCCTCGGCACCCTTAAAATCTCACCACCATTGCCAAAACCCTCTTGTAAGTCTGGCCCAAATCAAACCCAGTTTCATAGCTCCTAAATGCAAGAGATAAAAAAATGATGGCTGGGAAAACATAATTCCTACCAGTGTGTTGTAGTGAATAGTCAAGGCAAGGAGCAGCTACTATGTGCCAGGCATGACTTGGATTTGAATCTTGCTTCAGACAATCCCTATCGGTGACTCTGGGCAGGTCATTTTACTTCCTTGTGTCTCCGTTTTGTAAAATGAAGAGGTTAGACTGAACCCAAGGTCTTTGGCCGCTCTAAATCTATGAGCTTTGACCTGCTAATTAGAGTAAAAAAGAGTAGTATAGAAATTAACTGCTCCAAAAGTATAGTTTTGAGTGAAACTTAAAATGCTCTGCTTTCAGGATTAACATGTATACGGATGGCACCTTGGACCTGATGTTCTTGGTCACGGTAGTTTATTTCAAGTCAGCTGAAGAAAAGGAGAAGGAGATTGAGCTTGTCCTGGAGAGAGCCAAAAGCCGGTATTCCTGTGTCTTTGAAAAGGTAAATCTTTGTGAGCCAAGGATTTCACATGCTCTAACATGTCAAATTCTGGTTCTTTGCCACCACAAAGAGAGCTGTTATAAACATTTTAGAACATATAGGTTCTTTTCCTTTTCCCTTAATCATCTATATTATGGAAATGCTTGTTTTATCCATAAATTTTTTAAAAAATGAAAAATTTCTTTTTCTCTTTTTGGTCTTAAACCTACTCTTTGTTCCAGAGAGACTGGCCTGAGAATTGTTCCCTTTATGCAACATTCTAGTTGCTCATTCCATGCTTTTGCATAGGTCCATTGGGGTCTGGAATGTATTTCCCTCCTCACTTCCACCTTAAAAAATCCCTGGCTTCCATTAAAGCATAATTCAGGAGCTCTTTTCCACAGTAGGCCATTTGTAAACCCTTCCCCATCCTCTTATTGAGGCTCTTTTCCTTTTGAATTTACTTTGCATTTACTTTTCAAACTTATCTCTGTTGATCCCCCCAGGAGAATGTAAACTCCTTGAACACAAGGACTATTTTGTTTCTGTCTTTGTAACTAGCATGAGGCTTTGAATAGAGTGTACACGTAGAACTGTTTGTTGAATTGGATTGGGTTAAATTGAAGGTTGTACAAGAAGAGAATATTTTTATATTGTCTCACAAGGAGGCCATATCGGGCCAGAACATTATGGACTTTGGCCAAAGGCCATTGAAGAGGGTGAAGAATAGTTACGAAATTAAGAAATTTAAGAAATTAAGAAAATTAAGAAAAAAGGATTATAATAACTTTAGACAGAAGTGTTTGAATTTAGGAGTTTGAAAGTATGTAACATTTCAGGGGAAGCTAGGTGTCAAAGTGGATAGAACACCGGGCCTGTAGTAGTGAAGATCTGAGTTCAAGTCTGGTTTCATTCACTTACTAGCTGTGTGACAGTGAGCAAGTTACTTTACCTTGTTTGCCCTCAGTTTCCTCATCTGTAAAATGAGCTGAAGAAATGGCAAACCACTCTAGTATCTTTGCCAAGAAAACTCCAAAATGGGGTCCTGAAGAATCGGACACAACTGAAAAGATTCGACAACAAAAACCTATTCTTGGGGCAGCTAGCTGGCTCGGTGGATAGTGCACCAGCTCTGAAGTCAGGAGGACCTGAGTTCAAATCCGGCCTCAGAACAAACACTTGACACTTACTAGCTGTGTGACCCTGGGCAAGTCACTTCATCCCAATTGCCTAAAAAAAACCCTATTCTCCACCTGCCCCACTTCTCCACCAGCTGTATCCTAGGGTAGCATCTTCTCAGTTCACTTTTCCCAGTCCTTCCCCACCCCTTTTCCATTCCTGAGGTTTGTTGTCCCAAGGTCTCTGCCTCCATTCCGCAGGATAGTATCCTAGAGTTCCTCTCCCTCACCCAACTGAATTTGTCTTAAAAAGTGGATTTGAGTTAGTATTTCATGTTGCTTGCTCTGGATGCCAAGATTACCACACAGATTTGGGCTGAATGAGCTTCCTGGTCAGGAGCATACACTTTGAGGGGCAGCCAGTTAGGACCTCATTATGTGACTAGTGCAGCAGAGGGTGGCTGATTGACCTCAGACCCATAGGTGAGTTAGGGGGATGTCTACCCCAAGGATGTGAAAACTTCCTCTGCTGGAATGGGTGAATGAGAACCGTTTGTTCTAATGGCCCTGAAGGTGGCTGAAGCAGGCACTAGGCAGCACTTAGCACTCGGTCAAACATGGAAGATGACTGCCAGGCCACCTTCAGTTGTCTTGACTTTTGTCCTGTCACTGGACTTGGGGAGAGAGAGGCTTTGTGCAACTCTGCCTCACTTGAATCCAATTCACTAGAGTCAAGACGTCACCCTGTGATATCATTGGTCCTCTTTGAAAACAAAAGACCGAACAACAGCAGTCCTGTGGAAAGCAGCTCCAGCAAAGAGCCCAGGTCTGTTCCCAGTCTGCAAAGACTCATATGCATCATTGTGACTGACTCTTTGTGACCCCATTTGGGGTTTTCCTGGCAAAGAAATTCTGGAATAGTTTTGCCATTTCCTTCTCCACCTCATTTTTACAGATGAGGAAACTGAGGCAAACAGGATTGAGGGACTTGCCCAGGGTCACGTGAATAAGTGTCTGAGTCCACATTGGAACTCGAGAAGATAAGTCTATCTTACTGTGCCATCTGGTGGCCAAGAGCAATGTACACAAAAGACTATAATTCAAGTGAGGAAATGATGGCCTCCTTTAGTGTGTGCTGATCCAAGGTCAGATAGGGCTTACTTTTATCCAACGTCTTTTTGTTGTTGTCTTTTCCCCTCTGCAGGTTTTGAAAAACCACGGACAGGATTATCTGGTTGGCAGCAAATTTAGTTGGGCAGACATACGACTGCTAGAAGCTATTTTAATGGTAGAAGAATTACGTGCTAATGCACTCTCTGAATTTCCTCTGCTACAGGTAGATGGTTAAGCTTGGGGGAAGGAGGGGAAAAGGAGGAAACTCATCTCCCCACATACAACTGAAAGAAATAAGCAGGAACAAAGATTGAAATAGAAGTGATACATGCAAGTTAATCCCTAGGGCTACATGTGGTATCCAAAAGAAATTTAAGCAGACGAGCTGGGTGTTCCTCTTTAGTTTTTGTTTTTTTGCTTGCCTAATGTATCTAATTTGAGACATCTTATGGATACGGAAAGGATTAAATCCTTTGGGCCTCTAATTTGACTGTTTAGCAACTTGCAAGGGTATTATTTTGTTTTGTTTTGATTTTTAATGGAAGCAGGGACTGACCCTACACAAAGCATTTATTTCTACAAAGATTGTCTGCAGTGCTGCTGTTACCAAAGTCATATCACCCATGCCCCTTTCTACATCATGCTATTCTCTGGCTGCCTAAGGTGCCCATCTCATAGCTCCCTTCATAGCAGTGACCTATTCCTCCACACCTTCTATTTATTCTCTAGCTATAATGGTCTACTTGGCAGTACACATTATTCTATTTCCAGACTCTGTGCCTTTATCCTGGCTATCTCTCAGGCCTGAAATACTTTTTTTCCCTCACCCACCGCTATCTCTTGGCTACCCTCTCCCTGGGCTTTCTCCAATACTTGTATCAAATCTGACCTGCTGAAGGTAGCCTTTAGTGGTCTCTTTCAACTCTCCTCCCCTTCCTAGTATGTTTCCTCTGAGACTACCTCCTGTCTACTCTGTGTAAAATAATGGGGTAGCTATGTGGTACAGTGGATTGAGTGCTGACCTGGAGTCAGGAAGACTGAGTTCAGATGGGACCTCAGACACTAGCTGTATGACACCAGGCAAGTCATTTAACCTCTGTTTACCTCCAGTATTCTTATATGTAAAATGGAGATAATACCTCTGTAAAATAGAGATAATATTTTAAAGTGCTTGGCATAGGCCCTATGTTAGTTATTATTATTGGGTAGCTAGGTGGTGCAATGGATAGAGTACCAGGCCTGGAGTCAGGAAGACTCTTCTCTGAATTGAAATCTAACTTCAGACACTTACCAGTTATGTGACCCTCAGCTAGTCACTTAACCTCTGTTTGCCTCCAGTTTCCTTATCTGTAAAATGGAGATAATAATTATACCTACATCATAAGTTGTAGGATGTTGTGAGGATAAAATGAGATTTTATATGTGTGTGTATCTATATCTATCTAGCTATATAATTTTTTTTTTTTTTGGTGAGGCAATTGGGGTTAAGTGACTTGCCCAGGTCACATAGCCGGTGAGTATCATGTGTGTGAGGCCAGATTTGAACTCGAGTCCTCTTGGTTGCAGGGCTGGTACTCCATCCACTGTGCCACCTAGCTGCTCCATGAGATAATATTTTTAAAGCCCTATATAAATGTTAGCTATTATTATTATTATTATTGGGCAGGTAGGTGGTGTGGTGGATAGAATGCCCAGGGCCTAGAGTCAGAAAGACACCTCTTTCTGAGTTCAAATCTAGCCTCAGATACTTACTAGCGGTGGGATCCTGGGCAAGTCACTTAACCCTGTCTGCCTCAGTTTTCCCATCTTTAAAATGAGCAGGAGAAGGAAATGGCAAACCACTCCAGTATCTTTGTGAGAAAACCCTAAATGGGTCACGAAGAGTCAGATATGACGGAACAAAAAAAAATTATTATTATCTTCTATCTTGTATGTACATAGTTATCTACCTATTATCTTCCCTATTAAGATGTAATCTCTTTGAGGGTGGTGCAAGTTTTTTATTTATTTATTTTTGTATCCCTAGTGCTTAGCACAGTGCCTGATGCATAGTAAATACTTACTCAGTGTTTGTTGACTGACTGTGCTCTGACCTTTCCCCAGCTTCAGAACTTAGATCTCCTCTGTTGTACCCACAACCCTATTTTTGGTATCTATGAGTAGTGATTTCTTTGAATCAGACAAACAAATCTCCACTAAGAACCTGGTTTAGCTCCTTATTTTTTCTTCTTACACAATGTCTCAATCCGCATAGATCAAATATTTCTATCAATATCTTGGGTCAGGGAGCCAGCATGAATTTAGGTAGATTTCTGATCTGCCTTGGAAGTAGTATTATTTTGCAATTCACCTCCTAATTGTTTTTTTTTCTTGAATTAGGCATTTAAAAAAAGAATCAGCAACATCCCTACAATTAAGAAATTCCTCCAGCCTGGTAGTCAGAGGAAACCCCAATCAGATGAACACTATTTGGCTACCATGAGGAAGATTCTACAGCCTTAATGACTAAGGGCAGGCCAAGTAAGGCAATAGAAAGAGATTCAACTGATGAATCAGAAGATGTGGATTCAAATCCTGCCTCTGATCCTTATAACTTGCCCGTGGCCCTCAGTTTCCTCATCTGTAAAAAGAGGGGGTTGGACCTGATGGTCCCTTTGAGTTCTATATCTGTGACTCTATGAAGTAGAGAATATAAAGGTTTTAGCCATATTGTTATGAAGAGCATAAAGTCAGAGGTGTAGTGGATAGCTGAAGCCTATCTCTAGGTACTAAAAACAAAATGTTAGACGAGTACAAAACTAATGATGCCACTAAAGGCAAAAGTTGAAATTAAATGTAAAGCTGATTAAATTTAAAGTTATCTTTGTGTGTGTGTGTGTGTGTGTGTTTTTAATCATTGCTATTTTTATATTACCTTTTTTTCCCTAATAAATCCTTTCTCTCTCTCCACCAAGAAAACCACCCCTTAAAATAAAGAGTGAAAAAGAAAGGAAAATAAAGCAGTTCAGGAACACTCACCAGTACATCAGTGAAGTCTGACAATATATGCCGTGTTGGTATATTGTTTTTTCAAGCAGATGTTAATTCAGAATGAAATTCTACAACTTACTTAAAATAAACATTATGGAAGCACTCACACACATAATAAATTTCATCACTTTTCAAGTTCTGGGTCTCCCTGAGACCTCCCTGAGCTACTTCTGCACCCATCATCCCCAAGTGTTCTCTTTTTTCCACGCAAAGACTACTGGGGGTTTGAGATTTCTGCTATTCATATATAGCATCTGTTAGGTTTCTTGCTTCCCAGATATAGAATCTCCTGTGGGTTGGGCACCAGTTGAGAGAGAGAGAGACACACACACACACACACACACACACACACACACACACGCTCACACTCTCCCTCTCCCTTTTCCTCTCCCTCTCTCCTCCTCCTTATCTGCACAGTCTGGGACCTCGACCCCTTAAAGCTTACCCTCACTCCCTAATTCAAAGATTCAGCCCCAGGGACAAACCTAACCCTTCAAGAATAACCACCCCAACATAGCTATAAATTGTTAGGCATGCCATCAGGGCTCGTGCACAAGCTGCTGGGAAGCCATACCTGGACATACCCAGGCACTCTCTTCCATCCAAAGCCTGACTCTGTTAGCTTCCGTAAAATTCCCTCTTTTTTTCTCCCAGACTCCCACTGCTATTCATTCTCTCAGCATCTCCTCACTGCCCTCTGTGGACCCAGGAGCCAGTTTTCTACTGGTCACCAACCTCAGGGGAATGTCCTAATCACTCTTTTGTCACCTAGGAGAACTTCAGACTCTGAAAATGTGAGGCAGATGCTTTGAGGTCACTGGCATAAACAATCCTCTGTGCCAGACTTAGTATTCAATCCACTGGGGGAATAAATGGCAAGCGATATGGGAAGGACATTCACTCCAGCGCCCAGTTTAGACTCTGCGCTCCTACTGGTAAGAAAGTGGCAACTGAGGGATGCTCACCCTGGGAATCAAATGGATTGCCCCTGACTCATAGAGACCTATAGTTGCGAACTAGGGTGATACCATTGAGAAAACTTAAGGTGGCACAGTGGATAGGGCACTGGGTTTGGAATTAGGAAGAGACAAATTCAAGTCTGGCATCAAATGCTTACTAGGTGTGTGACCCTGGGCAAGTCACTTAACCCTGTTTGCCTCAGGTTCCTTATCTGTAAAATGAACAGGAGAAGGAAATGGCAAATCACTCCAGTATCTCTGTTAAGAAAACTCCAAATGAGTGTATGGAGCACTGGCCCTGGAGTCAGGAGGACCTGAGTTCAAATCCAGCCTCAGACATGATATTTACTAGCTGTGTGACCCTAGGCAAGTCACTTAACTCCAACTCCAACCAAAAAAAAAAGAGAGAGAGAGAGAGAAGAAAAGAAAACTCCAAATGGGATTACAAAGAATTGGAAACAACTGAAATGACTGAACAATAACGAGGATGGAGGCCTCTTTTTTGGAGGGAAGGGGGAAGCTGAGGAACTCTCATCGCTATATATGTCAATTCATTCAACAAGTGTTTTATTGACCTGGGTTTGGTGGGTCACACCTATAGACTCTGCTGCTGGGTAGACTGAGGCTGGTGGATCACTGAAGTTCAGAGGTTCTGAGTTCTTGTAGGGCTAAAGTTGACTCAGTGTCATACTAAGTCAGGTACTAAACATGGTGATTCAAGGGCCACAATGAACCACAGGTCAGAAAAAATGAAGCAGGTTGAAACTTCAGTGCCAATCAGTATTGGCATTGGACCCACAAGTGGTTACTATTTTTTCAACCTGGGTGAGTTAGGGAGATGAAGTCTCAAAAAAAAAAAGTCTCAATGAATGACTGCCATGTATAAGATACATGCTAAATACTGAAGGGAATAGAAAGGTGAGAGGAGGTCTTTACAAAGTAGTATTGGCAAGTGACATTTATGTGTAAAGGTTACATTATTAAGCCATCTGTCATAACAACCTTATTAGGTAGGTAATACATGTGTGGTTATTCCCATTTTACAAATGAGGAAACTGAGGCACAAAGGTGAGGTTACATAGCTTGCAAGTGTCAAAGCTGGGACATAAAACCACATCTCTCCAGACTCCAAGTCCGTTATTTTATATTTTTCTTCTACTACTTCATGTCAACCTCATAGAGGTTATAATCCAGTGGAGGAGATAAGATAGAACATGAAAGCCCTATAGTAGAAATACATACAGGAGTTCAGAGGAAGGAGAGATCACTTCTCCGTGAAGAGATTAGGGAAGGTTACTTGGAGGAGGGGGCATTTTGACTAAGCCATGAAAAGCAGGTAGGCACTAATGTGTTGTTGGTGAAGTTGTGAACTGACTGAACCATTCTGGAGAGCAATTTGGAACTATGCCCAAAGGACTATAAAAATATGCATACCCTTTGACCCAGCAATAGCATTTCTAGGGCTATATCCCAAAGAGATCAAAAAAATGGGAAAAGGACCCACATGTACAAAAATATTCATAGCAGCTCTTTTTGTGGTGGCTAAGAATTGGAAATTGAGAGGATGCCCATCAATTGGGGAACGGTTGAACAAGTTATGGTATATGAATGTAATGGAATACTATTGTGCTATAAGAAATGATGAACAGGTTGACTTCAGAAAAACCTGGAAAGACTTATATGAACTGATGCTGAGTGAAATGAGCAGAAACAGGAGAACGCTGTACACAGTAACAGCAACACTGTGGGATTACTAACTTTGATAGACTTATTTCTTCTTAGCAATGCAAGGATCTAAGACAACTCTAAAAGACTTATGATGGAAAATGCTGTCCACGTCCAAAAAAACAACTATGGAATCTGAATGCAGATCGAAGCATACTATTTGCTCTCTCTCTTTTTTTCTTTTTTCTCATGGTTCCTCCCATTGGCTCTAATTCTTTTTTACAACATGACTAATGTGAAAATTAAAAAAGAAAAAAGAAAAAAGGAAAGAAAAGTAGGTAGGGATTGGGCACTAAAATTTAGCAGATGTTGAGAGCCCCCATGTGGTGCATTGAAAGGTATGTATTTGGATTCGGAAAATATGGATTGGAAGCCTGTCTCTGTCATTTACTGTGTGATCTTAGTAACTTAAGCTTTATGAATCCCAGTCCCTCACTGGCATAGTGATGGGGTCTCTAAGATCCCATGTAATTCTAAATCTCTGATTCCTTTAACAGCATGGAAACAACTGGGCTTACACACCCACTTAGCAAGAATAATTAGTAAAAAAAAAAAAAAGGAAGCTACAGGCAGCTAGGTGGTGCAGGAGATAGAATGCCTGGCCCAAAGTCTAGAAGATTAATCTTCCTTTTAGAATAATTTTGATACCCCTATTCAATTTAATCGGTATTTACTTCGTTCATGGTGATCTGTGGGTATCAGTGATTGTTTTTAAGTAAGATAAATGGGATAGAAGTAAGTCTGATTTAGTTAGAATAAGAGTTATGTAAATTAGGATTAATTAATCCACTCTGTATAGATGATTATATTGCTTTTAATTGATTTATAGGATAGATTTATACTGTATTAGTTAGGACTGTTATAAAGATTTGTATTAACTTGTATATTAATCTTGCCCTACCCCATTCCTATGAATGTACTATGAGAGCAGTGTTCCAAAAAAACCAGTTTCCCCATTTCCTCTGTTCTTGGGAGAGAAGAGCCAGAATTTCCAAACCCACAACCATACTGACAAACTTGATACCTTTAGGCAAACTCATAAACCACAAGACTGATTTTATCAAAACAAGGAGAATCTGCCAGATTGCTCTGATCACTATTTCTACTATATGTGGCACAGGCTTACATTTTTAAAGGTTAAAAGGGAAAATGATCTATGCAATAATAGGAGGGAAATAGAAGATATTTAATAAATTCTAGTTGATTGATTACAAGAGACAGTGTCTGAGTTGAGACATGAAGGATGAATAGGAATTGGAACTGGATGGTTAGGGCATTTCAGGAGAAGAGAACTGCAGGAGTAAAGACCTGAAGGAAAAACAGGGCATGTATTCAGAGAAGAGCAAAAAGTCCAGCTTGGCTATAATACACATTAAGTCATTGAAGGGACACAAAAGACCATATGGTTTAGAGCTGGAGGGAACCTTAGCAATCATGTAGTTGACTCCTTCACTTTACTAATGAGGAAACTGAGGCTAGGAAAGTTTAAATGATTTGGACAAAGTTGTATAAGATAGTAAACAACAAAGCCTAGATTTAAAACCAGGACTTCAAACTTGGTCAGCTAATAGTGTAAAATAAGGTGGAAAAGGTAAATTTTTGGTCAGATTTCAAAGAGCTTTGCTCACTGCATTAGGTCCTGTTGTTTGGCTTGAGACTAATACTATTGAAAGTATCTATTGAAAACTTCAACCTTAGGAAGTCAGTTCACTATTTCACCGTGTCCTCAGGTTTTGGTTTGGATGTATCCTCCATCAGGTTACATGAGCGTAAGCCTGCTGATTTGAATTACACAACAATTTTGAATACTGGAATGTTTTTGGAGGTCAGAGTCAAATACAATATTTGACTTTGACTGTTAATATAATGATTTTGCCTGAGATTAGCGTTGAATGCTTTTCACCAAAGGGCTGCTAGATCCCACTGCCTCATCCCCCAATATGCAACTGGAAGAATTATAAATAATCCTCTAGGATAACTTGTCCTAGATTTTGATTCCAGTGTCTGTATGTTTCCACCACTGCCCACTTTTCTTTTTTTAATTGGACTTGAGATTTCAGTGGTGTAGAGTATAGAGAACTCACACTGTGAAACTTGCCCCCTCAAGAACACAAATAGATTGGTGTCTGTAACCACTGGTCATAGAGAATTGCCTAGGCACTGAGAGGCAGAGGGTTCTAATGAGAGGCTATTGAAATGCCTGGTGAGAGTCTTGATGAGGGCTTGACCCTGACCTGTGAGGAGAAAGAAAGGAATGAACATGAGTTAAGATGGGGAGGTAGGAGCAATAAGAATTGGCAACTGATTGGATGGTGGCTGAGACTAGGAAGTGAGGAGTTGAGGATTACTCCAATTTTGTGGGCATGAGTGTTTAGAAGACTGATGGTATC
This sequence comes from Phascolarctos cinereus, assembly GCF_003287225.1. Classification (NCBI taxonomy): domain Eukaryota; kingdom Metazoa; phylum Chordata; class Mammalia; order Diprotodontia; family Phascolarctidae; genus Phascolarctos; species Phascolarctos cinereus. Next base: position 217,207,250 of record NW_027555958.1, read on the forward strand.
CTCAATAGAAATAGGGAAATAAGAAAATGGGTGGCTTTTAGAGAAAAGTAGCCCATTTCATTTTGGGTGTATTGAGTTTGAGATACCTGTGGGGCACCTAGTTGGAAAATGCTCAATAGACAGGTAGTGATATGGGACTGGAGTTCAGAAGAAAAAGTGGGGAATGAATATATATATATGTATGTGTGTGTGTGTATGTGTGTGTATATATATATATACACACACACACACACATATATATGTATGTGTATATATATACATATATATGTATGTATATATGTATTTATGTATATATATATACACACACGCACATACATATATATGTATATATAAATATGTATGTGTGTATACATATACACACACACACACACACACACACACATATATATATATTTATACACATACATATAATCTCTGGGAGTTGGGAGTTATCTGCCAATAATTGAAACCATGTTAACTGATGAAGGTCATCAAGAGAAAGAGTATAGAAAGAGCAGAAAAGGAGGATAGAGCCTTGGGGTACATGTGAATGGCCAAAATGGATGATAATGCAGCAAAGGATATTGAGGAGTGAAGAGAGAACCAAATAGGAGTAGTGTTATGAAGACCTCAAGAGGTGAGAATATTCCAGTGGAGACAAACTAATCCTAATCAATCATGTGGAGATGGTGAGAAAGTCCTCTTTCTGTCCAAACACTGAACTGTGTTCCCCCAGGCCAGGGCTGGGCTTAAGCAGAATTTTCAACAGATAGTAAATTAGCACAAGACAACATTATTGCCTTCTTAGTACAGACTGGATTTAGCCAAGAATTCAAGGACAGAAATTCAGAATTTAAAAGGCCAAATTGAAAAGTCTCAAGTAAACACCATAAACTCTCTGTTCAGGACACAGCTATGTTCCCTTTTAATTTTCCTACTTAGATTTTCCTGGTGTGATATGGTGGAAAGAACTTTGGACTAGAAGTCACTAAGACCTGGGAGCTAATTTGAACTTTGTCTTGTGGGATTTGGGGAAAGCCCTTTTACTTATCTATACCTATTTTTCTCTATAAAATGAAGGAGTTAGATTAAAGTTCCTTCCAGCTTTAATATCCAATATTCTCTGCCAAACTTGGTTAATTAATTATGGATCACATTAATACAATGCTAAAGTTTACTGAAGTTCTCCTGTGATACCTCCGGGTGGCATAGCCTTATCAGCAGGATTCAAGGTCTGGCAGGTACTACCAAACTAAAAAGACTTTCAAATCAGTATGCATTTATTAAGTACTTACTGTATATCATTCTGTACTAAATGCTAGAAATGCAAATGCAGCCGTGGATATAAATTCTGAGAATCCTTATCCCAACTCACTTGCACTGATAAGTCAGGTCTCCAGAATGTGACTGGCTATGTGTCTCCTGCAAGGTTCTAGAATACTTGAGCAGGGGAGTGCCCAAGCTTTAAGAATATAGATTTGGCAGGTGGGTGGATGATGAATTATTGAGACAGGGAGCCCAACTGGCAAGTTATTATACTCTAGGCAAGAAGTGATGAAGCATGAACTAGGGTGGTAGCTAATGGAGAGAAAGGGATGAAGATAGGTCCAGTAATGAACAATCTGTCATATAAGAACCAATCTTATTGAGTTCAGAGAGATTCATTACCAGGTTAGCCATTCTGTGATAACTTTTTCAGTCATAGCAACACACTAAGGTCTTCCAAATATAGAGATTTAGGTCTGCATTGATGGAGTAAGAAACCACACCAAGAAAACTGTCAATTCTTGCAATATTTTTAAAAGTCCATTTAACAAGCACTTGACATACATCAGCTAGAGTACATATCTCAACTGTGGAGACTGTGTTGTGTGTGTGTGTGTGTGTGTGTGTGTGTGTGTGTGTGTGTGTGTGTATGGAGAAGTGGAATGATGACAGATTGTGATCAGGTAGGGGAACTTCAGAGTTGAGACTAATGTTCAGAATACATATGAGTGACTCTGTCAGGGACAATGTTCTGGGATTCTGATGTTCTGCTTAATCAAATTTTTGACTTATAAATAATTGTCACAAGTGAAGGAAGACAGGGATTTGGATGCAGTGACAGGAATGCAGGGTTGAGGTTGCCACCTCTGCCCTCCCCCTTCCAACGTGGCTAAGTGGCTCCTTGAGGGCTATGAAAGCTTTGATATAATTTTTAAATGGCCTGTATACCATCTGCCAAAGCCATGATACAAATGTATTTTTCCCAATCTAAATATCTAGAAGGCTAGGAGAATTACTTTGAAGGAGGAAGTTGAACATTATTGGGAAAAAACCATCTTGGCAGTAGGTTGAAGATCCCTTTTGTTTACTGGCTGTGGGCCCAAGTAGCCAAAAGATACCTCCAGGCATGTTGGCTGGACAGGCTCACAAAACAGTGCTAATGCTTCCTTTGAAAAAGAAGCCCCAGTCCCAGCCCCAGATGAAACTCCCACAGCCTTAGAAATATGGTAAAGCCTCAGAGAGGCATAGAGAAATGCTGAGAATTGAATTGTTAAAGGTATTCCCAACTAAGATATCACTCTGGGAATTTATAGGTTGTTCAGGGATTATTCTTATTCTCAGCAGCATGGGAATCTATGTAAAATTGTACCTCTTTAGTATGGGGTTATTTCCCTTGTTAATTTGAAATGAACCTTTAGGCCAAGGTAACAACATACATTTTATTGGAATAGATTTCTACACTGGAGAGGAAATGAGGTGTTTTATGTAGATAGACAAGCCACCTCAGCCTCAGGAAGAACTGGTTTCTAATCCTGCCTCTGACATCTTTTGGCTGTATGAGCCTGGGCAAGTTGCTTAACTCTCTGTGTCCCAGGCAACTGTCAGACTAAAAATTCCAGAACTATGGCAGATGTGCTATTGATTAAAGGAATTTCCTTTCCAGGGGGCTGACTAGGTAAATGAAGGCACAGGTCCATATCACTCACTTGTTTGTCCTAACTGAAAGCTTTTCTATTTGATTTATAATTTCTGGGTTTTGATAATGAATTCCCTAGAGGAAGCCTTGAGCTCTATTTGTAACTAGGATCACCCCACAAATAACACCTGGAGTGAAAAAGGGAGTTATATAGGATCTCTGATACCCAGACTTGGATGACCAACTTTTACATAATGATAAAAATTATCCTAGTAGGCATTTCCCTATACAAAGAAAGAAACTCCATCTTTACATTTTAAATATCCTATGTGGACCAGGTTAAGCTGATCAGGCCCTCCTCACCAAAGTCCCAAAAGCATTTCAATCAGTTAAATAGATCCTGGCCTAGCTGCCAGCAGAGTGTCTTTGGCGAAAAATGGGAGGTCTGAATCCTGCTCTTCGTATGATTCTCCTCCCTCTTCTGCTCTCCCCCATCTGCCCCTTGAATCATTGGCCCTCAGAGTTTGGGCTTTCCTCATGTGTCACCAGCGGAGCCAAGACTACAGAAAGGATGGCTTGTCTACCTAGGTGCTGGTCAGGCTGTTCTCTCTTGCTTTTCAGAAAACCAGGAATTGAGAATCATGGCTGGGAAGCCGAAGCTGCATTACTTCAATGGCAGAGCCTGAATGGAATCGGTGCGCTGGCTCCTGGCGGCTGCTGGTGTGGAGGTAGATGCTTCACTCCTTACATTTCTTCTTTTTCTTCAGACTCAGTGAATACTAGCTGTGCACCTTCAGGCAAACCTCCTTGCATCTCTAGGACTCAGTTTCATCATTTGTAAAATACAGTTGGATTAACTTCCTCAGATCCCTTCTACCTTTAACATTCTCTGATCTTGTGATCTTTGCCTGTCCTGTAATGACTCTTAAAAAAAAGAGTTTTCTGTGCTTTAACACAAAGAATGATACTAGTTCTGATTAATTTCAACATTAGACAGTCTATTATTGCTTACTGTTGTTATTAATTTAAATGCCCAACATTTTGGAGAATAGAAAAATATCAAGGTTGTGTTAGTTTCTAAAGATATTTAAACAATCCATTTTTGTGGACTTTTAAAAAAATTTAGTCAGCATTGGGGAAGGTTCAGATTTATTAAATATAAGGTCTTCCTAAAGTGTTTGTGAAGTTTCTAAACTTTTAAACAATAATTTAGACTGATATGCTAGAAAAAAATTCGTAATAATCTTTCAGGTGGTAATGAATGATTTTTCTCCCTTCTCTCTTATATTGGTAAATCACTTCACCTCTCAGAGGTTCAGTTTCCTGTCTTGCCAAATGAGATTAGAGGAGCTAATACCCAATGTCCCTTTCAGCTCTGCCTACTTCATAGGATGTGAGGGACTTCAGTTCTGCTAATCATAGGACCCTACTCTGTCACAGGATGGAAAATACAAGTACTTTGTGGACAGATATGTAATGTGGTTACTATAAACTTGAACAAACTTCTTTTTAAATATTGAAAAGTCCTTTCTGTTGTACCTTCAACCTAGGTTAGGCATAAAAACTCTGCAGGGGTTTTAAGAGGACCCTGGGTGGACACACACATTAGGTTAATATGTAATGGGTATATTATTGTTATTCTAAATGAATTAAAATTTTAAAAATATATTTACAATTACAATATATCAAAATTTAGCTGTTTTTAATGTCTGTGTTGCAAACATCAATAAACAGAACTCACATAAACAGAAGCTCTTTGAGTAGGTCTTCAAAAATATTGCATTAAGAATGTAAAAGGGGATTCTGAGAATAAAAAGTTTGAGAAGTGTTAGATGAATGCATCACAGAATCATAGATGGAGAGCTGGAAGAAACCTAGGAGGTCATTTAGTCCAAGGTCCTCATTTTTGCAGATGAGGAAACTGAAGGCCAGAGAAGTTAAAGGACTTGCCTAGGGTCACCCAGCTAGAAAATAGGTACCTAAGGCAGAATTTGAACTCAGGTCTTTGTGACTCCTAGTCCTATGCTCTACCCATGAAACCACCTAGTTGTGTCAGGTGATCTCTAAGGTCCCCCCGCAGTGCTAACATTTTTATCATGCCATTGCTCTGATACCCTCATGTGTCCTTCTCCTTTCTAGTTTGAAGAAGTGCTTTTCGAAACAGCTGAAGAATTTGGGAATTTAATTAAGGGTGAGTTCAAAGCCTTGCTGTTGTGCTATGCTACTCCATTAAGATCAGATTAATCCCCATTGCTTTGCCTGAAAAGATGCACAAAAAGTCTCTAAGACCCCTCATAGCCCTAAGTAGCCCTACATTCACTGATTCTATAGTTGTGAAAGAGTATGTTATGAATTATATCATGGATGGGGAATTACATGGAACAGTACACATGTGTGCTTCTCTGTACTTCAAAGATAGGGTTTGAATTTCAAAACAACCGCATCAGGGAAGAAAGTAAAGCCTCTTTTCTCCTGAAACAAAGGGCCCTTGGCTTCTATAGAGGAATCCTGGTGAAGTAAAGAGTGATGGGATTTAAAACTGGAAAGGTTAGTTTGGAGTTGGGTCACATGATTCCATGAATTCAAGGAAAGACCAGGCAAATGGGAGTTACTGGAGGATTTTTGGTAGAAATAATTTGATAATTGCTGTGTGTCCTTGCTGTTTCCTGGCTTATAAAGTGGGGATGATATAGTATTTGCATCCTAGAGCTGTGAGGATCAAATGAGATAATATTTTAAAAAACACTTGGAATGGCACCTGGCACACAGTAGGCACTTAATAAATGCTTATTTCCTTCTTTTTTCCTGGTGGGTCCCCCAAACTCCTCTCCCATGGAAAATAAAACTTTTTCTTCTGAAGCAGAGTCCTGGCCCTCTATAAACTGTCTTCACTTAAGACAGTTATTATGCAGTGGGATAGCCTGCTGAACCTGGAATCTGGAAGACCAGAGTTCAAATCTTTCCTTAAACACTTGCTGTGTGATCCTGAACAAGTCACTGAACTTTTGGTCTCAGCTTTCCTCATCACTAAAATGATTGTCGGTTGTTGTAAGGACCAAAAGAGATAATATAAGTTCTTTGCAAACTTTAAAATATAAAGATGCTGGTGATTATTAACTGTGGGAGCCCAGGAGTCAGGAATGTTAGTAAGTAATCTAATTAGAACAAAGTCTCTAGACAAATAAATCTGATTTGTTACTATACTAGCACAGCATTACTCTCTTCTGGTACCAAAAGGACTGTTTTAAATTCAGCAAATAAAGTTTAGCTGAATGAATATCATCCATTGCTACATATCTTACTTATAAAACTTAATAAAATTTACTTATAAAACAAAATAAGCATCCAATGAATCAAAACGTATGGGGAAGTTTGGTTTCATGTGAGCCCCCAAATTATTTTTCAGGTATTTCCTTTTACTTCTTAGTCATTAAGTCCACAGATTTAAACATTAAGTCAGTATAAATACAAAATAAACACAATGTATGTCAGTAAAGCTATAAATGACCACTTAATTATTTATAAAAGGGAGAGAATATAAATGAAAAACTGATTAAAGATTTAATCATTACTACCCAAAGCAGAAATACACTACTCTGTGGTATAACTTTATCTCTGTAAAATCACAAATATAGCTCCTGCCTTCAGGATAGCTACTTATGCAAAAATAAAGAGTCTATGGTGAAATGTTTTTTTTTAATTAATTAATCAATTTATTTTTAGTTTTCACCATTCATTTCCATAAGATTTTGAGTTCCAAATTTTCTCCCCATCTTGATCCTCCCCCACACCCCAAGATGGCATGCATTCTGAATACCTCTTCCCCTAATCTGCCTTCCCTTCTACCAACTCCTGCCCCCCTTCTCTTATCCCCTTCCCCTTTTATTTTCCTGTAGGGCAGGATAGATTTCTATACCCCATTACCTATATATCTTATTTTGATGGCGAAAAGCAGTTTTATTCAACATGCTGAGGTTTGTCTGCTAACTGCTGGAAAACCTGAAGAACTTCCAACATGCAGTCTGGTTATCATTTATCACATTTAAACACAAGAGTATTGATGTATTATACGCAAAAGCTTCATTACAAAGCAAGAGTTATCGGAGTTTTTTGAGCAAAGAAGTAACTTAATAATTGTCATCTTTCCAAAAGACTAGATAGGAAGGACAGATTGGAGAAGAGAGAGATTGGAGGCATGGAGATCAAGGAGAAACATCTTAGAACAATCTAGACGGGAGCTGATGAAAACTAGGGCATGGCAGTGGGAGCTGGAGAGAGGATGGATCAGTCTATTAACAAGCATTTATTAAGCATCTACTGTGTACCAGCTACTATCTGAGGCATGTCAAAGATGAAAAAATGAAAGTCTTTTCCCTCAGGGAGTTATATTCTTTAAAAGGAAGCAATATATATAAATATAATAATTTATATAGCTTCTTAAGGCAGAGCTCTTTATAAATTTAATCCTTACAACAATCCTGTAAACTCAGTGCTATTGTGATCTCTATTTTACAGAAGAGGAAGCTGATGCTAACAGGTTAAGTAATTTGCCCAGGGCCACATAGCTAGCAAGTGTCTGAGACAGGATTTGAAATCTAGTCTTCCTAATTCTAAGTCCAGAACACTATTCACTGTGCCAACTATATAAGTAAACACAGGGGAAGGGAATAAATATGTACTAAACAGGTCTTATAACCTTCTTGGGCCTCAGTTTCTTCCACTATAAAATGAGAGAGTTGAAATAGATGATCTCTAGGGACCCTTCTGGTTCCAGCACTATGATTCCATGACCATACCCCAGTGAAGGGGAGTAAGCTACTGACTTAACTTTTTTTCCCTGTTTTTAAGTGGAAAACTAATGTATGAACAAGTGCCAATGGTTGAAATGGATGGAATGTACATGGTACAAATCAGAGCCATCCTGAGATACATAGCTACAAAATACAACTTGTATGGGAAGGACCTGAAGGAGACAGCAATGTACAGTAATCATTGCATGCTTGTAATAGAACAGAGAAGCTACCTTTTTCATTTTAGGAAATTTCTTCTTCATAATTGAGATTGACAACTGACTTGTCCTGGGTCATATGGCCAGTGGAGTTCAAAGGCAAGAATTTAACCCAGGAAATCTTGAGTCCAAGGCTTGCTGTTTATTCATTACAACTTCTGTCTCCCAATGTAATTGTGTGAATCTTCTTTACCGTGCAATAATGCTCTTATAAGCATGTTATGTATATGTAAAACTTTCTAACTTCCTTTCCACATCTAGGATGCTCTTGGACTGTGGTTGGCCTTGTAGTGGGAATCTCTACCAGGTGGAAGTAGCAAAGTAGTGGGAGATCAAAGAAGAAAAAAAAAAAACAACAAAGTTCTAACTTTGTAGTATATAGCTTACTATAAAGTAATGATACTGGCTTTTGTATACTACTTATCAATCAATTAATCAATAAACATTTATTAAGCATCTACTATGTGCCAGGCATGTGCTAAGCTCAGAGGATACAAAAAGGCAAAAAACAGTCTATGCACTCAAAGAGCTTTTATTCTAATGGATTGTTTATGGAATCTATTCCGACTAATTTCTTAAGGCCCATATACAATGGGCTGGCCCACCCACACATACCTAGATGACTTGCTCAGGAGATAGGAAATAATGGCTTTGGAGCTCAAAAAAAATCCCAATAATAACAATTTAAAAATAATTTTTACTGATTTGAAAAAGCATGAGTAAAAAACAATAAATATCTTCACTACTTATTAATTCAGTGAAAGTGCAGGTGTTTTAAAAGTTAGTGGCTACGTTTATTAGCTCATTATAGAGATACCATGTTGTATAATGGAAAGCAACCCACATTTGGATGAATCATCCACAAGCATTTATTAAGCACCTACTATGTGTTAGATGCTGTTCTAGGCTATGGGGATACAAAACAAAGACTGAAAATATTTTGAAACAGTTTTTATTCTCAAGGAGTTTTTTATGGTCTGGGGTCAGAAAGAACTGGATCCAACCCCAGGTTTGGACACTACCTTTCTGATTCCTGAAAGGTTGCTTAACCTCTCAGTGCCCCCTAAAATGATAAGTGACAGGTGTCTTGTCAATTTGTACCGTTGAGGGAGTAGCCCATGCTGATGAACTCATAGGCATAGACAAAAACACAAAACCAGAACAACTCATACTGAATTCTGCTTTACAATGATAATCATGAGATTGTGAGCTCCTTTAAGGCAAGGACTGTCTTTTGCCTCTTTTTGTATACCCAGCACTGAACACAATCCCTGGTACAAAGTAGACTCTCAATAAATGTTGATTGATTGATTAGTTTGTAGGTTTTCTAAACCAAGTGAAAATATCCTTTAAAACAGAGGGTTTTTTTTTAAAGCTTTGAATCAAGCTTTTTCCCATTCTAAAGAAGATCCTGGCTGCCAATCTGTAGAGGGACCATTTTCTGAATGTGGGCCCTAAATATCTATGTTTGATTAGGCAGAGTTCTTATCCTGTTGTTTGTGACCTTCTTTATTTAAATATTTTGATAACTATATTTCATTTAATTCATTTCCTTTGTAATATTTGTATTTTGTTTTATGTATTTAAAAATATTATTCTAAGAAAGGATACATAGGCTTAAATAAATTGCTAATGAGGTTCATGACACAATAAAAAAAGGTTAAAAATCTCTAGAATAGAGGAAAAGCAGAAAGTGTTCAACATAATAGGATCATAGATGTAGAGCTGAAAGTGACCTTAGAAATCACCTAGTCCAACTGAGATGGAAACTGAGGTTCAAAGGAGTCAATTATCCTGTTCAATTTGAATTGCCAGTGATGACTGCTTTTCAAATGAACAGATCTGTTTTCAGGGAGAGGCAACAATTTTAAATTAATTCCTTTTCTGTAGGTAGGTCTATTCTTCAAGGTAGGGCAAGTTCTCTAAGAGGTCTTTGGGCAAGTCCCTGGTAACACAAATGTTACTATTAATGTGTGACTTAGTATTTCATTGGCAAAAGGAATTCTAGTTAAAAAAAAACCCTTTCTAACAATATAAGTCAGCAACAACTATGACTTAGAGTCTTAGAGAGTTGCTTTCAGTGACTTGTCTAGAGTCATGCAGCCAGTATGTGTCAGAGATGGCACCTGAACAAGTCATCTAATTCCAAGGCTGGCTTCGTAATAGGGGGTTTTTAACCTGGAGTCCATGAACTGTTTTTTTTTTAATTTGATAACTCTACTTCAACATAATTGGTTTCCTTTTTAATTCTATGTGTTGTATTTTATGCATTCAAAACATTCTAAGGAAGGCTCCATAGACTTAATGAGAAAGGGTCCCAAAGTGGCTTATGACACATAAAAGGCTAAGGATCCCTGCTCTTTACTTCTCCATGATGAATCTTAGAGTCTACACTATAATGATGAATTAATAGCTCACGTATGGCATCTTTCATAGGTATGTCCTAATAACATTTTATATTTTTAAAAGTATGTTCATGGACAAGATTTCATTTTATCCTGACATTCATTCTGCAAGGCAGACAGAATTACGATTCTTATTGTATGAGATCACTGAAGACCAGGGAGGAGAAATGGTCAAGAAATGGATCAAAGTCACTGGGCTATTTTGTGCCAACACTGGGATCAGAAATCATGTTTCCAAAGAATCCCAGAATTTTAGATCCAAACTATATCTCAGCAATCATCTAGTCCATCTAGGTTTTCAAAATCTGAGCCAATGTTCTTTTTATAGTTCCATTTGGACTCATCAAAATTAACATGTTTTCTTCTCATTCACTCTGGAGAAGGGGTTATTGGTGTTGGCAAAGGCGAATTGATTAAATATCTTTTGTTCCAACAAAGTGGTCCTGAGACTGAAAAAGGTCAGAAACCATGTGCCTAGGATGTATTTCCTCCTCACTTCCACCTCTTAAGACTCCCAACTTCCTTCAAGGCTCAGTTCATAGGCCACCTCTTGTGGGAAATGTTCCATGATTTCCTTAGTAGGTACTTCTCTCTCCTTCATCAAGTTATCCTTCTATAACCCCCAAGGAGACTTTAGGCTCCTTGAGGGGAGAGACTGTTTCATTTGTGTCTTTATATCCTTAGACTTAACCATAGGACCTTATACACCCTTCACTGAGCTGCCGAAGAAAGAACATTATATTTTGAGTTGGAAGATCTGAGTTCAAATGTCACCTCTGATGCATACTACCTGTGTGACCTTTTGTAATTACCCTGGTTCTCTGTTTCCTTACCTGTAAAATGAGGGAAGGTTGGACTAATTGGCTTTTGAGGTCCCTTCTAAATGTACGTCTATGATCCTATATTGTTGTTGTTCAGTCATTTCAATTGTATCCAGCTTTTTGTGACCCAATTTCAGGTTTCCTTGGCAAAGATACTGGAGTGGTTTGCCATTTCCTTCTCTAGCTCATTTTACAGATGAGGAAACTGAGGCAAACAGACTTAAATGACTTGCCCAGGGTAATACAGCTTTTAAGTATCTGAGGCTGAATTTGAACTCAGGTCTTCCTGACTCCAGGCATGACACTATCCAGTGAGACACCCAGCTGCTCTATGACTTGAGTTCCAATCTCACCTCTGATGCATACTATTTTTGTCACTATTTTTGGTTACTCTGGTCCTCAGTTTCCTTATCTGTAAAATGAGGTGGTTGGATTCCTTAGCTTTTGAGGTCCCTTCCAACTCTATGTCAGTGATCATATGACTTAAGTCCAAAACTCACATCTGAGGCTTAATATTTGCATGACCCTAGACAAATCATTGAACATCCTTGAATCTGAGTTTTCTCATCTGTAAAATGAGGAGCATACTAAGTGGCTTTTGAGGTCCTTCTAGTTCTAAATCTATAATCCTGTATTTTTAGAGCACAGGGATGACCGTATTTTAAAAAAGAATGAAAAAACTTCTGTATGGTGACCAACAAGATCCCAAATAAGGCATTTTCTCTGGTCCCCACTAACTCTCAAAGGCCCTCTCAAAAGAGCAACTGTGTGCCAGAGGTAGAGTAATACAGTTGAATGTACAGGAAAAGAACTTGAGATGCCCAACAAGGTAACAGCTTATGAATGAACACTGGGCAGCACTAATCCTTAAAACGTTCTCTAAGCACCCCTCTATGAGCTATAAGTCATCACAAAGCAATCCATGGGTTTGTGCCTTGGACCTGCCCAAGAACTGTCCTGGTGCAGACACTCTGAGCACACATCCCACCTCCAGCTGCCTACAAGCAGTAGGCATTGATTCTGCCTAGCTATGTGAGAAGGAAGTGGGTTGGGGAAGGGAATCAGGCTTCCTTCTGCCCGGGGCAGTCCTGAAGGAACCTCATTACTACAGAGGCCATATAGAATACCTACTCCACCCTACCCAACACCTCGAAAGTGGTAGAAGCCGATGCAGTCCTATTAGAGGAAGAAAGAACTAGGTTAAAGGGCCAAGGTGTTTCCTTGCACCAGGTCTAAAGGAAAGGGTTGAAATTGAAACAGCTAAGTCCAACCCAGAAGTGATGTAGGCTAGGAACCCAGGCCCCGGCCTGGGAAAAGTATATCCTTCAAAATGAGAAAAGTTTGAGGCAGATTTGCAGTACAGCCCTGGAAATATACCTACCAACCAAGGGAGAGTTTCAAGGAGTGAGTAATAGGGCTTAAAGGGAAAAAAGGCTAAAACTACTGGTAATTTCAAGGTGATGAAATTTAAAACCCTAAAGCATAAGCAGATAAATCAGCAAACAAGATATACAAATTAGGATGAATACTAAAGTCTCCAAAAGATGACCAAGTTCTACAAATACTACAAGACAAAGAAAATTGGACCTGCTCTAAAGTCTCCAGTGGTTCCCTAACTCTAGATAAAATACAAACTTTTCTGTTTTTCATTCATAGCCATTCAAAACTGGAGTGAAGCTCCAGGCTGTGTCTTTCTAGGTTTCTCACATATTACTCACCTTTACACACTGTACCTTCCAGCCTGATTTCTCTTTTTGCTGCTTCAAACATTGTATTAAGGCTCCAGTCTTTGCCTCTGCAAAAGCACCCTGGTCCCCATGTTTGGAATGCACTCCCTCTCTACCCCTGCCTCTTAGAATTCTGAGATCCCTTTAAAGCTCAGCTGAAGGGTCACTGCCTACAAGAGATCTTTTTTGACTTCCTTTATTTCCCATCCCCCCTCCAATTATTTTGTGTTTATTGTATAGAAACTTTTCATTTACCTCTATGTTCAGATCTTATTGCCCACAATAGGATATAAAGTCTTTGAACAGAAAGACTGTTTCTTTCTATCTTTATCTCCCTAGCATAGTACTTGGAACATAGTAGGTAATTAGTAAATGCTTATCGCATATACATAAAAGGGACTCAATTAGTGTTTATTGGCTAGAGTGAATTGGAACCATTGTTCTAAGTGACAAAATTGGTAGTCCTGCAGGGGCCACCTTGAACCTCTTTCCCTATAGGAATTGTCCCTACTTTCAAGGCCACTTCGTTATTGCCACTCAATTCATAGAGTTAATTTTAAACTTTTTTTTGCCCAGTTGACCATTTCCTGGCTCATTCCAATACTGTATATTTCTTGAGCATTAATTATGTTCTCTACATTAAGTGCTGAAATTTACATTTTTGAGGTCTATATTTCCTAACATTCCTTGAGTATAAGAATTTTTTTTCCAGAAAAAGCCCCAACAACTTTGACTTTAGGCAGTGAGACCCTGAGCCACCTGCCTTTTAGGGAGGAATGAAGTGAAGTGTGAAGTAACAGATGACAAGATGAGCGATTTAGAGCAGGAAGAGACCTTAGGAGTCTTCTAGTCCAAACACTACCTTTTACAGATGAGGAAACTGAGGCACAGAAAGTTTAAGTGACTCAGCCAAGATAGTGAGTGACATATCTAGGATATATGTTAGACCTGGACGCAGAGTGGTGAGGTGGTGCAATGGATAGAGTGCTGGCCCTGGAGGCAGGAAGACTCATCCTCCTGAGTTCAAACCTGACCTCAGACACTTATAGCTATGACAAGTCGCTTAACCCTGTTTGCCTCAGTTCCTCATCTGTAAAATAAGCTGGAGAAGGAAATGGCAAACCCACTCCAGTATCTCTCCCAACAAAATCCCAAATGCAGTCGCAGAGTCAGACATGACTGAAATGACTGAACACCAATAGCAGGAAGACCAGGTTCAAACCTTGTCCCTGAGACATACTAGCTGGGTGACCCTGGGCAAGTCATTCTCTGAACCTCAGTTTTCTCAGCTCTAAAATGGGGATAATAATGCCTGTAGAACCTAGCTCACAGTGTTGAGAGGCTCAAATGAAATCATGTGAGTAAAATTTTCAAATTTTAAAGCCTTTTCTATGTAACTTATTATTAAATGCTTTTTCAGCCATTTCCCCTAGTACTCATATTTTTATTTATGTCACTTTTCTTCTCTGGTATTGCCATGTATGTGGAAGGGATGAGGGATCTGAATGACATGATGATATACTTCCCATTTTCTTTGCCTGAACAAAAACAAAAGATTTTCGACTATATCCTGGAGAGAGCCACTCAAAGATTCTTCCCTGTGTATGAGAAGGTATGGAACAACGAGGCAGTGTGTGATCTGCCTCTGTAGAGTCACTGACATCAGAAGCACCTTCTCTACTTCATTCTAAGCAAATGAGTGACAATGCAGAAGCATTGGAGGCCCTACGGTAGAGAAGAAAGCCCACTGGCTCTGTAGACCCATGATCTGAGTTCAGATCCTGCCTCTGACACTTACTACTTGTAGAAATGTGGGCACATCACTTTGTAACCCTGGATTTTAGTTTCCTAAGCTTTACAAAATAAGACAGCAACCTATAGTGAATAAAGTGCTGCACTTGGTATCAGGAAGACCTTGGTTCAAATCCTTGATTTGATAAAGAAAGGCAAAAAAAAAAGGCCCCTCTCTCAAGGATTTTGGTCTAATGGAGGAGACAACACATAAACAACTCATACAAACAAGTTATAGAGTTGTTTACCAGCTGTGTGACCCTGGGCAAGTCACTTGTCCTATTTGGACCTCAATTTCCTCATCTGTAAAATGAAGGAGCTGGACGTAACTCCCCGTAATGTTACTTCTAGCTCATAATCTATGATCCTATGAATACATAAAGAGCTAGAACTGGTAAAAATAAGATAGGCAGCCACCCAGAACTCAACACCAAGAGACGCGATGAAGGGCACTTAATATTTGTTTTTAACACTGAAAAATTATACGGCTAGTCCTGGCACTGATCTCCTTGAGTTCTTATATACCTTTCTAGACATAAATGAAGGAAGGACTGGTGGCAAAGCTCTGTGAGTTCTTTCCATAAAAATGGAATTTTTCTGAACCTATATACAAAGTTGGTACAATCTAGTCCTTTTAGGATGAAGACTTACTAAATCATTTAATACACACACATTAATTACATCAGAAGACCCAATAGCATCAACCTCTTCATGAGCATTTATTAAAGAGCTAACGGCATACCAGAGACTTTGCTCAGCACTGAAGATACAAAGGCAAAATGAAATGGACCCTGCCCTCAAGAAGCTTGCATTCTTTTACCTAAAAACATGTGTTTATGTGTGTGTGTGTGTGTGTGTATGGGTATATGTATGCACACATAAATAAGTACAATGTAATTTGGGGGGAAGATATTACTAATTGGGGGAGGGGCTGTCAGGAAGGTCATCATGTGGGAGGTGGTTTTTGAGATGACCTTTGAAGGAAACTCGGGACTCTATGAAGGCTGAGGTAAAGAGTAAGTGCATTCTAGGCTTCCGGGCCAAACTGGGAAAACTTATGTAATCAGGACTTGGAATGCCTTGTGTGAGGAATAGGAAGGAGGCCAATTTGTCTGGACTTTAGACTGTGTGAATGGGAGTAATGTAAAATCAAGGCTGAAAAGGTAGGCTGGAGTCAGGTTGGGAAAAGCTTCAAATCCTATAATAACAGTATCTTATATTTATCAAATGCTTTATGATTATCAAATAGTTTACAAACATTATTTTACCTGATCCTCACAACAACCCTGTTGGTGAGCAATTCAAGAATCACCTACATTTTATGGATGATGAAATGGAGTCTGAGAAGTACAGTGACTTGCCTAAAGTCACACAGTAAGTGGCAAAGCTAGAAGGAGAACCAAGGTCCTTCTGATTCCAAGTTGAGAATTTCATCTATAAGACATCTCTAGTAAGTCATTAGACTGTGAGTTTATAGATCATAATGTCACTGGAATGTGGAAGGCAACAAAATATAACACTAGATTTGAGATCTGAAATCTATGTTCCAATTCTACCTCTGCTATTTTCTACCTCTATACTTTGGGCAAATCACTTTAACCTCAGTGGGCTCCTTTTCTCCACCTGAAAAAGAAGGGGGTTGGACTAGGTGATCTCCAGGTATCTTGCACAATTTAATCCTATATATAATTCTGAGTGTCAGTGAAGTGCATGTTTTGCACAACTCTTCAATGTGCTTTCAATATATGTATATATTGTGCATTACATTTGTTCATGTATGTTATAGTGTTTTCCTCCTGATATATTATAAGCTCCTTGATGACAGAAATTAAATTATTTTTTGCCTTTTTATCCCTATCACCTTACTCAATGCTATGCATTGTTGTTGTTCGTTAGTTTTCAGTTGTGTCTGACTCTTCATGACCCCATGTGGGACTTTCTTGGCAGAGATACTGGAGTGGTTTTGTCATTTCCTTCTTCAGCTCATTTCAGAGATGAGGAGACTGAGTCAAACAGGTGTAAGTGACATTCCCAGGGTCACATAGCTAGTAAACAGCTGAGGTAGGATTTGAATTCCAGAAGATGAGTCTTCCTCACTCCAGGCCTGACATTCTATCCACTGTGCCACCTAGGTGCCAGGCATGTAGGAAGTATTTAATGAATGTGTTAATGTGTTGAATAATATCTGAAACAGAAAAATCTGTTATATAAGATTTGTTTCACAAATTGCCTACATCTCTGCCACAATGGAGAATAAATTTATCCATGGGTCTCTCAGTTTCAGTGTGTGATGACAGATAATTCTGAGACTCCATCATAGGAGAAAATCTATTTTAAAATAGTTGGCGTTTTGGTACTTGGTGAAAAAAAGGTGTTTGTCTTCGTTCTGAGACAGTTCTGAAATTTTCCTGTCTATAGCTTGTTTGTATGTAGTTGTTTATGTGTTACCTCCTCCATTAGACTGAGATCCTTGAGAGACGAACCTTTTTTTTGCCTTACTTTATATGCTCATTATTTAATACAGACCTTAATATACAGAAGGTGTTTAATAAATGTTTGTTTCCCAAATACCTAACAAGATAGAAATAAAATTCCTCTCTATCTCCTTCTCCCCAATGTTTCCTTCTGCACATTTTGGCTCTTTTCATTAGAATACAAGTAACTCTCCTACATTGCCATGCCTTCCTTCCTTTCTCTCCTTGTCACTGGTCCTACAGGCATTAAAAGACCATGGGAAAAATTAGCTGGTTGGCAATCAGTTGAGCTGGGCAGATGTACAGCTGATTGAAGTCATCCTAATGGTTGAAGAACTCAAGTCTGGCATTCTCTCTGCATTCCCTAAGCTTCAGGTAATTCCATCAAAAGTGGTCACCACTTATTTTGTACATTGCTTTACATGTTGTCTTGCCCTTTAGATGTAAGCTCCATGAGGGCAGAGATGATTTTTGTTTTCTTTTTTCTCCAGAGTTTAGTGTAGTGCCTAGAACACAGTGAATGATTAATGCATGCTTGCTAATTATTTGACTGAAAAGATCTGAGATTTCCCTTGAGTGGGTCCTTTATCTACTGACCCTAACTCTATCTCCCAAAGCTTCCTTCATAGATGGCCTTCCAGGGCTGCTGTGGCCCAAAACAGTCATCAGTGTTGAGCCCCCTTCTGCTGATGATTCTTATGAATTTGGCTGAAAGTGTTTTCAGATGATGGGCAAACAGCCCAGGGCCAGGCCCAAAGCTCAAAGTCTTTCCAGGTTGGTGGGACCACCTAAGACTTTCATTTGACTAGTATAGCTTTTGAGAATTATGGGTCTCCTCCACACCATTTTGAGCAAACAGAGGAGGATTTTAATGGAAGCCATGCTAGGACATGGCCCCAAATTGGATAAATTCATCAATTTGTTCACTAATAAATCAATAGTTAGCAGCACAAAATGTACTAGTTTATTGTACAAAATGTACTGTACTAGTCTCTGGGAGTAGAGGTAGGGAAATATAAAAATGAATGTCATGATCTTTGCCCTCCAGGGGCTTACAATCTATCAAATTTTGCGAAAGCTTTCCTTTTTGATTTCCTATGTAGCTGTTTTTATTGTGGGCAGGGGTGCTCTCAGGCTACCATTCACTAGTGTAGGGAAATCCTGTTGGGTAAACTCAACCCATCAATGAAATTCAACACTCACTCTATAGCTTATAGTCATAGAAGACTGTCTGGGAGTAATAAGAGGTTATGTGACTTGCTCTGAGTCACAGAGCCAGTATGTGTTAGAGGCAGGACATGAACCCATGTCTTCTTTGATTATGGAGGCTAATTGATACTCCATCCACTGCTTTAAGTTGCCACTTCCAATTTGGCTTTTAACAAATCTATGTAAACAATTAAGGAGAAAAAAATCCATGTGGTATATACATTTTGAAAAGAGAAGGCTGTTTCTTCATATATTACGTTATATAACTGAAAAGTGGGCCTTACACATTTGCAGAGCTGAGAGTTCCTGAGAATTTTCAAATGTCACTGCCCACAGGATGAAAATGTTTGCCACAGCTTTCCCCCAGGATGAAATAGTTTCCAAAGAGTCTTGGCAAGAGCAACTCTGGGCCCCTGCTCCAATGTGCAAGGCTAATTGCTTCATTTATGAGTGATGTCATGTTGTTTTGTGTATTTTTTTTTTCATTTTAGGAGTTCAAAGCTAGAGTCAGCAAGCTCCCCAATATTTAGAAATTCCTTCAGCCTGGTAGTCAAAGAAAGCCACCAATGGATGATGCAGGTCTTGAAGCTGTAAAGAAGATATCAAGATTGATAACAACTTGTTTCTTCAACACTTGTGAATATTCAGCTCAAGAGTTCTCACAATTAATGTTTTAGTTTCCATCTGTAGTCATGCCCATAGAATACTAGGATGTACTCCTGTGACATTTTTAGGTTCATTAACTAGCAAATATGATTCCTCCCTATAGAGCTTATTATAAATCAGAAAACCTAATCTTGACATTGCTTATTATAAAACTTCATTTGAGGACAACCTCACCTTACTCAGGATTGTAGAATCGTAGATTATATTCTCTTTTTTATTCCAAATTTAATAAATAGCTAAATTTAGAGCCAGAAGGGACCCTAGAGGTTGTTGAGTGTCACCCCCCCCATCCCCACCCCAGTGCTTTTCACTTGAACAATCATTGAAGTCCAGAGGAGTTACGTGATGCATTCCAAGGTCACACAAATGGTCAGAGGTAGAACAGGGATTCAAGCTCAGGTCAACTATAAAATATGGATAATAATAGCACTTACCTCTCAGAATTGTTGTGAGGATCATATGAGATAGTATTTGTAAAGTTCTTAGCATAATACCTGGCATATAGTAGGTGCTCAAGAAATGCCTGTTCCCTTCCCTGACACCCCCCATTCCAAATTCAACACTATTTCCACTATTATGCTCTGTCCCCTTCAATTAATCCAAAATTTTCTGCATTTTACTTTTGAGAGAAAGTTATAAATAATGAGTAAATGAGATAATAATAAAGTTTATTTTTAAAAATTACTAGATGATACTTTAGGTTCAGGATAGATTTGAACCTTTTACACCTATCCTGGTGCTCTTAAGGATTCTCAACAAAAGAAGAAATATTCAGTTTTATTCACCCCACAAGATTTAGGCAAGAAAGTAGTCTGATAATATCTTAGAGAGATTTTCAATTTTTAAAAATGGTTGTTTGACTCTCAGTTAATTAGAAATTTCAGTTAAAGAAAATGCCCTTTCTCTCTGTGTCATATTGCTTTGTCATTGTTTTACTTGTATAAAAAAAATACTTTTAATACTATCAAGGAAAACAACTGAAGATTAACTTTGAAAATTTCTCCTTTTGAAATAGCCATTGACTTCTAAACTCAAGAGAGTTTCAGGAGAGAACCAGTGGTTTCATTTTTCCAAGCAGATAATTTATCTGTGCCCCATTTTGTTAGTATTTATTGTAAAGCCAGCTAAGAAGAAACTTACCAACACTTCCAGATAGGGTTAAGGGAAGTCTTAAGTTTTCATTTGGGTTACCTAATTGGTTTTTGGTTTTTGTTTTGTTTTCGTGTGAGGCAATTGGGATTAAGTGACTTGTCCAGAGTCACACAGGTAGTATGTGTTATGTGTCTGAGGCCAAATTTGAACTCGGGTCCTCCTGACTCCAGGGCTCAAGCTCTATACACTGCACCACCTAGCTGCCTGGGTTACCCAATTTTTGTGTGTCTCTTATATCCTTTCAGCATTACTTATTAAAGTTCAATTTTGTAAGCCCAAAGTAAGTGTAACAGTGGTGGGGTGGGGTGGTAAACAGTTGTTGAGTTAATCTTATTTAATCTTTCTACCTCACTTTACTGATAACATAATGACTGGAGAAGGATGGTTCTCAACATAAAAATTCCCTGTCAGCTCTGGAAGTTGTGCCCAGGTCTGAGATGGATTGAATAGGCTGACCCTACTGGAGCCGGAGAGGTGTCTGGCTCGAAAGCCCTCTAAGGCTTCCTAAGTGCCTGGAGAGCGACCTTCAACTACAAAGTGAAAAGAAAGAGAGGAGGCTTACTTACCTTCCTATTTTGACTGGAGGAGGGCTTGAGAATCAGGCAGGTCCCCAGACCAGGCCACCAATATGAAGAGAATCAATATGAAGAGATTGGGGGTGATAAAAATCCCGAGAATGCCAGGGCAGTGTTGCCTGGAATGAATTGATGCACTCAAGCCTTCTCTTAGTCAAGTGGCAAAGTTTATTTTAACACTTTAGGAAAGCGGGTGAAGTTCCTAGGGAACCTGAAAGCTAGTGAGAATGGTGCTGGGGCTTATATGGTAAAGGGACAAGGGAAAGGGATGCCAAGGATGCTAATTAGGTAATCTAGGGACTTCAAAGGAATATGCAAGGGGTCCAGGTGTCTTTGGGAGGAGTAGGCAGTAGGCAGTGATCTCTGGATGGGAAAATACAGGGAGCCTGCAGAGATAACTTTGTTGATACCAGACACTGAGGGAGAAAAGACAGTTTTTGTTTAGCTGCCAGAGGCATGGACCTTGGGGATCTGGTGTCAAAGAGAGTCCTTGGGTCAGAATCTCTGTATTAATTCTGATAAGGGAATTACAGAGTCAGGCCTGCATGCATTCTGCAACAAGGGAACATTTCCTTACAGGCAGGGGCCTACTGGATTGTATTCAGAGATATATTCTTAGGGCTTTTGGAGGTTCAGCTCTCATCACCCCATCAAACAGAACATAAAAAACCTTTTATGCTCCCTAAGAAAATAAGTCTGAAGACCAGAATTTCACAAACTAGAAATTAATGAAAGTTATCCCACTGACTTGAGGAAGGAAATGGAATCATGGATTCTTAAGTATTTAGCCAATTCACCTGAAACCTGAGGGGAGGAGTTGAGCAAGCCAATAAAGTAGAACTAGTTAGAAAAAAATTATTTTCATTTTTCTCTTTGAGTTTCAAATCCATGAACATGCAAACAATCTGTGATTTCTTCTGTATGGTGATTCCCTCCAACATTGCAGTTCTCATTTAATCTATTACTTAGTCTAAAAAAAAAGAAGCCCTCCAAATGAATTCATTTTATCTATTTCTATAAAGTCTCTCCTTTGGTAGATTGATTGGTATAATCTCTAATCTATAAATTAATTTAGGGAGTATTGTCATTTTCACTTTATTGGTTTGATTCAACCACAAACAGTGACTATCCTTCCAATTATTTAATTTTCCCTTTATTTATGTAAAGAATGTTTTGTAGAAGAGGCCATCTTGATGACATACGATGAATTTGAGCTGAAATGGGCTAATACTTAGGACACATGGGATGGATTTTTTTTTTAAAGATTTAGCTCCAGGCAGGTCATCAGAATGTTCACTTTGGTTTCTTATAATTAGTCATTGTCTTTAACATCTATTGAGAAAGAACAGCTGCAGGAAATTTGCTTCCTGAAATGAGTAGCTTCAGAGGAGGTTGGATTGCATTCAGTTATGAACTCCCTTGCCTTCACTGTCCACCTGTACAGAGAGATGGGAAATATTTCTGAGCTTTTAGCTAATGTATTTAGTGACTTCTACCTGCAAGGCACCTTACAAAGTGCTAGGGAGCAAAGGTGGTAGTTGTAATAATTAAGAAAGGAAGAATGCTGAAATCTTAGAAAGTAATTCAGTCCTAACAGTTATTCTTCCCTCCGCCCCCCTTTCCCCAAAAAAGTGACCAAGAAAATATCAGTAACTCGAGTCCTAGACCAATTTTTTTTTTGTTCTTGACCTGTGATTTCTTTAGTATACAGGGGACTCCTGACGGAGGAAGCCCTCTGCTAATGCAGATTTGCACCTATTTTGCAATTCATAGCTTTAGTGATTGCCTAGGGGCAATTTAACTGAAGTTAAATGATTTGCCCAGCTCAGCTGGACTTGTGTCAAAGGCAGAACCTGAACTCGGGTCTTACAAGTTGACGTCACCTCTCTTTCCACTACACCACATTGCTTAGTTTAATAGCATTATACTATTTTTTATGGAAATAATTTATATTGAGAGCATCTTTTATAAAGGTAACAGAAGGTGACAGGTTAGCAAACCATAGTGTTACAGTCACATAATTGACTGAAAAATAGAGCTAAGAAGAGATCTTGCTGTGCATTCTACTTGTCAACTACCAGTGTGTGCAATGGAAAGAGCCCTAGGAGGGGAAGCAGGGGACCCGGGTTCAAATCCCAGCTCTGCCACTTACTACCTTTGTGACCTCAGTGCCGGGAGCGCCTGCATCCCCAGCTGTGGTCTGATGCCGGCACAGTGTGAAGAGAGAAAGAATCACGGGCCAGGTGAGAGCAGTGAAGAACAAACTCTGTTTATTGATCTGAGGGCTCAGGCTTATATAGTACTGGATCAAGCAATAGTAACATTGTTATTCATGAAAAGTACAAATCTAATTAAGTGATTTCCTTTCTTCCTTGTACCTTGTCTGTTACATTCTTTCCTGCGTCCTGTCCTGTACCCCATCCGTTTCCTCCCTTCCTGCATCCTGTTCTCAAGTGACGGAACAGGGGGGTAGTGAGCCGACATCCTGAGTTTCACAGCTGTGGGGCCTAGTACAAACTACAGGTAAGACCCAGGCTGGCCTAAGCCCTCTAACTCCCCAAAGCTGGCCCTCTACACCTCAGGAAAGCCTTTTAACTTCTCTTGGCCTCAGTTTCTTGATATAATAAGGGGATTGAACTAAACTGCCTTTGAGATACTTTCCAACTCTGTGATCCCATTAAACTCTATGCAAAAAGTAATTGTAAAGCCAAATTTGACTGGACCCTGGCTCCAATCTGTTTATCATTAAAATCATGATACTGGTTTGTTTCTCAAAGACATCCAAAAATAAGTTGAAATTCTACTTTGTCTTATAATTATGCTGCTAGACTTGCTAGAGTGACATGCTCCAGGTGGGCAAACCCCATTTGTAAGGACTGCATTCACCAGAATAGATACACCCTGACGCACCCAGACCATAACTATACCAACATCACACTCAGATTTCCTTCCATGAATGTGATTGGGTCAACTGTGCCAGGGCCATAGCAACATGCCAAAGATTAGGGTAAAAAGATTATGCATAGTCTTCCCAGTTTAGGAGATTATTTGAACAAAATACACATCTGTACAATGAGGACTTCAATGCTGGGTCACTTTGAAAGTCTAGCCATTGCGGAGTAATAATTGGACCTTACTATTGCCAGGCCACTCAGATCACCAGGTTTTAACTAAAGGACACCCCAAACCAGCATGTCCAATCCAATCAAAATGGAGACAGGATGCCTTGCATTTCATTGTTCTCATTAACTACTTTCCCTGACTTGAAAGGATGTGTAACTTCAGATCTGTGGGACTGCATGGACCCAGGCTTTTAGAAACACAAACATATCACTGTATCAGTCCAGATCACGATGTTCCACTAACCAGTCCATGGGCTTGACTATATGTATGTGCCACTGTTGTGTTCGATTTAATATATACTTTTTGAAAAATATTGTATAAGTTCATATTTTCTTATATAATCCTATTTTTTATTCTTCAAATACTGAAATATTCATATTTGATGTTGGTTGTTAAGTTAGTAGTAGAAAATACTTTTTTTTTTAAAAGCACAAAATAATAGGGTAGTGGCAGGCTGTATTTAACTTGAGGACCTGGGTTTGAATTCTAGCTCTGACGTTGTCCAAGTAAGTTTCCTAGGTGCTGCCAGGGTTCTATCATTTCTATTCTCCCTTAGAGCTTAGAAAGCACTTAGAGCTTTGTCAGGCATTGAAGATGCCAACGTCATCCATTGCCTCCCAGGCCTTTTCCAATCTTCCTGACTTTTGTCTTGCTACTGGACTTCAGTGACTCTGAAAGAAAGAGTGAAGCTGATGACTGTGTGCAACTCTGCCTCACTTAAATCCAGTTCATACACAAATCAAAACATCATGTCATGGTGTCATTGATCCTCTTAGAAAACAAAGGATGAACAACAACAAATCCTTAAAATGAATGGTCAGTGTCTCATCAAGGTATTCATGTTCCCCAGTGTTTGGTTTGGTGAAATACAACAATTACTGTAGGATTCACTTTCTGGAAATCCTTTGTAGATTGTTGCTTTCCTCAAATCTAAGGGGACATCTGCCATGTAGTATTCCAGCAGTCCCTGATTCTCAGCGGCATTTTCTGTGTTACAGTTCAGGTAACGTTCTACCACATGGTTCCCATATAAGAATAACTGCCCTGTCCCAGGTTTCACCTATACCTCCTGCCTTGGAAATCAAAGAAAGTGATCTGTAATCTGAACTTCTGGGTCTTAAAGCACTTCATCAGTTCTGCTCAGGAAAAAGCCCCATTTGAGTAGCTACAGCAGTAGCAGCAAGAGGACTGGATATTTCAACTGTGAAACATGTCATCAACTTTGATTTGTCAAGTGATATGGAAGAGTGTGCACATTGAATTAATGGTACAGGTTGTGTTGGGAACCTCAGTCTTGTCACTTCAGTCTTCAGTGAGAAGAATGTCAAGATTCCCAAGGATTTGGTGGATTTTCTTGTTCAAGCTAAACATCCCAGCTAGAAAGCATGGCTGACAAACATCACTATAAGGGTAGCAGTCATGGACGTTCTAAGAGTACTAGACTCAGTGGAGGGTTTGGTGCGAGAGATTATTGACAAAGCAGTGATGCCAGCAGTTCTAGTTTCAGTGGTGGTCAAGCAAGCAGTGGTCACAGTGATGGTGGAGGTGGTGGTCATGGCAGCAGCAGAGGATTTGGTGGAGGTGAATATGGAGGCTTCTACAACAGTGATGGATGTGGAAGAAATTATAACTCCCAAGGGGTTGACTGGTGGGGTAATTGTATCTGCTCACAGCAGGTCACCCTACCTAATAGACTGTACCTTATCTCATTTTAAGGACTTGCAGTACATTGCCAAATGTGATTCTTCACTGAAATATTTATTTTAGGAAGCTCAAAGTCACAAGAAGTAATGAAAGAAACAATCAGCAACTCTATCCAGAAGGTGGTTTCAAGACTTCATTGCTGTAGTTTGGATTAATTCCCTTTCCCACCAGCCCTCACTCAAACAGCATTTTTAGGATCATGTTTATTAATTCATTGTGCCTTTAACTTTAGACAACTTTTATTTTCATGTCCTCTTCTTGGCTTAAGTGATGCTCAAGATATAGATTGTTTGGACAAAATAAATTTTCTGAACTAGGGCTAAAATGAAACCTTGGCACAGAGGTCTGATACAACTTAAACAAGAATCATTGATGCATCTAAAAATATTACAAGGGAGAACTTATGCAGTAGCTGGCATTAGGGCTTTTCATACTTACAGACTTAGAAAAACAAAACCAAAAATAGACATCTTGAAGCTTACCAATGGAATTAGTTTCTAATGTGGCAAACTGTATTAAGTTAAAGTTCTGATTTGCTCACTCCCTTCTGGATAGATACTTAGAATTTGGCAGTCATTAATAAGCCATTCTAGTCATGATGGGGCAGCTAGGTGGTGGAAGTCACTTCACCCTATTTGCCTCAGTCTCCTCATCCATAAAATGAGCTGGAGAAGGAAATGGCAAACCACTCCAGTATCTCTGCTAAGAAAACCCCAATAGGGTCACAAAGTGTCTGAAAAGACTGAACAACAACCAGTGGGGTGACGTATGAATATATGCATACATTAAAAGCATTGTTTTTGAAGTTAAAGCAAGTAAATACAATTCCTCTTTCGGTTTTTAGGCCTATAATTAATGTGAGCTAGCTAAATGTGGGCAGAATATTACAGGGAAAGTTTAAAGATATAATAACTTGAAATCACTTTTAGGAGAATTCATCTATTTAGATTTTTTAAATGCCTGCCATAAATGAAAATTGAATAGTAGAATGGCTGACTACAGCAGTGACTAGGCTTCTTTAAGGGTCTGGCTGATTTGGGTCTAATAACACATGCTAGAGTTAAAAAAGTAAGTTATATGATAACTTTGGTATATCTTTAAAAGGAATAGCAAGTGGTACCTAATAGATTTGCAGTTCCATATACAATCATCCTTTTTTCTCTTCTATTATGCTATGGAAATGCTTGTTTTATTTCTTAGGTTTATTTATTTTTTTTAAGAGAGTATGAACAGGAGGATTATACAGCAAGCTTTATTTTAATGCAGATTCACGTTACTCTGTTCAAGCTGCCCTGAGATGTTGGACTGGCTTACTGTAGACTTTGGAACATGGCTTTAGAAGAGCAATAAACTGAAATCTTTGAGATCACGGAGGTGGGAAATATGTACATAACTGCATAGGGTATCACTATTTGTGTAACTTTGGTTGCATAGGTTCCACTGTATTTACAGTCAATTTTTGCTAAATCTGGGCCAAAGATGAATGTTGTCCACCACTAAAATGCCTCTGTCCTTTGAAATTTCTGTGCTAATTTTGTGGCTAGAGTACTTTGATCAACTCTCAATCTTTTTTTTTGTTTGTTTGTGAGGTAATTGGGGCTAAGTGACTTGCCCAGGGTCACACAGCTAGTAAATGTCAAGTGTCTGATCTGAGACCAGATTTGAACTCAGGTCCTTCTGACTCCAGGGCTTGTGCTCTATCCACAGCACCACTTAGCTGCCCCTTCGATCTTTTTTCAATGCACAGAAAGGTATTAAAAATCTCCTAATTGCAATAGATTTTCAAGTGTATCATGCCTTGTTCTAAAAATTTATTAATTAGGTGCACTTGACAATATTGAAGTCATTTGTTATGGTGGCATTTCAATTAGTCTAGATTTAGTCCCTTGTACATTTTGCTCATCAACTAGGTGGTGCTGTGGATTGAATATCAGGTCTGGAGTCAGGAAGACTCATCTTCCTGAGTTCAAATCGGACCTCAGACACTTCCTAGCTGTGTGACCCTGGGCAAGTCACTTAACCCTAAGATGAGCTGGAGAAGGAAATGGCAAGCCATTCTAGTTTCTTTGCCAGGAAAACCCCAAATGGGGTCACAAATATTTGGAAATGACTGAACAACAAAAAAACATTTTGCCCATAACTTTTTACAAAAATGCTCCTTTTATTGTACATTCAGAGAATTATCTATATGTATGCACATCCATCCATCCATATCCATATCTATGTCCACACACGTCTTGTGTGCACGTCCCTAAACTGCCAATCTTATTTTGCCTATTGCAGATTTTTGACTGCAACAAGGGGCTAGATTCTAAAATTTATTTGGGACCATGGGAATGATAGTTGAGAAGAAAACTATTTTCTAGATACTTTTTGCTACTAGTTTTGTGTAATATTTATGGAGCCTTTTTAACAAATATTTATTTTTGTAAGCCTAAAAGTGATTCTTTGACAGTTTAGAGAAACTTGACCAAAAGACAGTACAAAAACACTGGCACTTAAATGTTGAATGTCACTGTGTACGCGAAATGTGAATTTTGCTTAGTTATGTTTTTCCCCCCTATGAATGTCTAATACATTGTAATCCTCAAACAAGTGGTTATCTTTGTTCGATTGGCATAATCAGTGACTTGTGCATTTAGTGGTAATATCTTAGCAAGTTTTATCAGCCAACAATATTGTCAGTTCATAATTAAGGATTCAAAGGTCATATGTAAGTATGGATTTAAACTTGCTAAACGTAAAGACTGACCTTCAAGTCACTGTAGGTTGATAGTGCTTACTGGGTCAGTTATACACATGCTGTGCATATTCTGATGTTATTAAAATAAAAAGTTGAACTGTAATATATATATATGATTATTATTGCTAGTATTTTTCCATAAATAGCATATAAGCTGCAACCTCTATTAAGGGGAGACTGTCATGGTGGTCTCAAGACCACCAGGCCTAATTTTATGACACTAGCCTTTAAGAACCTTCATAGTCAAGTCAAGTCAAGAAACATTTATTCATTGCTCACTGTGCTCCAGGAGCAGTTAGATAACACTGTGGATACAGCACTGGGCTTAGAGTCCAGAAGACTCATCATCATGGGTCAAATCCAGTCTCAGACCCTTCCTAGCTATGTGACCCTGGGCTAATCACTTAAGCCTGTTTGCCTCAGTTTCCTCATCTGTCAAATGAGCTGGAAAAGGAAATGGCAAACCAGCCCAGTATCTTTGCAAAGAAAACCTCAAATGGGGTCATGAAGAGGATGTGACTGAACAACAACAAATATTCCAGGCACTGTGCTAAATGCTAGGAATAAAAATACAGGCAGAAAAAATAGTTCCTACTCTCAAAGAGCTTATATTTCAATATGGGAAATCAACTTATAAAAAGAGCTGCAAGGGGGAGAGAGGTAGGAAAAAGACCTGTGGTGATGAGTCAGTAGTACATCCTAGAAAGGAATGAAGGAATGAATGGCCAGGACCTCTTCCTTAATTTGGAGGTTCTGTGAGGAATCTGCCATTCAAAGAGAGAGAGAGACAGAGACAGAGACCCTAGGGTTGGGAGTGGGGTACTTCCATTATGAGAAGTCCTGAGGTGGTTTCCAGAGGAAGAGGTTTTAATAAAAACAAAGTCAAATGCTGAAGGAGAGGGGATTAAAATGAAAGAAGAAATAGTAAAAACCTTGGGGAAAGGTTGGAATAAGGAGAAGAGAATTGCAACAGAGAGAAAATGGGCTGTTTCACTTATAAGATCACAAGAAGGAAGCTCCCTCTCTTCTATCATTTTGTTATTTGTAAAGAGGAAGGTGAAAGTAAAGAGAGAAAAGTACAAGAGAATTGGAAAGAGAGAAACTCACCCTTAATAATAACTAAGAATGTGAATGGGCTGAATTAACCAACAAAATGGAAGAACATAGCAGCATGGATTAGAAAGAGGAATTTGACAAAATGTGATTTAAAAGAAACATACTGGAAACATAAAGATTTACAGAGAGTTAAAATGAGGGGCTGGAATAAAGTCTATTATGTTCTAAACACCATGTTACAATTAACACAAATTATGTCCAGGTCTGTGGTTCTGTAGTTCACAGTTTTTCAATATGTGTTCTGCACTGCTTCAGTTCTTTTTAAATACTGAAATAGATTTTTCAAGGACCCAAGGTCACCTCCACAAAAACCTTCTTCTACTCCCTCAGTGAGGTGTGAAGTTGATCTTGGGTCCTCCATGGCAGTGATAGAGGACCTCAACTTCTGGCAGCTTGGTGGTGGCCTGACACCTGAGTAGGGCAAGTTTGAAGGACCCTCTGCTGTCCCTGGATGCCAGCCCCAGTTGTGCTGACCAGACACGGTCCCAGGTTGTGGCTATCGGCCAGGAGGTGAGAGCTCATGGAGGAATGATCTTTGGACTGCAAAGAACACAAGAAATAATAGGTCGTTTCCAAGGAGGAAGTTTCAGGATTTGATGTACTGGTCACTGAGGATGGCTACAGCTGGGGGAAATCAAAGCCGATGACTAAGACAACGACAGACCCTACGTAAGTCCTCTCAGACCCGTAGATTTCTGATGTCCAGAATTATGCTTGGGCGTGAATTCGGACACCGACTCCCGAGGCCAAGAGAAACGTGTACCCAGATATGGAACTACCCACGAAGGTCTCCTTCCTTCACCAAAGACAGGAGAGCGGCGGCGCAGAGCATCATGGGACTTGTGGTCACCTCCCTCGGGTCTGCTCTTTGGTGGGGCCTGTGCTCTCGCCTCTAGAGAACTACGCTTCCCATAAGGCAGCGGGCCAAGAAGGCTCACTTTCAATGAACTTTATTTGCACACTGTCCAGCGGATATCTGGGAAGGAGCCGGGGGACCCCGGCGGGGGGGGGGGGGGCCGCGAGCGCCTGCGCGATTTCTGCCACTGCTGCCGGGGCGGGGCCGGCAAGGTGGGATGGATTTGGCAGCCAGTAGAGAATGCGATCATGAAGAGCCTACCCAGAGGTGTCTAGCATTAATCGGGAGGCGCTCGTGTTCACGGCCGAGGCCACGCATGGAGGAGTTGAGCTGCGAGCAAGAAGTCGGGGTAACTTTACAACGCAATGGCTTCATTTTCTGGTTTGCTGGGGTGCGAATTGCAAGAACTTCAGATATACCCATATTCATATAGGAGGAACTCTGTTCAGTCCCTAGCCACCTATTCCTATGAACTTGGCAGTGAGAAAGGGAAGAACAGGATGATTTACAATGACTTATCAAATACTGCAGAGGAGGCGCAAACCATTCAGTTTCTTGCAGCTACAGTACCAAAGAAGATTTTAGCCAGCAAATACCTGAAAATGCTTAAAGAAGGGGGAAGAAGAGGAGGAAGATGAAGATAATGAGAGTGACGATGAAGAAGCTGAATCTTGAAACATATAATAAAACTCTTTATAATTAACCTAATTTGTGCTACCAACCCTACTTCTGCATTTGGTCCCCTTTCTCCTAAACTAAATAGAGAGCTATTAAATTTTCTACCCATAACTTTTCTATGACTCCCAATAGATCATATTATTTTTAGGATAGAATTTTATGTGCAATCCACCTATCCACTTGTGCCTGAGGAGTGAGTAAAACAAAAACCTCTAATTTACATTTGAAGGTATCACTTAGCTTAATATTTATTCTAATGTCTTGTTTGTCTTATTTGACATTGAACTTCTACATTCTTAAGGGAAACAAACATGAAATGCTTTTCTTTTTCACTGACCATTATAGATTTAAGTTCTAGTGATCATAAATGTAAATTAATATTGGGTATATTATGAAGTTATTTTACTTGTGGACCATACTCATTTTCAGTTGAGTATGTAGTTTATTTTCATTTAAATATGTAGTACATAGCATACTACATATTAATTTTTGTATACCAAGAAATTTGTACTATTTGATAAGAGTGCTATATTTTTTACTGTAAAAGATTTTTTTGATTCTGTATTTTTAAAAAATTGTACAGAATTCACCCCCAAATAAAATGGTCAATAAATCAGAACAGCCCTGGACTATTGTTTAAAAAAAAAAAGTTCTAGCAGGTCCTATCAAGTGAGAAAGGCTTCAGATATTGTTCCAGGGATGATCTGCATGCCAAGAGTCCAAGGATAAGCCTAGCTATACTTAGAGAGGCTAATCCTAGATTGGCTGCATGGTAATGATTTTTTTCAGCTACATCAAATCAATTTACAAATACTGTCTATTTGAGTTATAGTAGGAGTTGTGATTCATGTTGAGTGTGCACAGATGCATGAGATGACAGCTCCTTCATGTACTGAAGGATGGATTCTTGTAAGAATAATAGTTTTTGAAATTCGTTTAATGCCTCTGGACTTTTCTCCTTCAAATAACTGCAGAATAAATAAGAGTTAAAGGATCCCTTAAAAAATAAGGATTCCTGGATTCTGATATAGGCTCACAAAATCTGAACATTTTAAAAGAGAAAGGTCAAGTCTGTTAAGCACAATAAATATTTGTGCATGTCATTTTCCATGTTTGTATCTGTAACAGCTACCTTATGTGTTGCATATGATACAATGTAAACCATGACAGTTCTTTGTATAACACTCTAAGTCACCGGTGTCAAATGTGAAACACATCGCTGACGTTAAAATATTCTGGTAGAAAACCACAAATTAACATTATCTGTGTTGTACTGCATTTTTATTTATTTAGTTAAACATTTCCCAATCACATTTTAAGTTATGGCTGTACTCTGCTCTCAGTCATGTCCCCATTCTGTAACTAAACCAATGTCAGCTACAGTAACCCATTAGGAAATGGGTTGTGATCTAACCCCATGATCCAGACATACAGATTTTTTTTCCTTACCCCTCTCTTTAGCATTTGGGCAGCAGACCAAGACTGGAACTAGTAGCACCAATCAATGGAGCTTAAACACACTCTGCTCCTCTGGAAATTCCATGAACCTCCATTGCTCTCTGTCCAGAGTCTCCCAACTACCACATAAGTTGTTAAGTTTGGTATTTTCTGTACACTGTTGGTGGCTTGTTTAGTGACTGTGGACTTATTTTACATTTAGATGTAAAGGTCAAAATGTGGTATAAGTTTGACCAGACAGAAAAGCTTGGGAAACTTCTGCAAAAGGTAGAGCAGAGCTACTATCAAAGTTGTGGAACAGCAGTTCCACAATTCAAAATTTATTCAAAAATAACACATGTTGCTATTATACAATACTATACATATATTTTATGCATTTCTGAGTTCCTAAACTTTTTCTGTGTAGTCTGTTGGCCTTTGTGTGTCCTCTTCGGCTTCTGCAAAACTCCCCACAGAATTCCCATTTAATTTCTTATGCAGACTGGCGATATATCGAAACCTCAATCAGGAAAGTTGTGATATGGAAGGGATAACTGTACTCATAGAGCTGGAAGGGACCTTGGAGATGGTTGGACTGCTTTGGGGTTGGGGTTTTTTTGGCTTTTTTTTTTTGGCTAGGCAATGGGGTTAAGTGACTTGCCCAGGTGTCACATCCACAGCTGTGTTTAATTGCCGGTCGAGTATGAAAAGAGAAAGACACATGGGCCAGGTGGGAGACAAGTAAAGGACCAGCTCTGTTTATTAATCTAAGGACTAGGGTTTTTATACCTCATTCGTGGGGACAGAACCCGAAATAGCAAAGGCAAAGTATCAACAATTATTTTTCTCATGGGAACAGTAACTAGGGGGAGTCCCCCCTTGAACTGTTCCTCACCTCCTGTAATCTTCAAGGTCCTTCTGTTCTCAAGAGAGACAGAGCAAGGGGGGTTGCAGAGCCCGTGTTTCTGACTTAGGCAGCCATCAGACACAGGAAATCAAAAGGTAAAACCTGGACTGACCTGAATCCTCTGACTTGTCAGTACTGGCCCCGGACAATCTCCCCCTTTCTTTTTATTTTGCTAACTTGAGATAATGAAGGGATGCATGAATCTCACCTAAGATGTGGTGAGTGCATCTTTAAAAAATAGGGAAGGAGGAAACATAAAACCAACACAAAACATAGCCAAGGTAGAAAATGCAATAGCAAACAATACATTTTTAAAAGGATTAAATTGATATATCCAATTTGACAATTTGTTTGCAATATCTTGAAGGTCAATACCATCAATATGAGAATCAGCAAGTTCATGTTGTATTTTGGATAATTGGCTAATTTTCCATGTAATATTTTCAGAGTGCCATGCACCCTGGAGCTTCTTTAGTATTTGTTCAATGGTTACATTAACATTAGTGAAATTTGAATACTCATATGGAGTTACACAAATAAAAGAATAGTGATAATCACATTTCAAATTGAAGTGCATTGTTAATTGTTCTATTTGTCTTCCTAAAGCTATCACTGACTGCTTCAAAACAACCAATTCTTGTTGCATCATAGTATCTACTTAAATTTGATGTTGTAAAATCACAGACCAATTGTTAGCATACTGAGCAGTTCAAAGTTGGCAGTAATATCATGAAGGGTATTAATATTAAGGGTAACATTAGAATCGTGCCATGCCCCCAGTAGGCGGGCACGTCTCTTGTCTCATAAGATATTAGAATCTGAAGCATCATCAGGTAACAGGGTAGTGTAAATATATGAATATCTATAATCACATTGCAATAGCAACCTTGTTTTCAAGGGTTCTAACTCATCTCCTAAATACAATACTGATTACTTTAATAAACTGATTTTATACAACATATCAATAGATTCTTGTGCTTTAGATGCTAAGCTTATATTTTTACTAAATCATATACAAATTATGCCGTTGAAATTTCAGATTGTAGCGGAAGAGATGAAACAGTAGTAGATACAATAAGAGAAGCAGCAACGACTAAACCAGTAATAAGGAGACCAATAAATTGTTTTGACTGACTTAAGGAGGAAGTAATAATTTTAGGAGCATGTTCACCAGAGTTCTGGAACTAATCATGTGAGATGTTAGTAGGGAAAATAGCAAATGATGATTGTTCTACTAAAAGTACAATATAGTCATTATTATCAATACATTGTTTGAGAGTACAATTGACACAAGTAACATTCTATTCAAAAATAGTATTATATTGAATAAAATTTACATATCCATTAGACAAACTGGTATTAAAAAATGAAGTAACAAGAAAAAGACAGGATTCAATATTGTTGCTAAATTTTGAAAAACATATAGGTGTCCTGGATGCTAGAGATCTGAGGGTAATTGTAACATTGGCTCTGTCCTGGAGAAAAGGATATTCTTGTCTTTCGATTTTACAGGTGTTATTAGTATCTATATAGTCCCAATTTGTCCATATATGTAAGGGGTTGCAACCAGGGTGGAAAAGGAAAATAAGTCCAGTGCTGAGCACTCTGTACATTACACACTTAAGCAGAAAGTAAAGCTACTATTGCTAAAAACACAAGTTCAGGAGTCTTCTATTGCTCAATGAGAGGGAGCTTTCACTAGACCCCATGTGGCAAGGCAACTCCTCACTGTAGATTGGCTTCTTCTGCACTTTCCCCGACTCCTCATGCTCTGCATTCAAGCTGTGAGTTGTGGTATACGCTCTGACATTTTCCTCCGGTATCCAGACAGGTTTATCAAAGTTTTCTGAAAAAATATAAGCATACCCTTGTCCCCTCATTAGTAATGGATCTGGGCCTCTGGATGTTTATTTTTCTCCAGATGTTTTTCGGCTGGAGTGTACTCATCTTTGTTAATACTTAGAAAATTAAAAGCCAATTTAAAAAACTAGTAGCCAATTGTCTATGAGGGGTAATAGCCCAGATTCCCCCTTTTTTGCTTAAGAAGAATAGTTTTAATATTTTTGTTTTTAATTACATAGAATGTTTGGAGAAATGTTATAAAAAGTATAAAAGGAAGAAAATGTTTTGCTAATGTAAGCTCCTCAGGAGCATTATCTGTTTTAATGTGTTTGAGTACACTCATAACTGTGAAGGCTTGTACAATATGATTGATTACATGTTTAATTGTTCCACTTCTTTGTAAAGTGGCAAAAAATGAAAGAAGAAAAGTATCAATTATAACATGAATATAAGAAAGCTTTTCAAAAGAAGGCATATAAGTTACATCCAATTGCCAAATATATTTGGGAGAAAAGCCTCTTGATACATTTGAAACAGGCTGTTAATTAAAAAAAATCATTATTTTTTATACTATGTTCTTAATACTGTAGGAGTTTATTTATTCAAAAATAGTCACAAAATGTTTTCTTCTCTACAGTTAAGGTGGTTGTATTGACAGAATATAGTTAATAAAAGGCTCAATAAAAGCTTAATAAAATGTTAAATGGCAGTATTTTGGTGAAACTGGTAATGAGAAATAATAACTTGTTTTATGGTAGGATTAAAAGTGCTGGGATTGGTGTCAGGAAAACCTGATTTCAAATCCAGCCTCAGATACTTCCTAGCTGTGTGACCCTGGGAAAGTCACTTAACCCTGTTCGCCTTAGTTTCCTCATCTGTCAAATGAGCTGAAGAAGGAAATAGCAAACCACTCCAGTACCTTTGCCAAGCAGACTCCAAATGGGGTCATGAAGCTATTACACATTCAGGTGGATATGACTGAAATAACATTATTTGCTGCAAGTGAACCATCCAGTCCTCCAAGACCTGCTCTTCTTGTGGGAAGTTCTTGGGTCCAATAGACATTAATTAATGGGGTTATCTACTCCTGTAGCCTCATTTTTCAGATGAAGGAATTGAGAACCCACAAGGTTAAATGACTTGCCTCATGCCACACAGGTGGCAAAGGCAAGGTTTGAACCAGGTCCTCTGGCTCCAGATTCAGCCTTCTTTCCCCCCTGAACCATGCTACCATGTCAGTGAGGCAAAGCCCCTGATACCGATTGTGATGGCCATGCATTGTTCACCTTGGGCAACTTGCTGAATCATGTCACTATACTGTCTGTTTGGAGAAGAGAAACCCGTGTGAACATGAGAGCTATCTCCACGTTTTTGAAGATCCATCACAGGGGAGAAGAACAAAATTTCTGTGTAGCTCTATGGGGCAAGCCCAGTACCATATCTGAAAGTTATTTGGGGGTGATTTTGAGTCAATGTAAGAAAGAACATTCTAGCAATTTTACATGTCCCAAACTGGATTAGGCTGTTTTCTAAGACAGGAACTTACCCACCACTGGAAGTTTTCAAACAAAGGTTGAATGACCTTTTGTCAGTGAGGCTACAAGGGTATTCCATACTGGGTGGAATGTTGAAATTCAAAGTACAACACATTCAGTGTATAATACAATTCCAGAATTCCTTTTCTTTTACTTCCTTAGAGCTATTGTTTGATTGGTCAGTCTAATGTATATGTACCATAAACTCAGCCTTCTTTCTTCAGAAAATTTGGATGTCAGTAAATGGGCAATTCCATTTGAAGAATATTGGTTGAAAAAAGCTCTTTTGCACAAATGAAAGTTATCTGAGTTCTGTGGTTCTCCAAGGTCCCTTACGCAGGCTTGTTTCTATCTCAAGATTTGCTTAAACTGGCTGCTTCAGCTGCCCTTGGCTTTGATTTTCTGACCTCTTTTGTCTGACACCTGTCATTTTTGCTTACTAATCAGAAATCAGGAGTTCCCCCCAAATGTTCAACTCTGCTGCTGAAAATTGTGCTGAAGCCATAAATGTTATCTATTGGTGATGTCAGAGCCCTGCCCTGGTTATAGCTCATAAAAACCTCTAGTACAATAAAAAAAAAATGAACATGAAAAATTCTAGTATGCCATCCATACCTCCCAAGGCTCAAAACTAGGTATTTTTAATGATTAACTTAAGTCATTAATTTGCCAGGGCTTCCACAAAGCGTAAACCAAGAGGAAGTACTTAACAAATGCTTATTGATTGGGAACTATCAACTTGTCACCCTAGTTACCATTTTCATTTGTGGGTCCAAAGATTTGAAAATGAGATTCATAAAGTGAAGTTTCAATACAATTCAAAAAGCGTGTATTGAAGTCTTACTATATGGCAGGCATTGGGCTGAGTGATGGAAATGTGGGGAGCACAGGGGAGGGCTGTGGTAAAAGGTGGCGGGGGGTTAGATTTTTATCTGTGATTTTACTGGTATGGGAACCTTCCAGCGAGTGAACTCCCTCCACCAGTGCAGAAAGACTTTAAACTGCTCAGTGACTTTAGTTTCAGAGAATTCCTTAGGAGTGGTTCAACAGCTTCCCCAGAATGACTTTCTATATTTTTTTGGTGGAGGGGGCTAGGCAATGGGGTTAAGTGACTTGTCCAGAGTCAGGCAGCTAGTGTTATATGTCTGAGGCCGGACTTGAACTCAGGTCCTTCTGGATCCAGGGCTGGTGCTCTAACCAATACGCCACCTAGCTGCCCCAGTTTATTATATTTTGAGTCAATCAATAAACACTTATTAAGTGGCTACTATGAGCCAGTGAGGCAGCTAGGTGGCACAGTGCATAGCGTGCCAAGCCTGGAGACAGTAAGACTCATCTTTCTGGGTTCAAAGCTGGCCTCATAAACTTCCTAACTATGTGACCCTGGGTAAGTCACTTTACTCTATTTGCCTCAGTGTCCTCATCTGTAAAATGAGCTGGAGAACAAAATGGCACATCACTCCAGTATCTTTGGAAACAAAAACCCAAATGGGGCCACAAACCCTCAGACACAACTGAAATCACTGAGCAACACTATGGCCCAGGAAGTTTGATAAGCGCTGGAAGAGTCAGGAAGACTTGAATAAAAATTGGATCTCACACACATATAGCTATATGGCCCTAGGAAAATCACTGAACAGCCATGTGCCTCAGTTTTTTCATCTATAAAATGGGAATATTAATAGCACCTACCTCCCAAGATTGTAAAGCTCAAATGAGGTAAAAGCTATAAAGCGCTTTGCAAACCTTAAAGCACCATATAAATCCTAGCTATGATTATTATTAGCTCAAGCTTCAGCCATTGGCATTTCATAATCTCTTCCTTAAATTTGGGAGGTAGCCTTTATTGGGAGCTAATGCATTGACAAGTTTAGCCTCCATGTCCTCCAGCCTCCCTTTCATAGCTTCTCATCTCTTCCATGATGCCTTTCTCCTTTGAAATCACATTGAAATCCCCTTTATTAACTTTTTCTGTACAAGTTCTGAAAGTTTTATATGAAAAATAGAAACCAGTGACACTAGATTGAGAGATGATAAATTAAGGCTAATGTTCAGGGGGCATATGAAGGACTTTGGCAAAGACAATGCTTTGGGACTCCAAAGGAGGGCAGGCGGACAGGCAGGCGGTGAAGTGGATAGAGTGCAGGGCCTGGAGTCCAGAGGTCCTCAGTTCAGATGTGCCCTCAGACACTTACTAGCTTTGTTACTTTGGGCACCTCACTTAAACATGTTTGCCTAGTTCTTCATCTGTACAATTAGCTGAAGAAGGAAATGGGAAACCACTACGACAGTAGAAAACTCTGCCAAGAAAACCCAAAATGTGGTCTCAGAGAACCAGACCCAGCTGAAATGACAGAAACAACCAAAAAGGTCATTGTCTGGGGTGCAATGGCAGGAAGGCAGGAAGGAGGTTGCTAGCTGTATTCTGCCATCACATAATATTCTTTAAAGTTACTAAATTTTTACTATAATTCAAAGTGTCCCTGACACTATCTGTAAATTTTCTTTTTTCATTTCAACAAATATTTATTGTTTCTCTTCCATGCAAGGTACTATGCTTGATGCTGGTGATTTAAGGGAAAAATGAAAACAAACTGTTTTACACTAAATTCTACTATGGGAACACAACATTTATCTGCAAAATTCTTGATAGGAAGCAGTAGGAATTTACTCTCCTCACCCGAAATATCAGGCAGGCTTGGAGAATTCCTTTGAAGGAAGATGTTGAACATTGTTAAGCTAAAAGAGCTTAAAAACAGCATTAACTCTAAGCATGTTGGCTGGACAGTCTCACAAAAGAGTGCTAACTCTTTCTCTGAAGGAGAAACTCCAACTCCAGCCCCAGATGAAGACTCCAGCAACTTTAGAAACAGAATAGAATATCAGTAGGGCATACACACTTGTCTGGGAAATGAACCATTAAAGCTGTTCCAGCTGAGCCATAACCCTGGGACCTCCTGAGTCCTAAAGGTGATATTCCCATTCTCATGGGCAGCATGGGAATCCATGGGAAATTGTATTTCTTCATGTCTTGGTTAATTTCCCTTGTCAATGAGCATTTATGGCAAGGAAACAACATCTATTTCATTGGAATGGATTTCTACAGTGAAGAGGAAAAGTGTTATATGTAGATAGTCAAGCCACTTCAGCCTCAGGAAGACCTGGCTTTAATCCTGCCTCTGACTCCAACTGGCTGGGTGAGCCTGGGCTTAACTCTCGTGTCCCAGGCAACTCTCAGACTAAAAACCCCAGGACAATGGCAGATGTGCTATTGGTAGAGGGAATTTCCTCTCCAGGAAGCTCGCTACATAAATCAGCACCGGATTCTATATGATTTATTTTGGTATTTGTCCTAAATGAAAACTTTTCTATTTGATTTATGGTTCCTGGCTTTTGATAGGGAATTCCATATCTGCATAAGTAGGATCACCCCCAAACATCACCTGGAAAGAGAAGGGAGTTATTTGGGGTCCGTGATACCCAGATCTAGAGGACCAACTTTGCCTAATGATAAAAATTAACCTAGTACACAAAGAAAGAAACTCCATCTTTACATTTTAAATATCCTGTGTGGACCAGGTTAAGCTGATCAGTCCCTCCTCACCAAAGTCTCAAATGCATTTCAATAATCAGTTAAATAGATCCAGGCCTCAATCAGTTAAACAGATCCTTGCCTAGCTGCCTGCAGCCCATATTTGGGGGGAAATGGGAGGGCTGCACCCTGCCAATAATATGGCTTTGCTTCTTCTCCACCCCCACCTCCCACCCCCCACTAAGTCATTGCATGTTAATGTTTGCACTTTTGACTTGCAGCCAAGACTACAAAAAGTTTGGCTTCTCTACCTGGGTCCTGGTCAGGCTGTTGGTTCTCTCTTGTTTTTCAGAAAACCAGGAACTGAGAATCATGGCTGCAAAGCCCATACTGTATTACTTTGATGGCAGAGGCAGAATGGAATCTGTGCGCTGGCTCCTGGCAGCTGCTGGGGTGGAGGTAGATGCTTCATTTCTTATCTTTGTGCTTTTTCTTCTGACTCAGTGAATATTTACTAGAGGAGAAGTCACGTGGAACTTACTTAATGACCCCCCTCGAAAAGAGGGGTCTAATCATGGTGATCACCATCTTTTTTTTTTTTAACAGTGAACTAAGTCACAGAAGCAATTTGAAGGGCAAATTTAACTAAATAATTAAGTGTTGATTGAGTTCTCTTTCTGAAAGTAGAATCAAGACCTAGTGAAAGTTCACTGGACATTCAGGAGACCAGGGTCCAAGTCGTGGCACCACTACCTCCTAGCTGGATGTCCTCAGGCAAGCTAGCTTGCATCTCTGGGTCTCAGCTTCATCACTTGTAGAACAGGGGGCTGGCATTACGTGATTTCTGAGATCCCCTTCTAGGTTTAATGTTCTGTGATCTTTGCCCACAACTACTCCTCCATAACACAAAGAATGATACTGGTTCCAATTTATTTCATTAACTGTCTGTCCATTATTGCCTAGTGTTGCAATTTATTTAAAAGCCCATCATTTCGGAAAATTGGAAAAATATGAAGGAACAAGAGGTTGGGTTAGTTTCTTTTTTTTTTATCAAAGAAAATGATATTTTTTTTCTAGAGATAGTTTTTAAAATTTTTTATAAATTTATTTATTTTTAGTTTTCAACATTCACTTCCACAAGTTTTTGAGTTCCAAATTTTCACCCCATCTCACCCCTCTCCCCACCCCAAGATGGCATGCATTCTGAATATCTCATCCCCTAGTCTGTCCTCTCTTCTGTCTCTCTCCCCTTCTGCTATCCCCTTCCCCTTCTATTTTCCTGTAGGGCAGAATAGACTTCTGTACCTCATTTCCTATATTTCTTATTTCCCAGTAGCATGTGAAAACATTTTTTTTAAACATACGTTTTAAAAACTTTAGGTTTCAAATTTTCTCTCTTCCTCACTCCCCACCCACCTCATTGAAAAGGCAAGCAACTCAATATAGGTTGTACATGTGCAGTTATGCAAAACACGTCCATAGTAGACATGTTGTGAAAAACTAACTCTTTTCTCTTAATCCTATCCTGTCCTCCCATTTATTCTATTCTTTCTTTTGACCCTGTCCCTCCTCAGAAGTATTTACTTCTGATTACCCCTTTCCCAATCTGCCCTCCTCTCTATCATCCCCCTGCTCTCTTGTCCCCTTCTCCCCCTTTCCTGTAGGGTAAGACAGATTTCCATACCCAATTGAATGTGTATGTTATTCCCTCCTTAAGCCAAATCCTATGAGAATAAGATTCACTCATTCCCTCTCACCTTCCCCATTTCCCCTCCACTGTAAGAGACTTTCTCTGTTTTTTTTGTGAGATAATTTACCCCATTCTACCTCTCCCTTTCTTCTTCTCTGAGTATAATCCTCTCTCATCCCTTAATTTTATTCTCCAGATATGACCCCTTAATCTTCAACTCACCCTGTGCCCTCTATCTATCTATCTATCTATCTATCTACATATACATACATATAATTTTTTTCCTCCAACTACCCTAATACTGACAAAGGTCTCATGAGTTATAAATATCATCTTTCCATGCAGGAATGTAAACAGTTCAATCTTAATAAGTCTCTTATGATTTCTCTTTCCTGTTTACCTCTTCATGTTCCACTTGAGTCCTGTATTTGAAAGTCAAATTTTCTATTCAGCTCTGGTCTTTTCATCAAGAATGCTTGAAAGTCCTCTATTTCACTGAATGACCATTTTTTCCCCTGAAGGATTATACTCAGTTTTGCTGGGTAGGTGATTCTTGGTTGTAATCCTATCTCCTTTGCCCTCCGGAATATTATATTCCATGCCCTGTGGTCCTTTAATGTAGAAGCTGCTAAATCTTGTGTTATCCTGATTGTGTTTCCACAGTACTTGAATTGTTTCCTTCTGGCAGCTTGTAATATTTTCTCCTTGACCTGGGAACTCTGGAATTTGGCTACAATATTCCTAGGAGTTTTCCCTTGGGGATCTCTTTCAGGAGGAGATTGGCGGATTCTTTCAATTTCTATTTTGCCCTCTGGTTCTAATAATCAGGGCAGTTTTCCTTGATAATGATGAGGCTCTTTTTTTGATCATGGCTTTCAGATAGTCCAATAATTTTTAAATTCTCTCTCCTGGATCTATTTTCCAGGTCAGTTGTTTTTCCAATGAGATATTTCACATTGTTTTCTAATTTTTCATTCTTTTGGATTTGTTTTACAGTGTCTTGATTTCTCATAAAGTCACTAGCTTCCAATTGCTCTATTCTAATTTTTAAGGAAGTATTTTCTTCAGTAAGCTTTTGGACTTCCTTTTCCATTTGGCCAATTTTTCTTTTTAGGGCATTTTCTCCTCATTGGCTTTTTGGACCTCTTTTGCCATTTGGGTTAGGCTATTTTTTAAGGTGTTATTTTCTTCAGTATTTTTTGGGTCTCCTTTAGCAAGCTGTTGACTTTTTTCATGATTTTCTTGCATCACTCTCATTTCTCTTCCCAGTTTTTCCTCTACTTCCCTTACTTG
Organism: Phascolarctos cinereus; assembly: GCF_003287225.1. NCBI lineage: Eukaryota > Metazoa > Chordata > Mammalia > Diprotodontia > Phascolarctidae > Phascolarctos > Phascolarctos cinereus. The sequence continues at coordinate 217,250,415 of NW_027555958.1, forward strand.
CTTCTCAAAATCCCTTTTGAGCTCTTCCAAGGCCTGGGACTGATTCATATTTTTCTTGGAGGCTTTGGATGTAGGAGCTTTGACTTTGTTGTCTTCTTCTGGTTGTATATTTTGATCTTCTTTTTCACCAAAGTAAGATAATATAGTCTGACTCTTTTTGGCTGCTTGCTCATGATCCCAGCCAATTACTTGAGTTTTAAACTCTTTGTTAAGGTAAGAGTCTGCTTCCAATGTGGAAATGTACTGTCCCAAGCTTCAGGGGTTTGTACAGCTGTTTTCAGAGATACTTGTAGGGACCTGTAAATTTTCAGTTCTTCCAAGGTGGTATGATAAGGGGCAAGGTGTTTACTCCTTTCCTGGCCTGTGACCACAAGTACTCCTTTCTGTCCTGTAACTGTGAGGAGGGGTTGCTCTTCACAACCACTACAAGTTCCACCGCCAGCGCTCCTCCTCACCCCACCACCGGTGCCCAGAACTGTGACCCAGATCCAAACATGGGCAAAGCAAGAGATTCCTGCCTCAGCACTGGCAAAGAGATCCCTGCAATCCCTCTCTGATCAGCCACTGGATTCCCCCTCAGTCTGTGGGCCAGAAGCTCGGGAAGCAGCTGCCCCCCCAGGATCACGCTCTTGGGGAATGGAGCTGAGACCCCGCCTTCCTGTCTGAGCACCACAGAAACAGACTTTTCCCACTGACCTTCTAAGTTGTCTTTGGCATTCCTGGATTGAGGAGTCTGGAGACCTCCACAGCTGCCCACGATTCAGTCCTCTGAGGCCTGCTCCAGGTTTGCTGAGGCCTGCGCGCCCATGCCGCGCTGTGCTGCACTCCCAGCCCAACACGATATGCCTTTCTGATCAACCATCCAGGTTGTCTTGGGGTGGAAATTTGTTTCACTCTGTCTTTTTGTGGGTTCTGCTGCTTCAGAATTTGTTTAATGCCATTTTTTATGAGTATTTGGAGGGGTTTGGGGGAGAGCTCAAGCAAGCCACTGCTTTCACTCCACCATCTTGGCTCCGCCCCTCGGGTTAGTTTCTAAAGAGATTTTTAGCAGTCTTCATTTTTCTTGGCTTCCTTTTTCTTGGGTAGAGAGTGGAGAAGATTCAGATTCATTACATATGTGAAGTTTCTAAATTTTAAAATATTGATCATTTAGATTGATATGCTAGAAAAATTTGTAATAATCTCTCAGGTGGTGTTGAATGATTTCCCCCACTCCTAAGTGATATTAATAAATCACTTCCCCTCTCTGGGATTCAGTTTCCTCTCTTCCACATGAGGGGATTGGATGAGACAACCCCCAGATCTGCCTGCTTCCTAGGATCTGAGGGCCTTCAGTTCTGCTAATCATAGGACTGTATTTTGTCACAGGATTGAAAATAAGACTACTCTGTGTACTCTGTCCCCCATACCACTTAGCTGTCATTTAAAGAGATTAAGAATCTTAATCTATGAGCCTATGAGGAGTAATTACAATGATTAATAATAGCTACAATATTAATTAGGCAGTGTGGCCCAGTGAAAAACACTGGTCTGGGAGTCAGGAGGTTCAGATGGTAGTCATGGCTCTGTCACTAATTAGCTGTGTTACCTTGGGTAAGTCATAGGATCATGGGATCAGAAATAGAGAGCTAGAAGAAATCTTGAGGCCATCTAGTTCATGCCACACCCCTCTATACCCCCTTTTTGTTGATAAGGAAACTGAGGTACAGAAAAGTTAAGTGACTTGCCCCAGGACACTCAAGCAGTAAGCTACAGAGGTAAGTTTTGAACCCTGGTCTTCTGACTCTAAGCCTTCAGATTGCAGAGCAGTCACTGATTTGCCCTTGTAGATAGTGTTTCCTCAGCAAGAGTTCTCTCCATCACTGGTGTCAAACTCAAGTAGAAATGGGGACCATTAAAACGTGTGCATCTAATTTTATTTATAAACACTTACCAACTACATTTTATTCTGGTTGAGGATGCACTCAGGACTTTTGCAGGCAGCTTGTTTGACACTTCTGTCCCATATTTATGAAATCACAGGTCTAGTCCCTATACACTTTCCCCTGACACTTGTTCGATGTATGACCCTGGGTAAGTCTTAACCTCTATGTGCCTCAGACAACAGCACTTATATATGAAGTCATAATATGATTGCCAGAATCACATATTCTTTGTATGGACTTATGCAGTATACTATGCCAGGCACTGGATAGATACAAAAATCAAAAAATACAAATTGTTACCCTCTAGAAATTGAGAATGTATTAATCATTCCTGTAAGACTCATCTTTTAATAAAAAAAAAAGTGAGGGGAAAGAGGGTAGACTAGAACAGTGGCTCTCAAAGTGTAATCTGAAGTTGCCCAAAGTCCTTTCAGGGGATCCTTGAGATTAAGACTCTTTTCATAATAATACTAAGATGTTAATAACCCACAAAAATACTCTTCCCTTTTCCAATTATATATCTCTGTGGAGCTGGATTTTATCTATCTATATCTATAAATGTATGTATATATGTATATATACACATATATTTCATCCAGAACAACATATTACAACAGAGTGAATGCAGAAGCAGATATAAGAATCCAGCTAAGATTAGACTTTAAAGAGATTTGCAAAAATATGTAAAACAATGCTATTCTTCTCACTAATTTTTTGTTTTGGAAAATAGTCATTTTTCATAAAAAATATGTTATTTATGTTAATATGTAATGGGTTTGTTTTTAACGAATTGATAAACATATTTAAAATTCATCAGTCTTATTTTCTGATATGGCAAATATTGATAAGATAGAATCCACATAAACAGAAGCTCTTCGGGTAGGTCCTCAATAATATTACATTTAAGAAGGTAATGGGAGTTCTGAAACCAAAACTTTTGAGAAGTTTTGAACAAAAGCATCAGAGTCATTGATGTAGGGCTGGAAGGAACCTTAGAGATCATTTAGTTCTTGCATACGTGGAGGGCCATACACAGCCTTCATTTTTGCAGATGAAGAAACTGAGGCCCAGAGAAGTTAAGTGACTTGCCCAGGGTCTCCCAGCTAGCAAATACCTAAGGCAGGATTTAAACTCAGAGCTTTGTGACTCCTATGCTCTACCCATGGTACCACCTAGTTGTCTTAGGTGATCCTTAGGGTCTCTGCCAATGCTAACATTCTGTGATTCTGTTGCTCCGATATCTTCATGTGTGCTTCTTTTTTCTAGTTTGAAGAAGTGCTTTTGGAAACAGCTGAAGAATTTGATAGTTTAATTAAGGGTGAGTTCAAAGCCTTGCTGTTGTGCTCTGCTAGTCCATGAAGATCAGATTAACTACCCTTGCCTTGCCTGAAAAGACATACAGAAAGTCTCTAAGATCCCCTTGGAGCCCTACAAGTATGTTATAAATCACAGCATGGATGGGGAATTACCTAGGACAGTATGCAAGTGTGTTCCTCTGTACCTCAGAGGGAGGGTTTGCGTTTCAAACAACCACATCAGGGAAGAAAGTAAAGCTTTTATCCTCATCAAACAAAGGGGCCTTGCCTTCTCTAGAGGAATAGTGGTGCATGGGAAAAGTGATGGAATTTAAGACTGGAAAGATTAGGTTGGAGTCAGGTCATGGAGGAGGTTGAATGTGAGGAAAGAGCAGGCAGGTGGGAGTTACTGGAGGGTTTTTTGTATGTGGGCAAAGAAGTGTCTGGACAATTGCTGTGTTTCAAGAAGACGAATTATGAAGGTCTGATTTGGAATAGACAGAGACTAGAGGTATGGAGACCAATGAGAAACACTGAAAGAATCTAGGTGGGAGGTGAGGAGACCCTCGCCTAGAGTGTGGTGGTGGGAGCTAAAGGAAGGGGTTAGGGTAGATCAATTAATTGATCAACTAGCATTTATTAAGTACTCACTGTGTACCAGGTACTATCTAAGTCACCGGAGATACAAAGATGAAAAAATGTAGTTCCTTCCCTCAATGAGCTTGTATTCTTTAGGGGAAACATCACACATAGACACCATTATCATCATCATCATTATACCATTCATACACTTCCAAAGTATTTTACAAATATTATCTCCTTTGATCCTCACAGCAACTTTGGGAGGTAGGTGCTGTCATCATCCTTGTTTTATGGATGAGCAGACTGAGGCTGAGAGCTTTAGTGACTTGCCCAGGATTATACAGCTAGCATATGTCTGAGACAAGGCTGGAACTCTAGATCCAGCACTATCCACCAAGCCACCTACCTGCCTATACAAGTAAATATAGAACTTATTCAAATACAAAAGAATTGCAAGAGAAAAGTAACCTTCAGGGGAAGGTGGGTGCTAGCAACTAGGGGGATCAGGAAAGATGAAGAGGAATGGAATTCCAGGGATGGAAGTCAGCTCATACAAAGGTAAGGAGGCAGGAGGTGTAATGTTGTGTGGGCAGAAAAGCAAGTAAGCTAGTTTGTCTGGGAGGCAGGGTGTGTGAAGAGTCATGTGTAATGAGTCTAGAAGGGCAGGCTAGAGCAGACCATGAAGGGCTTTGGATGCAAAAAGAAGAGTTTGTACTCAAGGCTAGAAGCAGGAATCAATTTGTGGGAGAGAAGATTTAAAGGCAAAATCCTTTAAGTCAAGAATCATGGATTACCCAAGCAGACAGTGTGTAGACCAAGTCATAGATAGAGCCCTCATTTGGGGAGATGGAGGAAATTCCCATATAGGGAGTTCCCTAGTCCCACAAGGTCACAGATAAATCCTAAGAGGTCCTTCCTTTATTCATGTACACCACCCAAAGTACCTAGCATACTGAAGTGCACATAGTAGGTTCTCAAAACTACTGTTGTTAATTAATGGCATTCCAGCTGTAGCTTTCAGTCAGTCAAGAAGCATTTATTAAGGACCTACTATGGCTCAGGCACTGCAATAAGCACAGGGGATAGAAAGAAAGAAAGAAAAATCTTTTTTTAAACAATCATCTTTTTTTCTATACTACTTATGTTATTGAAATGTTTGTTTTATTTCAGAAGTTCAGAACAAAATAAATTGAAAAATAAAAATAAGAGTAGATGCAATGGGGAAAAAAGCCCACAGCCCCCGCTCCTGAGGAGCTCACAGTCTGATGGGGCAGAGACAGCAAACCAACAATTATGAGCAAACAAGATGCATCCAGGGTGAACTGCAGATAACGCGCACAGGGAAGGCACCAGCAGTAAGCTAGAGATCAGGAAACGCTTCTTATAGAAGGTGGGATTTTGACTGGGACTTGAAGGAAGCCGGGGAGACAAGAAGTAGAGATGAGGAGGCAGAGCATTCTAGGCATGGACGACACACAGTCAAAATGCCTGTAGTCCAGAGACTGAAGTGTTTTGTTCGAGGGACAACGAAAAGATCCCTGTCTCTCAATACATGGTAGGGAGTAACTCCTCATAACATCTTAAACAACCTTACTTAGCAGCAAGCACAATCCCATCTGCGGGATTGGAGGCAGTGTCTCTAGAATGAAAATAACCCCCCATGGAACAGTGTGGTCTGATTCAGTGGAAAGAGCATTGGTTGTAAAATCAGAGCTCATGGATTCAAATCCTGCTTCTGATACTTAGCCGTGTGACCTTGAGGAAGTCCCTCACCCTTCTTGGGCCTCAGTTTCCCCTACTGTAGAATGGAAGAGTTAAACTAGACAACTGCTGAGGTCCTTTCTGGTTGGAACACTGTGATCCCATGACCATACTCTAATGAGGGGGAGTAAGCCACTGACTTGACTTCTCTTTCTTTTTTTTAGATGGAAAACTAATGTATCAACAACTGCCAATGGTTGAAATTGATGGAATGAAGATGGTACAAACCAGAGCCATCTTAAGATATATTGCCGGAAAATACAACTTGTATGGGAAGGACCTGAAGGAGCAAGTCCTGTACAGTAATCGTTTTTTGCATGTTTACAATGTAAAGTAGAAGCCACCCTTTTTTATTTAGGAAATTTCTACTTGACAGTGGATTCTGACAAATGATTTGCCCAGGGTCACAGCGCCAAGTGCAGGTCAAAGGCAAAACTGGACCATAAATCTTCCTGACTTCAGGGCCAGCTCTTTGTCTGTTCTTTCCCCTGCTTCTCAATGAAATTATGTTAAGAAAGTATCTCCCTTTATGTAATGGACAAAGCTAGGATGTTCTTATCAGCATGTTACGAAAGTAAATATGTAAAAATGTTAACTCCCTTTCCCACATGCCCTAAATCCAAGATACCCTGATGTAAACATATCTCTAGTAGATGGTATTATCCAAGTGGGGGGCAGTCAAAGGAGGAAATTAAATCTCTAACTGCATAGTAGAGTGTTGATACTAGCTTCTGTAGGCTGCTTATCAATTAGTCAATACCTATTAAATGCCGGTATGTGCCAGAAACTGCTAATGCTGAAGATACAAAAAGAGGCAAAAGACAGTCTCAAAAAGCTTACAATCTAACGGAATATTTATGGAACTCAGTGTTAATTTAATCGGCATGTTGGGAATACTTTCCTACTAATATGTTGTAATGGACTGGCCCACTCACAGATACATAGATGACTTGTTCAAAAAAGAAGAAATACTGGCTTTGGATCTCAAAGTAGAATAAGTATAATTTTAAAGTCATTTTAAAAATGATTTGTAAAAGCATGGGTTCAAAAACGATATATAAATTCACTATTAACTCAATGAAAGTGAGGATGTTTTAAAAATTAGCTTCTGTGTTTATTAATTCATCATGGAGAGGCCATGCAACCCATATTGGATGAATCAATCCATCAGCAGGTATTTATGAAGTGCCTACTATGTTCTGGGCTGGGCAGCTATGTGGTACTATGGATAGAGTGCTGGGCCTGGAGTCAAAAAGACTTCTCTTCCTCAGTTCAAATTGGGCCTCAGACACTTATTGGCTGTGTGATTCTGGGCATCTCACTTAATCCTGCTTGCCTCAGTTTCCTCAAAGGTAAAATAAGCTGAAGAAGGAAATGGCAAAACACTCTAATATCTCTGCCAAGAAAACCCCAAATGGGGTCATAAAGAGTCAGACAACAACAACTTTATACTTTTAAAAAAGCACTTCCACACAATATTTTCTTTTGTTTTCCATTTAATAATAATGACCTATGTAAAAAGAGCTTTAAAGGTTTCAAAGCATTTTACATACATTATGTAACTGAAGTCTTTCAATAATAGGATGAGCTAGTGATCATATTTTTATCCATGTCTCTTTCCTTTTCCAGTATTGACATGTATACAGAAGGAATGAAAGAGCTGAGCGACTTATTTATGTTAGTGCCATTTGCTGCACTTGAAGACTGGGAAAAGAGTGTTAAATTCATCACTGAGAAAGCCACTCAAAGATTCCTCCCAGTGTATGAGAAGGTATGGCCCAGTTGAGGCAGTGTGTGATTTACCTGCATATTCCCTGAAATTACAAACACTTTCTCTACTCCAATCTGAGGAAATACATGACAATGCAGAAACATTGGAGGCTCCGTGGTACAAAAGAAAGACCACTGGGTTTGTAGACAGAGTACCTGAGTTCAGATCCTACCTCTGACAGTTATTAATTGTGGAAATGTGGATATATCACTTAGTAACCCTGGACCTCAGTTTCCTAAGCTTTACAAAGTAATGCTACAATATATAGTGGATAGAATGCTGGACTTGGAGTCAGGAAGACCTTAGTTCAAATCCTGCCTCAGACATTTACCAACTGTGTTGGCAAGTCACTTGTCCTGTCTGGGCCTCAGTTTCTTCATGTGTAAAATAAGGGAGTTGGACTTAATGGCTCTTAAGGTCATTTCGGCTCTATTACCTATGAGCCTATGAATTCATAAAGAACTGGAGTTAGATAAGGTAGGTACCACTTAAGACACAACATGCAGGGTGTTGCAAGAGAGATGTTTGTTAATATTCGTTTCTTACACTTAAAAATTGTATATGGCTAGTCCTCGGACTGTCCTCCTGAAGTTCCTATTCTAGACTGGTAAATGGAGCAGGGGCTGGTGGCAATGCTCTGTGAGGATAAAAACAGAAGAGTTTAATGACATTTTTTGCACCTATCTATAAAGTTGGTACAATCCAGCCCTTCTGGGACAGACTTAGTCCTGACTAAATCATTTAATATGCACCCATTAAATACATAGGGAGACCAAGAGCCTCAGCCTAACCACAGGCATTTATTAAAGAGCCAGCTATACACCAGAGACTGTGCTCAGCACTGAGGACACAAAGGCGAAATGAAATAGAGCCTGCCCTCAAGGAGCTTACATTCTATAGGGGGATACGACATTATAGTATCCTCCTCCTGCTAGGTTACAAGTTCATGAATGGCAGAGACTAGGTTGGTTTTAGACATCACCATACACACTGCCTTGCATGGAGGAGGCATTTAAGGAATGTTTATTGGTCTGTTAAACAATGACCAAAACAGAAGTTTGTTGTGCCAATACCCAAATTTCCTCTGTCACAGAGGAAAAGATATCTATCCATGGGTCAGGCAGTTTTGACAGATGGTGAGAGCTAATTCATAGAATCCATCGTAGGAGACTATTTTTAGAAATATGTGGGGGTTTATTCCTTGGTTTAAAAAAAGGTATTGTGTTAACAAAGGATTTTAAAAACAGCACTGTCTCCATAATTTACAACTCCTGAGGACAGATTGTCAACACAACCTGAAGATGTGGTCAACAGATGATCCCATTGGTTGCCTAATATGGGCAAAGGACAATGGGAAAAAAAGGGAATCAGGTTATACTGTAACCTGGGTCTGGGATATGTCATGTGTTTTACTGATTGCCATAGCTAGAAGAGACCTTAGCTTGTCTGTGGGATTTATAAATTTTATTTTTGAAATTTTGTGAGTTTCCTTGAGCTTAAAGATGTTTCTTTTTGGCTGAAATATTTTTCATTTCATCAAAAAGTAGTTATTTTTCTTTCTCTTTTTTTTTTAAATTCTGTTTCCCCCCTCTTTTCTTCAGTGGATGGAAGTGCTCTCCCCCAGTGCAGGATTTGCTGGGTCTTGTTCTCTCTTTTGAGATTCACTTTTATGGCTAACTCAGTGATTCCTGTAGGATTCCAAATGTATCATGCAACATGACTGCCTGTGAGTTGTTGCCTACAGTAGTATTGGCTGTTGTTAGTAAATGTTGCTTGGAGTTCTGTGTTATTGATCACACAGTTGTTGAGTTGCATATGGCCCTGAACTTATTGCTTATGCCTGCTGTATAATTAGTTATTGCTTTCGTGTGTGTATGTGCCTTTTAGGTTTCATCGCTATTCATTTTACTGTATGTTTTTTGTTTGCATTGGCACTAGTGCTTTGCTGAATATACCTTTAAATAGCATTTGAACAAAATAGAGGCCAAGACTTTAGGTAGTTAGTGTGCGGGAAACCGAGGAAAACTCCAAAGGGATTTTTAATTATAGTCATAAAATTTGGCATAAAAATAAGGTCATTGTAAATGTATTGAAGAATATTATAAAGGATTTGGGGTAAGTATGAGGTGATCACTGACATATGAGTAGAGTGATAACACACTATCTATTTTCTGTAATTAAAAGCAATAATTACTCATTCAATAATTCCTGATGTGATCAGAAATTAAGAGATTACTTGGCTATTAACTCCTGAGCCTCTCTCTAAAGAAGTTAGGAAGGAAGAAAAGAAGGAAAAAAGGAAAGGAAGGAAGGAGGAAAGAAGAAAGGAGGGAGGAAGGGGAGAAAGAAGGAAGGAAGGAGGAAGAAAAAAAACCTTTTGTTTTTAAAAAACAATTTATTTTGTAACCTAGTATTTCTCTTCCTCACATGGAGTAATGTGTGCACTCTCACTCTCTCTCCCCGCCCCAACCCCCATAATGGGCGGATGAAATGATTTCACTTGTAAGAGTAAACTTTTTTATTTTTTATTATGAACTTAACAACACTCAACAAACTAGAACTTTTCAATATATGTAAACTTCAATTCAGTAAACATTTATTAAGCAACTGCTATGTGCCAAGCACTGTGCTGAGTGCTGGGGATACAAAAGGAAGCAAAAGGCAGCCCTTGCCCTCAAGGAGCTGACAATGTAATGGGGGAGACAAAATGCAAACAAATATCTCCAAGGCAAGCTATGTGCAGCATAAATAGGAAATAATTAGCAGGGCCTGTAATGTATTCTATGCCTGGACCATTGCAGTAGCTTGCCGGTTGGTCTTTCTGCCTTAAGTCACTCCCCAGCACAGGGCGTCTTCCCCTTAGCTGCCAGATTGAACTTCCTTAAGCTCTGATCTGACCATGTCATCTCCCCCCACCCCAACCCAATTCAGTGAACTCCAGTGGCCCTCTGTTGCCTCCAGTATCACATATAAAGACATCCCTTCATGACCTAGCCCCTTCCTACCTTTCCAGCCTTCTTAAAGCTTACCCCCTCATACTGGCCTCCTTAGAAATCCTGGAACAATTAGGCCCTGTAGGCATTTTTCCTGGCTGTCTCTCTTGCCTAGAACCTTCTCCCTCCTATGTGTGCCTCCTGACTTCTCTGGTTTCCCACCAAGTCTCAGGTAAAGTCTTGCCTTCTGCAAGAGGCCTTTCCTGGTTCTCCTTCCTCCTGAGAGTATCTCCAATTCATCCTGTGTATATCATTTCTGCACAGTAGTCTATGCATTGCTTCCCCTTTAGACTGGGAGCACCTTGAGAGCAGGGACTGTGTTTTGCCTCTCTTTGTATCCTCAGCACTTAGCACAGTGCCTGGTGTATGTATGGTAGGTGCTTAGTAAATGTTTATTGAATGAATTAATAGTATAATGGAAAGAGCAAAAATACTCAAAGAGAACAATTTAGAAGAGGACACAAAGAGGGAAATTATTACTACCTTGTTAGTCAAGAAACATTTGTTAAATGCATACCATATGGTAGGCATTGTGCTAAGCACTGGGGATACAAGAAGAGGCAAAAGAGAGTCTCTGCCCTCAAGGAGTTTCCAATCTAAAGAAGGAGACAACATGCAAACAAATTTATACAAAGCAACCTTTGTACAGGATAGATTTTGTTGTTCAGTTGTATTCCACTCAGTGTTTTCTTGACAAAAATACTAGAGTGGTTTGCCATTTCCTTCTCCACTCATTTGACATATGAAGAAATTGAGGCACATAGGGTAACAAGACTTACCCAAGATCACACAGCTAGTAAGTGTCGGTGGCCACATTTGAACTCAGGTTTTCCTGATTCTAGGCATGGCTTTCTATCCAATGTTCCACCTAGCTGCCCACAGAATAAATAGGAAATAATTAAAAGAGAAAGCACTGGAATTAAGAGGGGTTGGGGAAGGCTTTCTGTAGAAGATGGAATTTTAGTTGGGACTTGAAGGAGGTCAGGGAAGTCAGTTGTCAGAGTAGAGGAGGTCAGGCATGGGGATGGCCAGAAAAAATGCCCTGTCTTCAAGGAACAAATACACCGTCTTCAAGAAATGTGCTGTATGTTCCCACAAGTTCTCTCCCTTCTCTCCTTGTCATTGATCATATAGGCATTAAAAGACCAAGGGAAAAATTACCTTGTGGGCAACCAGCTGAGCTGGGCAGATGTCTTTCTACTTGAAGTCATCTTAATGGTTGAAGAATGCAAGTCTGATGCTCTCTCGGCATTCCCTAAACTGCAGGTAATTCCATCAAAAGCATTCACTATAAATATTGCAAATATCTATTGATGTACATGTCTGCTTCCCCATTAGAATTTAAGTTCCCTGTAGGCAGGGATAGTTTTTGTGTAGCACAGTGCTGAGCACATAGTAAGTGATCAATACATGTTTGTTTAAAAGATCTGGAATTTCCTCTGTGTACACTTCCTCCAAGAACAGAAATCCTTAGATAGTCTTCATGAGTTGCTGTGTCCCAAACCAAACATCTGTAGTCCACTCTTCAGATGATGAGACTCTGATCTTAGCTGGATGTCTTTGCATATGGTAGGCATGAAGACCATTGGTGAGCCCAGAGCTCAAATCCTTTCCAGCAATTAAGGTAGTAAAAATTTATATATTTTGAAAAGAAAAAGCTGTTCTTCATATATTTATTATGTTACCTTATATAATATCACATTATATGATATCACATTATGTTATATTACATTATATTATATTGTTTATGGTATGATATGATATATGATATCTCAAAAGCAGGGGCTTTACACATTTGCCCACAAGGTGAAAATGCTTGCCATGGCTTTTGTACCTCATCAAACAGCTTCCAAAGGGTCTTGGCAAGAGCATCCCTGAGACCCTGCTCCCATGCGTAAAGCTAATTGCTTCATTTACAGGTGATGCAATTTTTTTTTTCCTTCTAGGAGTTCAAAGCTGCAATCAGCAAACTCCCCAGGATTCACAAATTCCTTCAGCCGGGTAGTCCAAGAAGACCACCCATGGATGAAGCAGGTCTAGAAGCTGCAAAGAAGTTATTCAATTTGGAAAAAGGCTTGCTTTTTAAATACTCTACTATTGTATTAGTTGAGCTTTAGTCATGCCCACAAAAATATTAGTTTGTGCTCCTACAGCATTTCTAGGTTCAGTAACTAGCAAATACAATGTCTTGTTATGAATCAGAAAAACCTGATCTTCATTTTGCTTATTATAAAACTTTCTTTGATTAGAACTTCATCTTATTCAGGGTCATAGAATCACAGATTTAAATTTTTTTTTTTTACATATTTAGAGCCAAATAAACCTTAGAGTACACTGAGTCTAGACTCTTCATTTTACCAGTGTGGAAATTGAGAGCAAGAGAGGTTTAGTGACTTACCAGAGGTTACACAGGCAATATGTGGTAGAGTCAGGATTGAAACTTAGGTCCCCTGTTTCAAGATTCAACTGTTTTTCAACTGTTATGCTATCTCCCTTTAATTAATCTAAAGTTTTTAGGTAAGTTTGAACTTTTGGAATAAAACTGAAAATCATGTGAAAACAAGATAATACTGAAGACTTATTTGGTTTTTTTTTTTTTTTTTTTGCTTTGCTGATTGGGGTTAAGTGACTTGCCCAGGGTCACACAGCTAGTAAGTGTTAGGTGTCTGAGGCTGTATTTGAACTCAGGTCCTCCTAACTCCCAAGGCTAGAGCTCTATCCACTGCGCCACCTAGCTGCCCCTTAAAGACTTCCTTACAAAAACAATGAAAACAAAACCCAACCTTACTAAGTGATGCATTAGGTTCCTTTTAGATGCAAACCTTTCACACCTGCTTTGACAGTCTTCAGGCTCCTCAACAAAAGAAGTGACATTCAGTTATCTTCACCGTACAGGATTTAGGCAGGAAAGCAGTCTGACAATATTTTAGAAAGATTTTCATTAAAAAAAAAACACAACAACAGGAAAAAACTGGTTTGTTTAGTTCCCAGTTAATGAGAAACTTCAATTAAACAAAGTACCCTATTCCTTTTTCCTCGTGACACTCTATTTAATCATAGTTTTATTCTACTTTAAAAAACAGAATGATTTGTTTTAATACAACCAAGAAAAAAACTGAAGCTTAACTTTGAAAATTTCCCCTTTTAAAGTAGCCCTTGTCTTGTAAACTCAAAGATGTGTTTTCTGGAGAAAGTCAGTGCTTTTATGTCTCCAAGCAGATATTCTACTGTGTACCATTTTGTCGGACCTCATTGCTAGGTAAGCTAAGAAGAAGTTCATCAACACTTGGAGGCAGAGTCAAAGGAGGCTTAAGGTTTGAGTGCCATGAATTAAAGTTCAATCTTATGAACCCAAAGTAAGTTTGAAAGTGGTAGGGTGGAGTGGTAAGCAGAGTTTTTTAGCCTTATTTCAATCTTCCCAGTCCACTCTACTACTGACTTAATGAAAGGGGAGGGAGGGGGGAAGTGTAGGTTCCCAGTATAAATCCCAACAGGCCTGGGTGACTTAGGGGGGTGTCTACCCCAAGCATGTGAAGACTTCCCCAGGTGGAATGGGCAGATGAGAGTGGTTTGTTCCAATAGTCATGAAGGCAACAGCCCTTAGAGCCTGGTCAGACATCAAAGATGCCAAGGGCACCCTTTGTGTCCTGGGCCATTGCCAGTCGTCCTGACTTTTGTCTCGTGTGGGGTCCAAGATTGTCCAGTCTTCAAGAAAAAACCACTGAGGCAGAGCTCCAAGCCAATAGCACTTTACCAAAGGGTCCACGGCTCCCTCCAATGAAGTGGACCTGAAATTTTCCTCACAATCTGAGATGCCTCCTTTCCCCTGGACCTTACTTTTATTGGGTTTGCAAACATGCACAAGAAGCATGGTAAATTTCACAATCTTATTGGTTGATGGATCTTGATTTTGACTTTCCCCGGAGAGCCAGAAATGATGCATCAGGATGGATGGTCACAAGATGGGCCAGGCAAGGGTCATCTGTGCTGATTAAGGGGTCATAAGACAGTCACCTGCTCATGTTGGACAAGAGAAGGAGGAGATGTAAAAACGAATTGGGGAACTTTCCATATCACTCCACCAACGTTAGAGTTGGACATGGAATTTGAGCAAAACAGGATGGAGATATCTTTGTAATCATTCTTGTGGTTATGTAAGTGAGCTTCATGATTGGTAAGCATGGTGAATGTTGAATTAAAGTTTGAGGCCAACTATACAGAACTTACAGTCATTATGGAATTATATCAAACTGATAAATACTGGTTGGAATAAAATAGGGGTCTAATTGATCATCTATCACACTTGCCACTGGACTTGGATGACTCTGGAAGAGAGAGTGAAATTAAGGACTTGGTGTAACTTTACCTTGTTTAAAGCCAATTCATGAGCAAGTCAAGATATTATTGGTCCTCTTTGAAAACAGAGGATGGACAACCACAGTATTCTCTCTCTGCTCCGGGAAGATGAAACAAAAGGAATCTGTAATTCTCTACCTCCCCTCTTCCCTTGAGCTCTGAGCCCTCAGCAGAGACAGCACTCTGTGACTACCTCCGTTTTAAATCTCTCCCCCTCTCCTGGGATACTCCCTCTCAATTGGCTCTTCTCAAATGGATTCCCAGAAGATACATACAAACCAGCAAATGTCTGGGGTTAACTCTGTTTTTTATAGACAAAATAAATGTTTAAAACAAAGAAAGGCAAACAGATTTTCCCCATACCGAAAGAAAAAGGTGTCAGGCTACCATGATGGAAACTCAGAGGGATAAAGGAAATAAAGAATTATTGGTCTGTCGGGTCACTTGACTAATAAGCATCTCTAAAACAAAAAGGGTACACTAGCTGACTTCTACAGACCATTTGAACTCAAAATCTATGATCTTATGAGATCACAGGTTGAAATAAAAAAAAAAATGGGACAGCTAGGTAGATAGAGCACTGCCCCTGGAGTCAGGAGGACCTGAATTCAAGTCTGGCCTTAGACACTTGATACTAGCTGTGTGTCCCTGGGCAAGTCACTTAACCCTGATTGCCTTGGGGAAAAAAATGAGTGGAATTCTTTTTTTTTTTTAAGTGTTTAGGCAGTTGGGGTTAAGTGATTTGCCCAGGGTCACACAGCTAGTAAGTGTCAAGTGTTTGGTCTGAGGCCAGATTTGAATTCAGGTCCTCCTGACTTCAGGACCAGGGCTCTATCCATTGTGCCACCTAGCTGCCCCAAATTCATTTTTTTAAATAACAAATTATTCTGAATGAAAATTGAAAAAATTAAAATGAAATAAAATGAAAAATAATTTCAAATTTGAAAAAGGTTATTGCAGAAAAAAGTGCATATTCACCCTGGATTTCCCCTGCTACATACATAGTGCCTTACAAATTGGAGGATCTCAAAATAATTTTTATTGCTATGTAATATTGTCCCTCAGTTTTTCTGGACATGTATATAAGCAGAGATTGGAACTAAAAAAAAAAACAAACCAAAATCCTTTTGTGCTTCCGAAAAAAGAAAAATCCAACAACCACAATTGGCAAACTACAAGTTAATGAAACCTTATCCCACTGACCTACAGAAAGAGAAAAATAATGGAATCATAGATTCTTGGGTATTTCAAAAAAGTATTTTCATTTTTCTCTTAAAGTTTCAAATCCCTGAAAATACAGAGGTTCTGAGATTTCTTCAGTGTGGTGATTCACTCCATCAGTGCAGATCTCAATCTATGACAGTGGGGGGGGAAGCCCAGTGGAATTGCTAAAGAGTAGGTGACTTGCCCAGGGTCACACAGCCAGTCTGTGTCAGAGGTGGGATTTAAACATAGGTATTCCTGATTCTGGGCCCAGGGCTCTATCATATGTTCCACCCTGCCTCTAAAGTTTAACATATAACCAGTTTGATTAGCTTCACCTGAGTACAGTTATTTGTTCTGAGAGGGGATTGTAGTGGAGAGGACAAAGAAAGTGGTAAGCGATGGTGATGAAAAAGAAAAATATCAACCATAGATAAAACATTTTTAATGGAAAAAATATTAGTGCCTTGGAATTGGGTAGGATAGGAGCAAGTGTCAAAAGAGTGAATAGGTTTAGCAACATTGTAGGTCAATGCTAAAGGGCTAGTCAGCAGGAGAATTTGGGTTGTGAAGAGCTGCTGCCCATCTAGCTTAGGTTTGTTGGGGGTAAGGAAGTGAAGAGGAAAGGAATGAGCATTAAGTGTCTACTGTGTGCCAGGCACTATGCTTTTAAACACTGACGATACAAAAGGAGGCAAAAGACAGTCCCTGCTCTCAATAAGCTTATAACCAACAAGCACTTTTTAAAATAAATGTATTTATTTTTAGTTGTCGACATTCACTTCCATAGGATTTTGAGTTCCAAATTTCTCCCCATCTCTCCCCTCTCCCACCTGCATGTAAAGTGATATAAGCTCAACATATACATTCATATTA
Source organism: Phascolarctos cinereus (assembly GCF_003287225.1). Taxonomy (NCBI): domain Eukaryota; kingdom Metazoa; phylum Chordata; class Mammalia; order Diprotodontia; family Phascolarctidae; genus Phascolarctos; species Phascolarctos cinereus. Next base: position 217,267,177 of record NW_027555958.1, read on the forward strand.
AACCTATTTTCATATTAGTCATGTTGTAAAGAAGAAATAGAACCAATGGAAGAAACCAAGAGAAAGAAGAAACAGAGAGAGAGAGAGAGAGAGAGAGAGAGAGAGAGAGAAAGAGTGAGAGAGAGAGCGCGCAAATAATATGCTTCCATCTGCATTCAGATTTCATAGTTCTTTTTTTTCTGTCATGAGTCTTTTGGAGTTGTCTTGGATCCTTGCATTGCTAAGAAGAGATAAGTCTATCAAAGTTAGTCATCATGCAATGTGGCTGTTATTGTACAATATTCTCCTGGCTCTGCTCACTTCACTCAGCATCAGTCCATACAAGTCTTTCCAGGTTTTTCTGAAGTCTGCCTGCTCATCATTTCTTATAGCACAATAATATTCCATTCCATTTATATATTATAACTTGTTCAGCCATTCCCCAACTGATAGGCATTCTCTCAATTTCTAATTCTTTGCCACAAAAAGAGCTGCTATAAATATTTTTGTACAAATGGGTCCTTTTCCCATCTGTATGATCTCTTTGGGATACAGACCTAGCAGTGGTATTGCTGGGTTAAAGGGTATTTGAGTATAGTTCCAAAATGCTCTCTAGAATGGTTGGAACAGTTCACAACTCTACCAACAATGCAATTCCAATTTTCCCATATCTTCTCCAACATTTATCATTTTCCTGTTTTGTCATGTTGGCCAATCTGATAGGTGTGATGTGATACCTCAGTCATTTTGATTTGCATTTCTCTAATCAATTGTGATTTAGAGCATTTTTTCATATGACTGTAGATAGCTTTAATTTCTTCATCTGAAAACTGCCTGTTCTTATCCTTTGACCATTTATCAATTGGGAAACACCTTGTATTCTAAATTTGGCTCCGTTCTCTTAGAAATGAGGCCTTTATCAGAGACACTGGTCGTAAAAATTCTTTCTCAGTTTTATGCTTCCCTCCCAAAGTATTAGCTTTGTTTTTGCAAAAGCTTTTCAATTTAAATAATCAAAATTATCCATTTTGCATTTCATAATGTTCTCTATCTCTTGTTTGGTCATCAATTCTAACATTCTCCATAAATCTGACAGGCAAACTATTCCTTGATCTCCCAGTTTGTTTATAGTATCAGCCTTAGTATCTAAATCGTTTACCCATTTTGACTTTATTTTGGTATATGGTCCAACAAGTATTTATTAAATGCCTACTGTGTGCCAGGCACTGTGTCAAACACTGGGGATTGAAAAGGAAGCAAAAGACAGTACCTGTTCTCAAGGGGCTTATAATTAACCAGCATTTATTAAGTGCCTATTATTTATTAAGCTGCTTACTATGGGGCAGCTAGGTAGCACAGTGGATAGAGCACTAGGCCTAGGATCAGGAAGACTTGAGTTCAAATTCCACCTCAGACACTACTATGTGACTCTGGGCAAGTCACTCAACCTTGTTTGCCTCAGTTTCCTTATTTGTAAAATGAGCTAGAGAAGGAAATGGCAAACCATTCCAGTATCTTTGCCAAGAAAAACCCAAACAGGTTCCCAAAGTGTTGAACATGACTAACACGACTAAACAACACGTATGAGGCACGATGCTGAGCACTTTCCAAGTACTATCTCATTTGATCCCTACAATATTATCCCCATTTTCCAGATGAGGAAACTGAGGCAAACAGAGTTTAAGTGACTTGCCCAGGGCCATACTGCTAATAAGAGTCTGAGGCTGAATTTGAACTCAGGGCACCATGTAGCTAGAAGGGATCTCCAAGGTCATCTAGTCCAACTCTCTTATTGTACAAATGAGGAAACTGAAAGCCCAGATGGGTTAAATGATTTGAGCAGGGTCATACAGGTAGTAAGTGGGATTTGAACCCTCTGACTACAGATCCAATGTGCTTTTCCATTGTATTATTTGTCATCTGATATGGAAACAGCCTAGCAGGAATGGGACTGCTGGAACCTTTCATGTATTACTTAAAAACTCTGTAACACAAAATGGGGAAGAACATTTGGTGACTTTGGATGCCATAAGCCCAATTGGTTTTTGTCATCTCAAAACAGTCCTACAAAATATCTCCAGCTCTTTGCTGTCGAAAACTTGTGCATTTAGTTCATGATCATTGATGAAGAAGAGACCTCTGAGATCATTTAGTCTAAACCCTTCATTTTGCAGATGAGGAAACTGAGTCCCCAGAAAGGTTTAAGTGACCTACAGATAATAAGTAGCAAAACTAGAATTTGAACCCAGGACTTCTGACCCCTGATTCAGCTTCTTTTCACTCAACCATAGTACTTCTTTGCAAATCTGCTGTTTATATAATTCCTCCCCAACTCTTCTCAACTTTAATTGAATTTTGCCAAACAACATTTAATGTTCTTTTGACAAAAACATAAAGTCGCTAAAGATGCTAATTTGCAGCAATTTTTTTTTATGCAAACCAAAAACCTTTTTAGGTTCTAGATCATGGGTTCTTAAGCTGGCATCCATGGACCCCCAAGAGGTCTGTAGGTAGAATTCTGGGGGTTCATGAACTTGGATGGGGAAAAAATTACATCTTTTATGTGCACTAACTTTTAACTGAAATTCAACATTCCTTCAATTATGAATTAAAAAAAAATCATTCTGACATGGAATCTGTTGGTTTCACAAGACACCAAAGGGGTCCAGGGCACAAAAAAAGGTTAAGAATCCCTGTTCTGAAGAACCATAGGGTTTAGAGATAGAGGCTTAGTACGATGCACTTAATAAATGCTTGTTTACTTGACTTGACTTGGAAGAGGCCTTAGTGATTACCTTGTCCAATTCCCTGATTTTACTGAGGAGGAAAATGAGGTTTAGTGATCCAAGGTCGAGTATCAGAACTAGGGATTTAAATCCTGATCTCTTTCAGTTATATACTATATTTAACCACTGACTGAATACCTTCCTACCTACCAGCTTACAATCAACTGTGCTCCTAAGGTAAGAAATACAGCTTACATAAAAATTTTACAATTTCAGGGGGTTTTGTTGTTCAGTTATTTCAGTTGCGTCTGACTCTTCATAACTCCATTAGGGGTTTTCTTGGCAAAAATAATAGAGTGGTTTGTCATTTCCTCCTCCATCTCATGTTACAGATGAGGAAACTGAGGCAATGAGGGTTAAGTGACTTGTCCAGGATCATACAGCTAATGTTTGAAGTCAGATCTGAATTTGAGTCTTCCTGATTCCAAGCCCGGTGTTCTACCCACTGCTAGGTAGATCTATACAATATACGACAGAATCAAAGGCCTCGGAAAAATCAAAAGAGATATGTATGAGGAAGTTTTGAGGTGCTGGGACCCTGAGAATGCCAAGGCAGAGTTGCCTGGAATGAATTCACACATTCAAGCCATCTCTTAGTCAAGTGGCCAAAAGTTATTGTAAGGCTTTAGCAAAAATGGGCAAGGGTCCTTAGGGAACCTATGAGAGGGTGCTGGGGCTCATATGGAAAAAGGGCATGGGAAAGGAATGCCAGGGATGCCGACAGGTCATCTAAGGGTCCAGGTGTCTTTGAGAGACATGGATGGGAAAGTGTAAGGAGTATACCAGATGCTGAGGGAGTTGTCAGAGACATGAACCTTGGGGATCTGGTGGGAGGAAGAGTCCTTGGGCCAGCCTGGGGCAAAAATCCTTGGTCCAGGCACCCCTCTGTCTGTTCTGATAAGAGAATGTGTTCTGCAACAAGAGAAAATTTTCTCACAGGAGAGGGGCCTACTGAGAAATTGGGAGGCTTCCAGAGACATGATCTTAGGGCTGGGGCCTGAGCACCCCATCAGCTATACTGAAATGAACATAAAAACTTTTTTTCTTTTGCAGGAGACTTGTTTAGTATCAAAGAATATCAGAGATGTCAAGGATCTTAAAGATGACCTGATTCCAGCCCCCTTTGTTTTACAGATTAGGAAATCAAGACTGAGAGAGAAAATATGACTGCTCCAAGGTCACACAGCTGGTTAGCAGCAAAGGCAGGTGTAGGTCCAAGCTAACCCTGGTCAAGTACACTTACAAAGCAGCATTTGACATTTAAGGTGATCTTTATATCCCACAATAAAAAAGAAACTAAAGAAAGGTCACTTTTCTCCATCTTTACTGATTCACAGAAAAATGGCTTCTAAAGAAATGGTGAAACTTTTGGCTTAAATATTCAGCATGGCCTGATAGAGAGAACTTCGGATTTGAAATTTGGGAGTTCAATTTCTGTCTCTGACACTACAGTTCTGTGACACTGACCTGGTTTCTTAGGCCCACTCAACCTTACTTTTTCTCCTCTGTAAAATGGAAATGATAATAATCCCCTCACAGGAGGATAAAATGTTAGAGTACACTCTAACACGTGGTGTTGTTTTTCTATCTTTTCAGTTGTGTCTGACCCTTCCTGGCAAAGATACTGGAGTGGTTTGCCATTTCCTTCTCCAGCTGACAGATGAAGAAATTGAGGCAAAGAGGGTTAAATGACTTGCCCAGGGTCACACAGCTAATAAGTTTCTGAGGCCAGATTTGAACTCTGGAAGATGAATCTTCCTGACTTCAGGCCCAGCACTCTATCCACGTTGTCACCTAGCTGCCCATTATTGTATTTCAGGCACAGCTATTATTTTTTCCCTTATTTAATGAAACTCCTCTCACAAAGTAAATTAAAACTTACATCCCACAAAATAATGACATTAGAAACAGATTTAAAATAAACGAACTTTTTTTTAATCTCAAGGAACTCATTTATTAATGGAGGAGATAAAATATAAACAGGTTCGATTCCTTGTATAAGCCTTTGAACTGCTTCTTGAAGGCAAGTGGGAGTGTGGGGTAGGGACAGCATTCGAGGTATGCAGGGTGGCCAGTAAAAGACACAATTTATTTGAGTAAATGGTACTAATTTATAAAATTGCATAAATGTTTAGTGCTTTGTATAAGTGCTATGGAAGCTGAGATAAGAGAGAAATAAATGTAGTCTGAAGTTTAGTCAATGAAAGTTTCGTGGAAGAATTAAGAGCTTTATCTGAACCCTGAAAGAAGGCTAGGACTTAGATGAGGTGAAGTCTCGAGAGCATGGAAAGCAAGGTTGTTCTGCTGGTTATTTTAGCAGTCCATCAGCTGAGTGGAAGGGAGAGTTGGGGGGGAGGGTACAGAGGTTCTTTCCTGTGCCCCTGAAATTACACCATTACTCAAGGGACCTCCTAGTCTGTTTATTCTCAGTGTCTGACCTGCCTTTAACCTTCCTCAGCTGGAGCTTAAAATACACCTAGTAGATCTGTTTACTTTGCTCATCTCTCTTTACTGGGTGTTCATCTCTCTTCTTCAGTCCTTGGTGTGAGGTTAAGTCAGCGCATCAATCTTTCACATGTTTGGGAAGTCCCAATTTAAAAGTTATGTTCCAAAAGTTCATTTTAAATTCAGTTGTTCGGAACTTGGAATATATTTTCTCTTGGCCTCAGTCTTGGCCCCGCCGCAGACTTGATCTGGAGGGTCGGTCAGAGGCAGCGCAGAGAGCCCGGGCATTTCCTCTTCCCCCAGGCAAGCTGGGGCAGCAGCAGCACTCCAATTAGGACCTCCTCTCCCTTTACCTGGACTAATGCTATAGCTTTCTGATTGACTCAATTCTCTCCTCACTCTACTCTTTCCTCAACTCAGTTGCCAGTGATTTTTCCTAAAGCATTGGTCTATTCAGATCACCTCCCTACTCAATGAAATCCAAGGGCTTCCCATAACCTTGGAGATATAATATGAAGTCCTTTGTTTGACATTTGAAGCTTTCACAACCTGGATCCTTCTTGTCTTTCCAATATTCCTGCATTCTGTCCCCACCCCCGACCACGTTCTATATGATCGGGCCACAGCAGCCTACTTTCTGTGCTTCCACATGACACTCCATCTCCACCTCCAGGCCTTTGTACTGGCTGTTCACCAAGCTTTGGATGGTTTTCCTCCCAACCTCTGACTCTGGGAATCTCTGGCTTCCTTTAAGTCCCAGCTCAAGCACCGTCTCTTCAAGGACCCCTGTCCTGGTCTTACCAGCTGCTAGTGCCCTCCCCTCAAAGGCTGTCTGTCATTCATCTACTCTGTTTATGATGTAAGATGTTTCTCCTTTAGGATGTAAGTTTTCTGAGGGCAGGCACTGTTTTTACTTTGTCTTTGGCTCTCTAGCACTTGGCACAGTGTCTGGTTCATATTTAGTGCTGAGTAAATGCTTCTTGATTGATTCATGGTCCTTGAGAGTTGATAAGGCTGAAAAATTCATCACCCTGTATCCACCTTGCTAATCAACACCTTCAACTTAGCTAGCCTAGTCAATGGAAAATAGACACAAGGTCCATCCCTCTACTAGTACTCCACACCATTCAAGTTCTGTAGAATCTTCCAGAATTTGTGCTCCAGTGGCATGGTGTTCAAGAGACCTGTGACACTTCTATGCCATGATAAAGAATCAGAGACAGGGAGTGATCAAAGGCCTAATGCAGCACTATCGCTATCTGGTACCATGGGTGTGCTAGTAAATGTATAACAAAATCAGGAAACATATACTTTTAAGTTTCATCTGCATTATTAATACTTTCTCAAGTTTAGAAAATCAATAAAACAATAAATCAAGCCCATGATATTAGCATCTGCTTATTCCTTGGGCTTAAAGCTCACATGGGGTTAGAGCTGGCTCCACCATACCCTTGTCTGGGTACTATATTTTACTTGGCGGTAGTGACCTGAAGTGAGATCAATCTCCCAAGAAAGAATAAAAAAGGTTGGCCTTGAACCTACACTGACCTTGGGTTCAGGTCTTGCCTTTTATATAAACTGATTGTGTGGGGAAAAAAGATCAGGATGAGATGTGGAATCCAAAAGCAAGGAGCCTCCACAGTGGGTGAGGTTCACAAAACCTCATGTTTACATCTGGTCTGGAACAAATTATCTCTTAGAAGTTCTCATCTTAAAAGTGGGGGAGAAATCTATTTTAGGCTAGTCAGTATAGCCCTTCTGTTACTATGTGCCAGCTACTGGGCACTGACTGAGAGAGCTAAGAATGTCAGTGATGAAATGGAAATTTGGATTCTAATACAGAATGTCAAGTCTTTATAGATGGAATATCTTCAGCTCCAAACCAAAGTTCATGTGAAGAACATTTCATATTGCATTAGAGACTTAACATTTATTCATAGCCAAGGGGTTAGGACACTGGACTTGCAGTCAGGAAGACCTGCCTCAGATACTTAGTACTTGTGTGGCCCTGGGCAAGCTACTTCCCCTCTCTGAGCCTCAGTTTCTCATCTGTAAAATGAAGATGTTGGACTGAATGGTCTTTTAAAGTCCCTTCCAGTTCTAAATTTATGTTACTATATACCAGGCACTGAGACTTGACTGATAGAATGTTAAGGAATCTTAAGATTCCAATCCCCCATTTGACAGATGGGAAAACTGAGGATCAGAAAGAAGCTGTGACTTATATCAAGTCACATAGATAATTAGTGGAAAAAATGAGAATAAAAGCCAAAAAGAGTTTAATCTAGCATTCTTCTTTTTCTCCTTATTTGGCTTACCTAAAAGATTTACCAAGTATCTATAAGCTTCACATTCTGACCATTTGGAAGGATAATCTGAGCTAACTAAGAAAACCTGGGATTAATAATATTAGCTAACATTTACATATCACCTGCTATCTCCCTGGCACCCTGCTAAGCACTTAATAATTTATCTCATTGGAGCTACACAAAAGCCCTGGGGGGGGGGTAAATGCTATTATTATCTGCAATTTACAGATGGGGGAAGTGAGGCAGATTTAAGGGGAAAATGAAAACAAACTGTTTTACACTACATTCTACTATGGGAACACAACATTTATCTGCAAAATTCTTGATAGAAAGCAGTAGGAATTTACTCTCCTCACCCAAAATATCAGGGAGGCTTGGAGAATTCCTTTGAAGGAAAATGTTGAACACTGTTAAGCTAAAAGAGCTTAAAAACGGCATTAACTCTAAGCATGTTGGCTGGACAGTCTCACAAAAGAGTGCTAACTCTTTCTCTGAAGAAGAAGCTCCAACTCCAGCCCCAGACGGAGACTCTAGCAACTTTAGAAACAGGATAGAACTTCAGTAGGGCATACACACTTGTCTGGGAAGCGAAGCATTAAAGCTGTTCCAGCTGAGCCATAAACCTGGAAACTCCCGAGTCGTATGGGTAATAGTCCCGTTCTCATGGGCAGCGTGGGAATCCATGGGAAAATGTATTTCTTTACTTCTTGGGTCATTTCCCTCATGTATTTCAAATGAGCCCTTATGGCAAGGTAACAATGTACATTTTTTTGGAATGGTTTTGTACAGTGGAGAGCAAAAGACGGGTTATAAGTAGACCCAGCTTCAAGAAGACCTGGCTTTAATCCTGCCTCTGACTCCGACTGGCTGGATGAGCCTGGGCTTAACTCTCTGTGTCCCGGGCAACTCTCAGACTAAAAAACCCAGGACAATGGTAGATGTGCTATTGGCAGAGGGAATTTCCTCTCCAGGGAGTTCACTACATAAATCAGCACCGGAATCTATATGATTTATTTTGGTATTCGTCCTAAATAAAAACTTTTTAATTTGAATTATTGTTCCTGGGTTTTGATAGTAAATTCCACATCTGCATAACTAGGATCACCCCCAAACAATACCTGGAGTAAAACAGGGAGTTATTTGAGATCCATATGATACCCAGATCTAGATGACCAACTTTGTATAATGATAAAATTATCCTAGTAGACATTCCTTACACAAAGAAAGAAACTCCATCTTTACATTTTAAATATCCTGTGTGGACCAGGTTAAGATCCTCACCAAAGTCCCAAATGCATTTCAAAAATCAGTTAAATAGATCCGGGCCTAGCTGCCCGCATTTGGGAGAAAGTGGGAGGTCTGAACCCTGCCGATCACGTGATCCTCCTTCCTCTTCTCCCCTCTTGCATTCCCCCCAACCCCCCACCCCCAGCCCACCCCCGTGCCATCTGCCGCGTCGGTGTCTATTAGTATTTTCACTTTCCTCCTCTGGAGCCAAGGCTGCAAAAAAAAGCTCGTCTATTGAGGTCCTGGTCAAGCTGTTGGTTCTCTCTTGTTTTTCAGAAAACCAGGAACTGAGAATCATGGCTGCGAAGCCCATACTGTACTACTTTGATGGCAGAGGGAGAATGGAATCGGTGCGCTGGCTCCTTGCAGCTGCTGGGGTGGAGGTAGATGCTTCATTTCTTATCTTTGTGCTTTTTCTTCTGACTCAGTGAGTATTTATTAGAAGAGAAATCAAGTGGAGCTTCCTTAATAACTCCCTAAAGAGGGGTCTAATCGTGGTAATTATTTTTTTTTTTTAACAGTGAACTGAGCCTCTGGACTCAGTTCAAAGTCATGTTTATCTAGATCATTAAGTGTTAATTAATGTTCTCCTTCTGAAAGTGGAAACAGAGCCCAGGGGCAAGTTCTCTGGACTTGGATTGAGCAGATGTGGATCCAAATCCTGGTGATAGGACCAGCTAGCTATATACCTTTAGGCAAACCTCCTTGCATCTCTGAGACTCAGTTTCATTATTTGTAAAATAGAGGAGTTGGATTAGATTATCTCTGAGATCCTTTGTAGCCTTAACATTCCTTGATTCCGTGATCTTATACTGTAATTGAATAATATCAAGGAACAGAAATTGTGTTATTTTTTAAAGAGATTTAAATAATCTACGTTTTTGTGGACTTAAAAAAAATTCAGTCAGGATTGGGGAAGGTTCAGATTCCTTATATGCAAATTCTTCCTAAAGTCTTTACGAAGTTTCTAAACTTTTCAATATTTAAAAAGAAGTAACCACATTACCCATCTGTGCTCAAAGTAGTTGCATTTTCTATCCTGCTACAGAGTAGGTTCCTATGATTAGCAGAACTGAAGTGCCTCAGATGCTAGGAGTCAGGCAGAGCTGAAAGGGGACATTGTAGATTAGCTCCTCTAATCTCATTTAACAGGAAAGGAAACTGAACCCCAGAAAGGTGAAGTGATTTACCAATATAAGAGTGGAGGGAGAATCATTCATTACCAGCTGAAAGATTATTATAATTTCTTCTAGCATATCAATCTAAATTATTAATGTTTAAAAGTTCTTTCTTTTGTACTTGCATGCTAGGTTAGGCCTAAAGCCCTGCAGAGATTTTAAGAGGACCGTGAGTGGACACACATATTAGGTTCATATATAATATAATAAATGAATTAAAATTTAAAAAATAAATTTACAATTACAATATATCAAAATTTAGCTGTTTTAATGGCTATGTTGCAAATGTCAATAAATGGAACCCACATAAACAGAAGCTCTTTTGGTGGGTCCTCAAAAATATTGCATTAACAATGTAAAGGGGGATTCTGAGAATAAAAATTTGAGAAGTGTTGGACGAGAGCATCACAGAATCATAGAGGTAGAGCTGGAAGAAACCTTGGAGGTTATTTAGTCCAAAGTCCTCATTTTTGCAGGTGGGGAAACTGAAGCCCAGAAAAGTTAAATGACTTGCCCAGGATCACCCAGCTAGAAAATAGGTACCTACGGTAGGATTTGAACTCGGGTCTTTGCGAGTCCCATTCCTGTGTTCTAAGTTGTCTTAGGTGATCTCGAAGTCCCTCTCAGTGCTAACATTTCATGATTCCATTGTTCTGATACTCTCATGTGTTTTTCTCCTTTCTAGTATGAAGAAGTGCTTTTCAAAACAGCTGAAGATTTTGACAATTTAATTAAGAGTGAGTTCAAAACCTTGCTGCTGTGCTGTGCTGGTCCATGAAAGTCAGATTAACCACCATTGCCTTGCCTGAAAAGACATGCAGAAAGTCTCTAAGATCCCTTTGAAGCCCTAAAATTCTCTGATTCTACAGTTGTAAAAAAGCATGTTATTAATCATATCATGGACAGGGAATTACATGGAACAGTACACATGTGTGCTTCTCTGTACCTGAGAAGTAGGGTTTGAATTTCAAAACAACCACATCAGGGAAGAAAGTAAAGCTTTTTTCCTCCTGAAACATTTTTTTTTTTTGCCTTCTATAGAATTGTGGTGGAAGTAAAGAGTGATGGGATTTAAGACTGGAAAGGTTAGGTTGGAGTTGGGTCATATGATTCTATGAATTGGAGGAAAGAGTAGGCAAATGAGAGTTATTGGAGTTTTGTTTTGTTTTGTTTTTAAGAAAAAACTTGATATTGCTGGGTTTCCTTGCTGTTTCCTGGACTCTAAAGTGGTGATGGTGATATAGTACCTGCCTCCTAGAGCTATGAGGATCACACAAGATAATATTTAAAAATAACACTTCATGTGGTACCTGGCACATAGCAGGCAGTTAGTCAATGCTTATTTCCTTCTTTTTTCCAAGTAGGGCTCCCAACCCCCTCCCACTTAGAAAGCAAAACTTTTTCCTCTGAAGCAGAGTCCTAGCCCTCTATAAACTGTGTTTACTCAAGGTGGCTAGTTGGTGCAGCGGATAGCCTGCTGAACCTGGAGTCAGGAAGACAAGAGTTCAAATCTTTCCTCAAACAGTTGCTGTGGGACCTTTGTGCTGTGTGATCCTGAGCAAGTCACTTAACTTTCAATCTCAATTTCCTCATCACTAAAATGGTTGACAGTTGTTGTGAGGATCAAAGGAGATAAGATATGCAGTGCAAAGTTCTTTGCAAATTTTAAAATATAAAAATGCTGGTGATTATTAAGTGTGGGAGCCTAGGAGTCAGGAAATAGGAATGTTGGAACTTTGAGTAAGGAGATTGAGGGGCTGGCAGATTTGACCTAACTCAAGAAGATGAATGGACAGTACATCAGCCGTAGGCCTTATAATGAACCAAGTGGAAATTTAGAGTTTATACATAGTTCTTTACAAGTAGTAGTATTGCCATTTTACAGATGAGAAAACTGAGATTCGGGAATGTTAATTCGGTTGACCAGCGTCACATAGGCACATGCAGTAAAGCCGGGATTCTGATAGAACCTAACTGCTCTGGTTTAAAGTCCAGTAGTCTTTACACCACACCACAGTGTCTCTTCTTGTAGATGAAAAGTAATGAGGACCTGAATGTGGGGCATTGAGGTAATGGGGTAATTAGGCAGTGGGGATGGTAAGGTTGGCACATAACTGACAGGACTTTATGGCTGACTGGATATGTGAGATAGGGTGAGGGAGAAGTTAAGGATGCCCTTGTTAACAGGATTTTTACTGAGCTAGTCTCTAACCTGAGAATGCTAGGAGCAGCACAAAGCAGACCTGTGAATGGGAGTGTCAGTAACCAAGTAGTTTAATTAATCAGTTTCAGAGTGAGAAATGTTCTTTTAGCTGAAGTAAAAGCACAGGTTATCTACTTAAATCACAACTGGGAAAGGTGGATTACAAACAATCATTTAGTGTTTTTTCCCTGAGAAACCCATGGGTCTCACAATACAGCAATTCTGGAGTCAAGTCTTAGAGGGTTGTGACCACCTCCCCTAATGTATAGAACCAGAGTTTTGTGATGGGAACAGTTTCTACAGTCTTTGATTCGATTCACTTCAGGTACGCAGGCAGAAACATGCCAGTGATTGTGAGCCTTGTCAAGCCTTGATTAATCAGTTTAAGCTGCATTGTAAATCTGACTCACAGGCTGGAAAATGCAGCTCTTGAGAAAACTAAATTGTTAGTATATTCATTACACATATCATATCGATTAATATGAAAATTTTAACTTCCTTCCTCCTTCCTTCCTTTGGGCCAAAAAGGTCAAAACGACACTTGAAGGCCGATGAGTAACATTCACTTGAAACATGATTTTGAAAGATTTCTTGATTGTAGAAATTTGCTATAAAATGGGAAAAGAGGGACATAGTTGTCATATAAAGGGAAAAACTCCCTTAACTCTGTTTGGTTCCAGGCATGAGTCACATCTGACAGCCAGTCATGTTAAAGCAAAGCACAGGATTAACTAGGTGGGAATTTTCCTTTTCCAGAAAGGAATTGACACAATGGGGGAAAATGTCAGGAGGATTCTGCTTAGACTATGCCCTAAATTATCCTCACAACCTTTCCCTGGTGCAGACATTGGCCTTAGCAGTCCTCTGACTGCTGCACGTGCCATTTTCTCTTATTGGCTTTGTGACAATTCAGACAACTATTCCTGAAATCAAACCTCAAAACAGATTACAGTTCCAGGAATTTTTATCTTCAATAGCAAAATTTGCATTAATCACAATTTAAGGAGATAAGTATAACATAAAAGTGAAAGAAAAATAATCTGCTACTTCCACGAACATTAAGAGATGGAGGGGACAGTGAGCAAGGAGAAAAAGGCTTCTTTCATGCAGGGAGTAACTGCAGACCCCAGTACACATCCAGGTTCTTGGGTTGCTGTTCTACACCAGCTGTTGTCTTCTTCTCATCCTGGGGGTCTTGGGAACAGCTGTCCACCTCAGCTGTAAGCTGCTTTGGACCATTTACTCTTTAGGGTCAGGTCACCTGTGGGTTCTGAAATCCAAATGGGTGATACTGCCCTTTTGAGATGTGACAAGGTGATCCAGGAGTCCCCTCCCTGGAGTTTGGCTGCAGTAGGAGTAGTGAGCAGGACTTCAAAGGGGCTTTCCACCTTGGCTCCCAGGAGTGTTTTTGGAGGTGACATCTTCAGTAGACCCAGTTGCCAGGTTGGACCAGGCGCTGAGTTTCCGTTAGAGTTTCTCAGGAATGGGACTATGAGACCAGTTGGTAAGACTCTGATTGTTCTGAGCCAGTGTAATATGGTATTATAGGAGGGACCGTTTGGCTACTGTGCTTCCCACCCACAGGTATGGTGACGTTGAGCGTGCTGTTACTATCTCATAGGGACTGAGCTTGTGGGAACCAAATAGTCTAGCCTTAAGGCTTAGCAGGGCTAAAGGAAGGGCTTTGGGCCAGGGAATAAGTAGCTCCTCAGAGACTTTAGCTAACGTGATTTTAAGTATCCCATTAACTCTTTCAGACATTCCTGATGACTGGGGGTGATAGGCAAAATGGAGGTGCTGAGTGATTGGCCAGGATGAAAGGAACTTAGCTAATGAGGCTCTTGTCAAATGGGTACCTCTATCACTGTCTGTCTCTTTAGGAACCCCCCATAATGAAATGATTTTTTTCTAGAAGGATTTTTGCTACCCCAGAGGCTATGGCAGTTCAACAGGGGAACACTTCCACCCACTGGGAAATCATACAGATCATAACCAAAGCATATTGGTATCCAAGGGCAGGTGGCAGTTGGATAAAGTCAAGGTTTCAAAGGGCACATCTGGGAGAGGAAACTGGCCAGGAGCAGGCTTCAGAGGCTTGGGTGCGTTATTCTTGGGACAGGTGGGACACATCTCACAGCAGCCTTGTGAAAACTCCCAGTCCATAGTGCCATAGTCTTAACAAGTTCACATCCCTCCTTTTGAAGCTTTCCCTGCTTTTTGATAAGCGTTTTTTTTTTTCTGGGAAGGGACAATCCCTTCTCTTGTAGGGCTAAGAGTTGGTAGGTCTTCAGAGTAAGATGGATATACCAAGGCTATATTTATGGAGCAAAGTGAAAGTTCCATAAGGACCTGTACTATGGGTGCCATTCCCTCCGGAGTTTGAGGATTTAAAACTTTGGTTTTTTGCTGGTTGGTCATCCGGGCATTTCCATAGGCGTGAATGATGCTCACTTGGCTGTGTCTTAGAATTTTAATTACCGCTCCAGTCTAGGGAAGCAGTAAACAGTCTAGTAGATGGGAAACCTGTTTCTGATTTTCACTGGGCTGTCCTGAGAAGGTGAGGAAGTCATGATAATTCCATAGCATCCCAAAGTCATATTCCAAAGTCTCATCATCACTTTCCATCTCAGGTGGGTAGATGGCAGGGTTGAATGTGCTCACACCAGCTACATTCCCTCCTTCTCAGAGGTGAATAAATCAATTGGGAGAGCTTAGCTGCATTGTGAGTCTGACTCACAAGCTGGAAAAGGCAGCTCTTGAGAAAACTAAATTAGTATATTCATTGCACATATCATATTGATTAATATACAATTTTAAAATTCCTTTCTCACTCTGGAATTGTGAGCAGGAGTCCCTAAAAATGGTAGTGTCATTGGCAAAAATAAAGAAGTCAGGAACAGGATCAGGCAGTGGTGGTGTTTTTTTGGGGGGTGGGTGGCTGTGGGCTGAGTAGGTGGAAGATAATGAGTTCAATCTTAGATACATGAAAGTTGAGGTGCTGATGTTACCTCCAAGTGGAGATGTCCAATAGGCAGTTGGAAAGGGGAATATGAAACTTATTAAAGAGGTCAGTACTAGAGATGTTCCCATTAGAACTCTGACTGGGTGTGATTGGTAAGCCTTATCTTGCCTGGCCATAGACAGCACACCCTTTCCAGCCATTTTCAAGCTATACTGCCTGCACATTGGCCATACTCCTCATCCCTATCACACCAGAACTCTCCCTCTGACCCCAGCATCCTGGGCTCTGATAGGCGTGTTTGGCCAATAGGATACTTCCAACTCCTACTGCCATAAGCATATCTTTCCTGATTTCGATCTTTGCTTTATGCATTTTCTTTCCCCTTTAGAATTGTAAGCTTCTACAGGGCTGGAAATGTCTTGCTTAGGTTTTTATGCCTAGCACTTAGCGTAGTGACTGGCATATAGTTAAAAAAGGCCTTTTCATTCATTCCTTCATGTAATTTTAGGAATTCCACATACAGAAAGGATAGCTGAAGCTGTGGGAAAGGATAAAAAGCACTGAGAGATGGTGTAGAGGCTGAAAAGAAGAGAGTCAAACAGCCTCAGGGAATGGATTTTTGCAATAGGAAGTCATTTGGTGACTTTTAAGAGAGCAGTTTTAGTAGTTTTATTGGTAGTTTCTGTAGCTTTGAGGACAAATGCAAACTACCTCTTCTCCCATCCCCCGTTCTCACATGAAGACATTGGCACTTAACTGGTATGAAATGGTCTGCATTGCTATGCATATGATATCCTTGGAGAAAGGTAAGTAGTCCAGGTTTACCATTTCACGGGATAAATGAAGGTGATAGATGAATTAAAAATCAATTATTAAGCATTTACTGTCTGCCAAATACTATTCTAAGATCTGTGGATACAGAAAAACCCTACAGCAACTGAAGACAATGCCTTATTCTAATGGGGTAGACAACACAGGTAGAAGAATGGTGGTCAGGAAGGGGTATTTTGATTTGGAAAGTTAGTGAGATGGTGATTGGAGCCTTAGAGGAGTAGATTGATAACAACCTTTCCAGTAGCAATGAACTTATTGATTTGATTGTGGTTCCAACCTTGCAAAGGAGGCAGAGGCTACAAAGAGTATGAACCAGGGCCAAAGCAGCTTCTGCCAAAGAGACAGCTGGGAAAAGAAGGGAAACATGGATTGGGCCAGTCTGCTATGGGAGACTCTTGAGGCACTCACCAATCTGACAAAGGGCCCCAGATCATGAGTTCTGAAGTTGAAAGGGTTAGGTGTACAAGGCATCTCAGGGCCAGTGAACGAAGGCA
This sequence comes from Phascolarctos cinereus, assembly GCF_003287225.1. NCBI lineage: Eukaryota > Metazoa > Chordata > Mammalia > Diprotodontia > Phascolarctidae > Phascolarctos > Phascolarctos cinereus. Next base: position 217,283,654 of record NW_027555958.1, read on the forward strand.
GTTGGTCTGGCCAGGAGAGGGATGATGGGAAGTAAAAAATGGTGGGATACAAGCCTGGAAAGATTATGGAGGTCATGGAAGACCTCCATAATTTCTTTTTTAGTCTTTTGGCAATTCTTTAATAGATTTTAAAATGACAATAAAGCTCATACTTTGATAAATGTTAATAAGTAATTAATTACAACAAAAGTCTCTAGAGAAATAAATCTGATATGTTACAAGCACAGCATTGCCCTTTTATGGTACCAAAAGGAATAAGTTTTAAATTCAGCGAATAAATTTTAGCTTAATCAAATTTAATTAATTAAAAAATAATTTCTACATATCTTATAAAACTTAAACAGAAAATAACAAAATTAAATCTTTTATTTACTTACAAAATAAACATCCAGATCAAAAGGTATGAGGAAGTTTGTTTTCATATGAGCCCCCAAATTATTTTTCAGGTAATTTCTTTTATTTGTAAGTCATTGAGTCCACAGGTTTAAATATTAAGTCAGTATAAATACAAAATAAACACAATGTATGTCAACAAAGCTATAAATGTCTGCTTAATTATTTATAAAAGGGAGAGAATATAATTGAAAACCTGATTAAAGATTTAATCATTAGTACCCAAAGCAGAAATACACTATTCTGTGGTACTACTTTATCTCTGTAAAATCACAAATACAGCTCCTGCCTTCATCATAGCTACCTATGCAAAAATAAAGAATCTGTAGTGAAAAGTTTTGGCCGTCTTGTTCAACATGCTAACTGCTCAAAAAACTGAAGAACTTCCAACATACAGTCTATTTATCATTTATCACATTTAAACAGAAGAATAATGATGTGTTATATGCAAAAGCTACATTACAAAGGAGGACTTACAGGAGTTTTTTTGTGCAAAGAAGTAACTTAATAACTGTCATCTTTCCAAAAGACTCTATAGAGAGGACAGATTGGAAAAGAGAGAGATTGGAGGCGGAGATCAAGGAGAAACATCTTGGAGCAATCTAGATGGGAGCTGATGAAAACTAGGGCATGGCAGTGGGAGCTGGAGAGAGGATGGATCAGTCTATTAACAAGCATTTATTAAGCATCTACTGTGTACCAGCTACTATCTGAGGCATGTCAAAGATGAAAAAAATGAAAGTTTTTCTGTTCTCTTTAAAAGGAAGCAATATATACAAATATAATGATTTATAAGCACCTTAAGGCAGAGCTGTTAATAAATGCAATCCTTACAACAACCCTGTAAACTTGGTGCTATTATGATCCCTATTTTACAGATGAGAAAACTGATGCTAACAGGTTAAGTGATTTGCCTAGGGCCACATAGCTAGCAAGTGTCTGAGACAGGTTTCAAAATATGGTCTTCCTAATTCCAAGTCCACAACACTTTCCACTGTACCACCTATGTTGGTAAACACAGGGCAAAGGAATGAATATGTATTAAACAGGTCTTGTGATCATCTTGGAACTATTCTTCACTGTCAAATGAGAGAGTTTAAATAGGTGTCGCTTGTAGTTCCAGCACTATGATTCCATGATTGTACTCCAGTGAAGGGCAGTAAGCTACTGACTTAACTTTTTTCCCCTGTTTTTAGGTGGAAAACTAATGTATGACCAAGTGCCAATGGTTGAAATGGATGGAATGTACATAGTACAAACCAGAGCCATCCTGAAATATATAGCTACAAAGTACAACTTGTATGGGCAGGACCTGAAGGAGAGAGCAATGTACGGTAATCATTGCATGCTTATGACAGAACGTAGAAGCCACCTTTTTCATTTTAGGAAATTTCTTCTTAATAATTGCAACTGATTTGTCCTGGGTCATATGGCCAGTAGAGTTCAAAGGCAAGACTTGAACCCAGGAAATCCTGACTCCACAGCTTGCTGTTTATTCATTGAAACCTCTGTCTCCCAATGTGATTGTGTTGAACACTTATCTTCTTTATTGTATAAAAGCAATAATGCTTTTATAAGCATGTTATGAATACGTAAAACTTTCTAATTTCCTTTCCCCATCTGAGATGCTCTTAGACTGGGCTTGGCCTTGTAGTGGGTATCTCTACCAGGTGGGAGTAGCAAAGTAATGGGATGTCAGAAGAGAAAAAACACCAAGATCTCTAACTTTGTAGTAGATAGCTGACTATAAAATAATGATACTGGCTTTTGTACACTAATTATTAATCAGTTAATCAACATTTATTAAGCATCTTCTATGTGACAAGCATGTGCTAAGCTCAGACGATACAAAAAGGCAAAAAACAGTCTCTGCCCTCAAAGAGCTTATATTCTAATGGATTGCTTATGAATCTATTTCCAGTAATATTTTAAGGCCCATATGCAGTGGACTAGCCCACCCACAGACAGCTAGACGACTGGCTGAGGAGATAGGAAATAATGGCTTTAGAGATAATAAAAAAAAACCAACACAATAATAACAAGTTAAAAATAATTTTTAGTGATTTGAAAAATCATGAGTTCAAAAACGATAAATATCTTCACTTTAAATTAACTCAGTGAACATGAAGGTGTTTTAAAAATTAGTGTCTATGTTTATTAGCTCATTATAGAAAGACCATGTTGTATAATGGAAAGCAACCCACATTGGATGAATCATCCACAAACATTTATTAAGGACCTACTATATGTTAGGTGCTTTTCTAGACTATGGGGATACAAAACAAAAAATGGAAATATTTTGAAACAAGTTTTATTCTCAAGGAGTTTTTTATGTTCTGGAGTCAGAAAGAGCTGGATTCAAGCCCGGGTTTGGACACTACCTTTTTGACTCTTGAAAGGTTATTTAGCCTCTCATTGCCCCCTAAAATGATAAGTGACAGATGACTTGTCAATTTGTGTGGTTGAGGGAGAAGCTCATGCTGATGAAATCATAGGTGCAGATGAAAACACAAAACCAGAACAACTCATGCGGAATTCTGTTTTACAGTGGTGATCAAGAGATTGTGAGCTCCTTTAAGGCAAGGACTGTCTTTTGTCTCTTTTTGTATACCCGGCATTGAACATAGTTCCTGGCGCAAAGTAGACTCTTAATAAATGCTGATTGATTAGTTTTGTAGCTTTTCTAAACCAAGTGAAAATGTCCTTTAAAACAGAGGTTGATGTTTTAAAGGCTCTGAATCAAGCTTTTTCCCATTAAGCTTTTTTTCTTCTAATGAAGGTCCTCGCTGCCAGTCTGTAGAGGGACCATTTTCCTTATCTGAGGCCTAACACATTTATGTTGGATTAGGCAATGTTTTTATCCTGGGTTTGTGACCTTGTTTATTTAAATATTTTGATAACCATATTTCAATTCAGTTGGTTTCCTTTGTGTATTTTGTTTTATGCATTTAAAAATATTATTTTAAGAAAGGTTACATAGGCTTAACCAGATTGCTAATGACACAATAAAAAAAGGGTTAAAAATCTCTGGTTCAGAGGAAAAGCAGAAAGTGTTCAACATAATAGGATCACAGATGTAGAGCTGAAAGTGACCTTAGTAATCATCTATTCCAACCCTCTTATTTTACAGATGAGGAAACTGAGGTTCAAAGGAGTCAGTTATCCTATTCAATTTGAATTGTCAGTGATGACTGTTCGTGAAATGAATAGATCTGTTTTAAGAGAGAGGCAACTATTTTAAACTAATTCCATTTCTCTAGGTAGGGCTGTTCTTCAAGGTAGGGTGAGTACTCAAAGCTTCTCCCACAGATGTTTGGACAAGTCCCTGGTAGCACAGATGTTACAATTTAGGTATGACCTAGGATTTCATTGGCAGAGGGAATTCCAGTAGGGAAACCATTTCTAACAATACAAGTCAGCAACAACTATGTCTTAGAGTCTTAGAGAGCTGCTTTCAGTGACTTGTCTAGAGTCATGCAGCCAGTATGTGTCAGAGATGGTACTGAACAAGGGTCATCTAATTCCAAGTCTGGCTCCATTAACCTGGAGTCTATTAACATGGTTTGTTTTTAATTTGATAACTACTTCAGCATACTTGGTTTCCTTTTTAATTCTCTGTGTTTTACTTTATGTGTTCAAAACGTTATTCTGAGAAAGGGTCCATAGGCTTAACCAGAAAGGGTCCTAAGTGGCTTATGACACATAAAAGGCTAAGGATCCCTGCTCTTTACTTCTCCATGATGAATCTTAGAGTCTACACTATAATGATGAATTAATAGCTCACGTATGGCATCTTTCATAGGTATGTCCTAATAACATTTTATATTTTTAAAAGTATGTTCATGGACAAGATTTCATTTTATCCTGACATTCATTCTGCAAGGCAGACAGAATTACAATTCTTATTGTATAAGATCACTAAAGCCCAGGGAGGAGAAATGGTCAAGAAATGGATCAAAGTCACTGGGCTATTTTGTGCCAACACTGGGATCAGAAATCATGTTTCCAAAGAATCCCAGAATTTTAGATCCAAACTATATCTCAGCAATCATCTAGTCCATCTAGGTTTTCAAAATCTGAGCCAATGTTCTTTTTATAGTTCCATTTGGACTCATCAAAAGTAACATGTTTTCTTCTCATTCACTCTGGAGAAGGGGTTATTGGTGTTGGCAAAGGCGAATTGATTAAATATCTTTTGTCCCAACAAAGGGGCCCTGAGACTGAAAAAGGTCAGAAACCATGTGCCTAGGATGTATTTCCTCCTCACTTCCACCTCTTAGGACTCTCAACTTCCTTCAAGGCTCAGTTCATAGGCCACCTCTTGTGGGAAATGTTCCATGATTTCCTTAGTAGGTACTTCTCTCTCCTTCATCAAGTTATCCTTCTATACCCCCTAAGGAGACTTTAGGCTCCTTGGGGGGGGACTGTTTCATTTGTGTCTTTATATCCTTAGACTTAATCATAGGACCTTATACACCCTTCACTGAGCTGCCAAAGAAAGAACATTATATCTTGAATTGGAAGATCTGAGTTCAAATGTCACCTCTGACGCATACTACCTGTGTGACCTTTTGTAATTACCCTGGTTCTCTGTTTCCTTACCTGTAAAATGAGGGAAGGTTGGACTAATTGGCTTTTGAGGTCCCTTCTAAATGTACGTCTATGATCCTATATTGTTGTTGTTCAGTCATTTCAATTGTATCCAGCTTTTTGTGACCCAATTTCAGGTTTCCTTGGCAAAGATACTGGAGTGGTTTGCCATTTCCCTCTCTAGCTCATTTTACAGATGAGGAAACTGAGGCAAACAGACTTAAATGACTTGCCCAGGGTAATACAGCTTTTAAGTATCTGAGGCTGAATTTGAACTCAGGTCTTCCTGACTCCAGGCATGACACTATCCAGTGAGACACCCAGCTGCTCTATGACTTGAGTTCCAATCTCACCTCTGATGCATACTATTTTTGTCACCATTTTTGGTTACTCTGGTCCTCAGTTTCCTTATCTGTAAAATGAGGTGGTTGGATTCCTTAGCTTTTGAGGTCCCTTCCAACTCTATGTCAATGATCATATGACTTAAGTCCAAAACTCACATCTGAGGCTTAATATTTGCATGACCCTAGACAAATCATTGAACATCCCTGAATATGAGTTTTCTCATCTGTAAAATGAGGAGCATACTAAGTGGCTTTTGAGGTCCTTCTAGTTCTAAATCTATAATCCTGTATTTTTAGAGCACAGGGATGACCATATTTTAAAAAAGAATGAAAAAACTTCTGTATGGTGACCAACAAGATCCCAAATAAGGCATTTTCTCTGGTCCCCACTAACTCTCAAAGCCCCTCTCAAAAGAGTAACTGTGTGCCAGAGGTAGAGTAATACAGTTGAATCTACAGGAGAAAAACCATGAGATGCCCAACAAGGTAACAGCCTGATGAATAAACACTTGGCAACACTCATTCTTAAAACATTCTCTAAGCACCCCTCTATGAGCTATAAGCCATCATGCTCCATAGCACATACAAAGCAATCCATGGGTTTGTGCCTTGGACCTGCACAAGGACTCTCCTCCTATTGTAGGCCCTCTGAGCACACATCCCACCTCCAGCTGCCATTGCTACAAGCAGTAGGCATTGATTCTGTGTAGCTATGTGAGGAGGAAGTGGGCTGGGGAAGGGAATCAGGCTTCTTTCTGGTTGGGGCAGTCCCTAAGGAACCTCAAGTCTACAGCTGTACAGAATATCCACTCTATCATACCCCAGCTCCCCAAAAGTGGTAGAAGTTGATGCAGTCCAGTTAGAGGAAGAAGGAAGCACAGAAGGCACTAGGTTAAGGGGTCAAGGTGTTTGCTTGTACTAGGACTAAAGGAATGTGGATTGAAATACAGTGAGAGAGCTAAGTCCAACCCAGAAGTTATGTAGGCTAGGGACCCAGGCCCTAACCTGGGAAAAATATATCCTTCAACATGAGAAGAGTTTGAGGCAGATTTGTAGTACAGCCCTGGGAATATACCTACGAACCAAGGGAGAGTTTCAAGAAGTGAGTAATAGGGTTCAAAAAAAGACTAAAACTAGTGATAATTTCAAGGTGATGAAATTTAAAACCCTAAAGCACAACCAGATAAATCAACAAAGATATGTAAATTAGAAGGAAGGATGAGTACTAAAGTCTCCAAAAGATGACCAAGTTCTACAAATACTACAAGACAAAGGAAATTAGACCTGCTCAAAAGTCTCCAGTGGTTCCCTAACTCTAGATAAAATACAAACTTTTCTGTTTTTAATTCATAGCCATTCAAACCTGGAGTTAATAGTAATAGTTAATAGTAATCCTATTTTTATTTATGCTATTTTTCTTTTCCAGTATTGACATGTATGTGGAAGGGATGAGGGATCTGAATGACATGATGATATACTTCCCATTTTCTTTGCCTGAACAAAAACAAAAGATTTTAAACTATATCCTGGAGAGAGCCACTGAAAGATTCTTTCCAGTGTATGAGAAGGTATGGAACAATGGGACAGAGTGTGATACACTCCCTTTATATAGTGACTGACATTACAAGCACCTTCTCTGCTCTGAGCAAGTACAATGTGAGCAATACAAGTGACAATGCAGAAACGTTGGAGGGCCCATGGTATAGAAGAAAGACCACTGGCTCTGTAGACCCATGATCTGAGTTCAGATCCTGCCTCTGACACTTACTACTTGTAGACATGTGGGCACATCACTTTGTAACCCTGGATCTCAGTTTTCTAAGCTTCACAAAGTGAGGCAGCATCCTATAGTGGATAAAGTGCTAGACTTGGTGTCAGGAAGACCTTGGTTCAAATCCTACCTCAGACACCAGTTATGTGACCCGGGGCAAGTCAGTTGTCCTATCTGGGCCTCAATTTCTTCATTGTAAAATGAGGAAGCTGGACGTAATGACCCCTAAGGTCACTTCTAGCTCATAATCTGTGATCCTATAAATTCATAAAGAGCTAGAACAAGTAGAAAATAAGATAGGCAGCTACCTAGAAGTCAACATCAGGGGACACAGTGAAGGGCACTTGTATTTGTTTTCAGCATTGAAAAATTATATGGTTAGTCCTGGCACTGATTTCTTTCACTTCTTATACACCTTTTTAGACTGTTAAATGAAGGAAGGGCTGGTGGCAAAACTCTTGAGAGTTCTTTCCATAAAAATGGATCTTTTTGAACCTGTATATAAAGTTGGTATAATCTAGTTCTTTTGGGATGAAGACTTACTAAATCATTTAATACACACACATTAACTGCATCAGAAGACGCAATAGCAACAACCTCTCCACAAGCATTTATTAATGAGCCAACTGCATGCCAGAGACTGTGCTCAGCACTGAGGACCCAAAGGCAAAATGAAATAGACCCTGCCCTCAAGGAGCTTGCATTCTTTTACCTAAAAACATGTGTTTATGTGTGTGTGTGTGTATGGGTATATGTATGCACACATAAATAAGTACAATGTAATTTGGGGGGAAGATATTACTAATTGGGGGAGGGGCTGTCAGGAAGGTCATCATGTGGGAAGTGATTTTTGAGATGACCTTTGAAGGAAACTTGGGACTCTGTGACAGTTGAGGTAAAGAGTAAGTGCATTCTAGGTGTGGGGGCCAAACTGGGCAAACATATATAGTCAGGACATGGGATGTCTTGTATGAGGAATAGGAAGAAGGCCAGTTTGTCTGTGCTTTAGACTGTGTGAATGGGAGCAGTGTAAAATCAAGGCTGGAAAGGTAGGTTGGAGTCAGGTTGGGAAAAGCTTTAAATCCTCTAATAACAGCATCTTACATTTATCAAATGCTTCATGATTATCAAATAGTTTATAAGCAGTATTTTACTTAATCCTCACAACAACCCTGTTGGTTAGCAATGCAAATATCCCCATTTTATGGATGATGAAATGGAGTCTCAGAGAAGTGCAGTGACTTGCCAAGGTCACACAGTAAGTGGCAAAGCTAGAAGGAGAATCAAGGTCCTTCTGATTCCAAGTTGAGAATTTAATCCATAAGACGTCTCTAGTAAGTTACTAGACTGTGACTTTACAGATTATAGCTTTACTGGAATGTGAGAGGGAACAAAATATAACACTAGATTTGAGATCTGAAATCTAGGTTCTAATTCTAGCTCTGCTATTTTCTCTCTCCATACTTTGGGTGAATCACTTTAACCTCAGTGGGCTCCTTTTTTCCACCTGAAAAAGAAGGGGGTTGGACTAGGTGATATCTCCAGGTTCCTTGCACAACTTAATCTTCTATATAATTCTGAGTGGCAATGAAGTGCATGTTTTGCACAACTCCTCAATGTGTTTTCAGCATGTATATGATGCATTACATTTTTCTATGTATATTATAGTATCTTCTGCCTAGTATAGTACAACCTCCTTGATGACAGAGATTAGATTATTTTTTGCCTTTTTATCCCTATCACTTAACCCAGTGTTATGCATTGTTGTTCTTGTTCAGTACTTTTCAGTTGTATCTGACTCCTCATGACCCCTTTTGGGATTTTCTTGGCAGAGATACTAGAGTGGTTTTGTCATTTCCTTTTTGAGCTCATTTTACAGATGAGGAAACTGAGTCAAACAGGGTTAAGTGAGTTGCCCAGAGTCACACAGCTAATAAATGTCTGAGGTTGGATTTGAATTCTGGAAGATGAGTCTTCCTCACTCAGGGCCTGGCAATCTAACCACTGTACCACCTAGGTGCCATGCATGTAAGAAGTATTTAATGAATATGTGTTTATTTGTTGAATAATGTCTGAAACAGAAAAATCTGTTGTACCAGACTTGTTACACAAATTGTTGTTTTGTTACACAGATTGCGTAGACCTCTGTCACAATGGAGGAGAAATTGATGGCTGGGTCTGTCAGTTTCAGTTTGTGGTGACAGATAATTCACAGACTCCATCATAGAGAAAATCTGTTTAAAAATACTTGGTGTTTTGGTCCTTGGTGTTAAAAAAAAAAAAAGCTGTTGTGTTAAGAGAATTGTCCCAGTAACCTACAACTATTGAAGGCGGATTGTCATCACAGCCTGAGAATGTGGTCAACAGATGATCTCATGGGCTCCTAATATGGATAAAGGATAGTGACAAAAAAAGGAAATCTGATTCTGCTGCGACTTGGGTCTAGGGGGTGGGAAACCTGAGGCCTCAAAGCCACATGTGGCCCTCTAGGTCCTCAAGTATGGCCTTTTGACTGAGTCTAAGTTTTACAAAACAAATCCTTTTATTGTATTGTGTTATGTTGTATTGTATTGTATTGAATTAATTTATTGGTGGACGCATTTGAGGTTGAGTGACTTGCCCAAAGTCCTATTGCTAATAAGTGTCAAGTGTCTGAGGCTGGATTTGAAATCAGGTCCTCCTGACTCCAAAGCCAGAGCCTTATCTACTATCCCTAAATGAGTGCCACCTAGCTGGCCTCAAAAATCCTTTTATTAAGGGGATTTGTTTTGTGAAGTTTGGATTCAGTCAAGGGGCCACGTTTGAGGACCTTGAGGGCCACATGTGGCGTTAAGGCTACAAATTCCTCTCCCCTGGTGGCTATGTCATGCGTTTCATTGATTACCATAACTAAAGAGACCTTAGCTTGTCCTTGGGATTTGTAAATTTTATTTTCCAAGTTTTGTGACTTTCCTTAAGCTTAAGGATATTTTCTTTTGGTTGAAATATCTCCCCTCCATTATAGGATTTATTGTTTTTTTCCTCCACTGAGATTCCCTTTTCTGGCTAACTTGGTGTCTCCTGTAGGATTCCAAATGTGCAACCTGACTGCCTGGGGGTTATTGCCTGTTAAATAATACTGCTTAGAGTTTTGTGTTATTGATTACACAGTTGTTGAATTGAATGTGGCCCTGCATTCATTGCTGTTGCCTATCTTACTGTATGTTATCACTTGTGCATGTCTATCTGTGTTTCTTGGTTTTCTTTACATCATAAAAAAATCCCAAATGTTTGCATTTGCACTATTGCTTTGTTGAATACATTTTAAAATAGAATTTAAGCCAAGACTTTACAGTCAAGACTTTATTCATTTGGTGTGAGGTGATGCCATGAGAAACTCACTGAGTACTTTACATTGTAGTAATAATAATAGCTAATGTTTATATGACACTTACCATGTGCTAGGCACTGTACTAAGGACTTTACAAATATTATCTCATTTGATCCTCCCAACAACCCTGCTTAGATAGTCTGAAAATATAATGGGCAGAGGTTTGTGAGTGGACAAACTGAAATGTCTGATCAAGCTGGAAAAAAGATATTACAGTCAAAGCAGGGATGGGGAACCCGCAATCTTAAGGCAACGTGTGGCCTTCTAGGTCCTTAAGTGCAGCCTTTTGACTGAATCCAAATTTTCCAGAACGTATCCTTTTATTTTTATTCATACTTTTTTTTTTTGCCTTTCTTTATATTCTCACCACTCAGCACAGAGCCCAGTACATAGAAAGTGTTTAATAAATGCTTGTTTCCTCAATACCTAACAAGGTAGAAATAAAATTGCTCTCTTATCTCCTTCTACCCTATGTTTTCTTCTGTGTATCATGGCTCTTTCCATTAGAATACAAGTAATGTACCCTATATTCCCATACCTTCTTTCCCTTCTCTCCTTGTCACTGGTCCTACAGGCATTAAAAGACCATGGGAAAAATTATCTTCTTGGCAACCAGTTGAGCTGGGCAGATGTACAGCTGATTGAAGTCATCCTAATGGTTGAAGAACTCAAGTCTGGCATTCTCTCTGCATTCCCTAAGCTTCAGGTAATTCCATCAAATGTGGTCACCACCTATTTTATACATACCCATGGCTTTACATGTTGTCTTGCCCTTTAGATGTAAGATCCTTTAGGGCAGGGTTAGTGTTTGTTTTTCTTTTTATCTCCAGAGTTTAGTGTAGTCCCTAGAACACAGTTGAAATATTAATACATGCTTGCTAATTAGTTGACTTAATAGATCTGGGATTTCCCTTGTGTGCGTCCTTTCTCTACTGACCCTAACTCTATTTATTTCCCAAAGCTTCCTTCATAGATGGTCTTCCTGGGCTGCTATGGCCCAAGACATTCATCAACTGTTGAGCACCCTTCTGCTGATGATTCTTATGAATTTAGCTGAATATGTTTTCAGATGATGGACAAATAGCCCAGGGCCAGGCCCAAAGCTCAAAGTCTTTCCAGGTTGGTGGAACCACCTAAGACTTTCATTTGACTGGTATAGCTTTTGAGAATTATTGGTCTCCTCCACACCACTTTGAGCAAACAGAGGAGGATTTTAATGGAAGCCATGCTAGGACATGGCCCTAAATTGGTTAAATTCATCAATTTATTCACGAATAAATCAATAGTTAGTACCTATTATGCACAAAATAGCGTGCTAGTCTCTGGGAATAGAGGTAGGGAAATAAAAGATGAATATGATCTTTGCCCTCCAGGGGCTAACAATCTATCACATTTTACTAAAGCTTTCCTTTTTGATTTCCTGTGTAGCTGTTTTTATTGTAGACATGGGTGGTCTGAGCCCACCATTCATTGGTGTACGAAAATCCTGTTGGGCAAACTCAACCTGTCAATGAAAATTGACAGTAGCTCTGTAGCTTAAAGTCATAGAACATTGGGAGTAATAAGAGGTTATGTGACTTGCTTTGAGTCACAGAGCCAGTATGTGTTAGAGTCAGGACATGAACCCATGTATTCTTGAGTAAGGAGCCTAACTGGTGCTCCATCAACCACCTCACGTTGTTATTTCTAATATTTCTATACAAAATAATTAAGGAAAAAACCTATGTGGGATATACATTTTGAAAAGAGAAGGCTGTTTTTTTCATACATTATATTATATAAATGAAAAGTGGGCCTTACACATTTGCAGAGCCAGGAGTTTCTGAGGACTTGCGAACATCACTGCTCATAGGGAGAAAATGCTTGTCACAGCTTTCCCCCAGGATGAAATAGTTTCCAAAGGGTCTTGGCAAGAGCAACCCTGGGGCCCTGCTCCAATGTGCAAGGCTAATTGCTTCATTTATGGGTGATGTCATGTTGTTTTGTATATATATTTTTTTCATTTTAGGAGTTCAAAGCTAGAGTCAGTAAGCTCCCCAATATTCAGAAATTCCTTCAGCCTGGTAGTCCAAGAAAGCCACAAGAGGATGAAACAACTGTGGAAGTTGTAAAGAAGATATTCAAGGGCGAAGACGACTTGTTTCTTCAACACATGTGAATATTCAGCTCAAGGAAAGAGTTCTGAAGAGCACAATTGATGTTTTAGTTTCTATCTGTAGTCATGCTCACAGAAATACTAGGATGTGCTCCTGTGACATTCCTAGGTTCAATAACTAGCAAATATGATTTCTCCCTATAGAGGTTATTGTAAATCAGAAAACCTAATCTTTACATTGCTTATTATAAAACCTCATTTAATGAGAATCTTACCTTACTCAGGGTTGTAGAATCATAGATTATGTTCTCATTTTTATTCCAAATATAATAGATAGCTAGAAGAGACCTTAGAAGTTGTTGAGTGTCATTCCTTCCTTACAGCCAGCCCCCCCCCTCCAAGTGCCTTTTACTGGAACAGTAATTACCCAGAGTAGTTAAGTGACCTATACCAAGATCATACAAATAGTAAGTGGTACAACAGGATTCAAGCTCAGGTCAAGTATAAAATGTGGATAATAATAGCACTGAACAAGCCATCAATAAACTCTAAAAGAAAAATCTCCAGGATCAGATAGATTTACAAGTGAATTCTATCAAACTTTTAAAGAACAATTAATTTCAATACTATATAAACTCTTTTGAAAAATAGGCAAAGAAGGAGTCCTACCAAATTCTGTTTTATGATACAAATATGGTGCTTATCACTAAACTGGGAAGAGCCAAAACAGAGAGAAAATTATAGACCAATTTCCCTAACGAATATAGATGCAAAAATTTAAAATAAAATATTAGCAAAGAGATTACAGCAACTTATCACTAGGATAATATAGTATGACCAGGTGGGATTTATATCAGTAATGCAGGGCTGGTTCAATATTAGGAAAACTATCAGCATAACTGATCCTATCAATAACAAAATTAACAAATCATATCATCATCTCAGCAGATGCCGAAAAAGCTTTTGACAAAATATAACACCCACTCCTGTTAAAAACATTAGAGAGCATAGGAATCAATGGAGTAACAATGGTGGGGTAGGGTAGTAATCAGATATTGAGTTGATCGAGATTTCTCTCCCTCATCTCCTGGGACACTCCCTCTCGATTACCTCCTTCCGATTGTAACTCCAATACATATATACAGAAAAGCAAAGGCCTGTGGTTATTCTTGTTTTTATAAACAAAATAAATGTTTAAAATGAAGCAAGACAAACAGACTTTCCCTATACCCAAAGAAAAAGGATTTAGACTTCCACAATGGAGCTCAAAAGTAGAAAGGAAATACCAAATTACTGGCTTGTCAAGTCACTTGATTTCTCAGCTTCAGTTTCACCATCTATAAAATGTTTTAAATGACTTCTAAGGTCCCTTCCAGTTCTAGATTTATGATCTTATGAGACTACTCCAAATTGGGGTGGAGGAAAAGAAGCTTTTTAAAGGAGAAAAATAATAACCTGGATTTTTTAAATATTATATACACAGTGCCTTACACCATGTAGGAATTAATTTTTTTCTTTCTTTTTTTCCTTTTCCTTCTAGTTTTCTTTCTTTCTGCCTTTCTTTTTTTTGCCTTGTTGCGTTCTCTGAGTTTTTTTTTTTTTTGCCACATGTATAAGCATGAATGGAACTTAAAAAAAAAACTTTTGTGCTCACCAAGAAAATAAGCCTGAAGACCAGAATTTGGCAAACTAGAAATTAATGAAAGTTATCCCACTGACTTGAGAAAGGAAATGGAATCATGGATTCTTAAGTATTTAATCTATTCACTCAAACCTCGGGTGAGGATTTGAGCAAGTCGATAAAGTATAACCAGTTCCCAAAAAATTGTTTTCATTTTTCTCTGTAACTTTCAAATCCACAAACATGCAAAGGATCTGTCATTTCTTTGGTATGGTGATTCCCTCCATCATTGCAGTTCTCAATTAATTTATTAGTGTTTTTTTTAAAATGTGTTGCAGAATTGCTAAAGGTAATTTAAAGAGCTTAGGTAACTTGTCCAGTGTTACACAGCTAACAAATGCCAGAAGTGGGATTTTAAAAACTGTCAGTATTCCTGCCTCTGGGCCCAGCACTCTGTCTACTGTTCCACCCCACCTCTAAAGTTGAACATATAACCAATGTATGGATTTGTTTCATTTGACTAAACTTACTTGTTATGAGAGAGGATTCTACTGGTAATGGGCAGAGAAAGTGGGAAGTAAAGAGGATGTAGAAAAAAGAGAAAATATATTAAAAAATATTTGTAAGAAGGGAAAAAGAATTACTTGGGTACTGCATTGGGATAGAAAGTATAAAAGAGTAGCGGGTTCAGCAATGTTGCAGGTCAAAGCCTACAGGCTGATGAGCAGGAGGATTTGGTTCATGAGTAACTGCTGCACTTCCAGCCAAAGTGAGATGGGAGCTGGGGACAAGGGAAGGCAAGCATTCATTAAGCACCGACTGTGTCCCAAGCACAATGGTAAGCACTTTGCTGGTAGTATCTCATTTGCTTGAGATAGGAAGACTCAGTCTCCAAAAGAAACAAAAATCTCAGTCTACTGGGGAGATAATGCCCAAGGAAGCAAGAACAAACAAAATACAAGTTAGAAGTAACGTCAGGTTATCTTTTGTGTAGGTTTTACTTGACTACAACACTAACTTCTGTTCTTTTAACTTGAGACTATTTAGTTTACTGCTCATTAGGTATGACTGTCGACAAATGAAACAGAAAAAACATTGCCAACTTGTAGGCTTGGTAAGATTATCAACATGAACCATGCCATATTAACCAAAAGGTTATCTGCGTTATAATACATAGATGCTTTTGATCTCCAAAACTATGCACGAGTATTGGAACATTGTGTGGCTATTCACCACCAAGATGAGGATCAGGCATCTTGGGATTTCAGAGATCCTAGGGTGCTGAGTCAACATTTAGCTTGTGAATTTTGTGCAGGGTTCATGAAATAATGGGGTCAAAAGATTTAAATCCAGGTCCTTAGGGATTACCTACCCAGTCTCTTCATTTTAGGGACAAGGAAACAAGCCCTGAAAAGGGAAGGACTGCCTAAGACCACCCAGCAAGATGGGAGGAGATGAGTCTGGAGAAGGGTCTGGAAGGATAGGGCTGATGACATTGATTTCAGGCAGAGCTTTGTCCAGGTCCCAGATTTGAAGCGAGAAAAAGGTGAGACATTGGTGTGTATCTTCTCTTGCCTCCTCCAGCTCCTGGAAATTAGTTGGCCATCAGCAGCTACAGCTGGGCACATTTACAGACTTCTCCAGGGGAGATCTGCAACATCTTGTTGGGGAGAGATCAATGTCCATTTCATCTGCTCCTACCCTTTTCATATACCCTAAGATGACTAAAATGGGTTTAGTCATAAGTAGCCTTATAAATCATATATTTCAGGGGCAGTGGGAAAATTTCCCTGACCATCGTATCATGCCTTCCTATGTGCTTAATGTTACCTGCAATTTCTTTAATAGCAAAAAAGGCTTTTGAACTATTAGGGACAAAAGCCTAAAAGGTAAATGCTTATGCTCTTTGATCCAGCAAAGCCGTTGCTAGGTCTGTATCCCAAAGAAATCATAAAAAAGGAAAAAGAACCTACACGTACAAAAATATTCGTAGCAGCTTTTTTTGTGGTGGCCAAGAATTAGAAATGGAGGGGTTGCCCTTCAACTTGGGAATGGCTGAACAAATTGTGGTATATGAATGTAATGGAACACTGTTGTGCTATAAGATAGGAAGAGCAGGCAGATTTCAGAAAAACCTGGAAAAACTTACCTGAACTGATGCTGAGTGAAGTGAACAGAACCAGGAGAACATTGTACATACTGTTAGCAAACTTGTGGGATGATTAAGTGGGAATGACTTAGCTCTTCTCAGCAATATAATGATCCAAGACAATTCCAAAAGGATCATGCTGGAAAATGCTATCCACATCCAGAGGAAAAAAAAACTGATGGAGTCTGAATGCAAATTGAAGCATACTATTTTCACTTTTTTGGGTTTTTTTTAAAGGTTTTTTTCTTTTATTCTGTTTCTTCCTTTACAACATGACTAATGTGGAAATGTTTTATGTGATTGTACATGTATAACCTACATCAGATGGCATGACATCTTGGGGGAGGGGAGGGATAAAGGGAGAAAAATTTGGAACTTAAAATCTTTCAAAAAAGGAATCTTGAAAAATTTTTTTACATGTAATTGGAAAAAATGAAACATTACTTAAAAAGAAAAAAAAAGATGAATGCCTGGTAGAGGTAACCCACAAATATAGGATACAGGCATTTGAGTCCATTTCTTAGAATCGGTGGATCAACTTTCATATTTTTTTATCCATAACCAGTAGCAGAGCTAGGGTGGTACAACTTTGTTCCAAGGCTTGGAAATTTCAAAATTGCAACATTTATGATTCTCCATTATTATCGGAACAACTGAGTTTAGCACCTAGTTAGTGAGAATAATTAGCTAAAATATCCTAAAAAATTCCCCATAAGATCAGGTGTGAAACAAAGATGTCCATTATCACCACTGTTATTCAGTAGTGTACTAAAAGTGTTAGCTTGAGCAATAACAGAAGAAAAAGAAACTGGAGGAATTAGAACAGGCAGTGAAGAAACAAAGCTATCACTCTTTGCAGATGATATGATGGTATACTTAGAGAATCCTAGAGAATCAATTAAGAAACTACTTGAAATAATTAACAACTTTAGCAAAGCTGCAGGATATAAAATAAACCCACATAAATCATTAGTATCTCTATATATTGCTAACAAAGCCTAACAGCAAGTGATAGAAAAAGAAATTCCGTTTAAAGTATCTGTAGACAATATAAAACATTTGGGAGTCTACCTGCCAAGACAAACCTAGGAACTATATGAACACAACTACAAAACATTTTTCACATAAATAAAGTCAGATCTAAACAATTGGAAAAAAATCAGGGATAGGCTGAGCTAATATAATAAGAATGACAATTTGACCTAAATTAATTTACTTATTCAGTGCCATACTAATCAAACTGCCAAAAAATTATTTCATAGAACTAGAAAAAATAGTTACAAAATTCATCTGGAAGAACAAAAGGTCCAGAATATCAAGGGAATTAATGAAAAGAAATGCAAGGGCAGGTGGCCTAGGCTTATCAGATCTACAACTGTATTATGAAGCAGCAGTCATGAAAACTACTTGTTACTGGTTAAGAAATAGAGTGGCAGATCAGTGGAATAGGTTAGGTACACAAGACACAATAGTCAATGATTATAGTAATCTACTGTTTGATAAACCCAAAGACTCCAGCTTCTGAGATTAGAACCCACTATTTAACAAAAACTGCTGGAAAAACTGGAAAATAGTGTGGCAGAAACTAAGCATAGACCAATGTCTTACACCTTATCCCAAGATAAGGTCAAAATGGGTACATGATTTAGAGATAAAGGATGATGCTATAATCAAAGTAGGAGAGCAAGGATTAGTTTACCTATCAGATCTATGGAGAAGGGAAGAATTTATGACCAAGCAAGAGACAGAGAACATTGTGAAATGCAAAAGGGATATTTTTTGATAAATTAAATGGATAAATTAAAGGGTTTTTGCACAAACAAAGCTAATGCAGCCAAGATTAGAAGGGAAGCAGAAACCTGGGAGACACTTTTTTACAGCCAGTGACTCTGACAATGGCCTCATCTCTAAAATATATAGAAATGTGATTCAAATTTATAAGAATACATGTCATTCCCCAATGGATAAATGGTCAAACGATAAAAACAGGCAGTTTTCAGATGAAGAAATTAAAGTTATTTATAATCACATGAAAAAATGCTCTAAAGCATTGTTGATTAGAGAATTGCAAATCAAAACAACTCTGAGTTACCACATCACACCTATCAGATTGGTGAGCATGACAAAACAGGAAAACGATAACTGCTGGATAAGATGTGGGAAAATTGGAACACTAATACATTGTTGGTGAAGTTGTGAACTGATCCAACCATTCTAAGAGCAATTTGGACGTATGGCCAAAGGGCTGTAGAGCTATGCATACCCTTTGATCCAGCAATACCACTACTAAATCTGCATCCCAAAGAGATTACAAAAAAAGATAAAAGATCCCACAGGTACAAAAATTTTTATAGCAGCTCTTTTTATGGTGACCAAGAATTAGAAATTGAGGGCATACCCATCTATTGGGGAATGGCTGAATAAACTGTGGTATATGAATGCAATGGAATACTATTTTTCCATAGGAAATGATGAGCAAGCCAGCTCCAGAGAAACCTGGAAAGATTTATATGAACTGATGCTGAGTGAGGTGAGCAGAACCTGGAGAACATTGTACACAGTTACAGCAACTACGCCCAACTTTGATAGATTTAGCTATTCTCAGCAGTGCAATGATCTAAGTCAATTTTAATAGACTCATGAAGAAAAATGCTATCCACATTCAGAGAAAGATCTATGGAGTCTGAATGCATATCAAAGCATACTAATTTTTCTCTTTTTTGTTTTTTCTTTCTTGTGATTCACAGTTGATATTTCTTTCACAACATGACTAATGTGAAATTATGTTTAATAACCTATGTCAGATTGCATGCTGTCTTGGGAAAGGTGGGGAGGGAGGATGGAAAATTAGAACTCAAAATCTTATAACAGTGAATGTTGACAGCTAAAATAAAAATTTAAAAATAAATAAAATAAAATGTGCTAAAGGCAAGAAAAAAGAATACACACATATTGTTTATCATATCATACCACACTGATGCCTATCTTAGTATTAAAGAACAACTTATAGAAAACCAACCTACTCAAAACAGCTCAATCACAAAATGGAGGCTTAAAACCAAATGGAATCAGATATATTAAATCAACAAACTATCTTATTAAGGTAATAAAACTTATTTAAATGAACTTTTTTTTTAACCTCCTTCCCTCCACCCCTTCTCCCTCCGCCTTCTAGTTAGGGGTATGTCTACCCCAAGCATTTGGAGCCTCCCTTGGCAGAATGGGCAGATAAAAACAATTTGTTCCAATGACCATGAAAACAGCTGAAGCAGGTTCTGTGGAGCTTTATCAGGCATTGGAGATGCCAAGGTCATCCATGGCATCTCAGGCCTTCTCCAATCACTCTGACTTTTGTTTTGCCACTGAACTTCAATGATGCTGGAAGAAAGAGTGAAGCTGATGACTTTGTGCAACTCTGCCTCACCTAAATCCAGTTTACACACAAATCAAAACACCACCCTCATGACATCATTGGTTCTCTTAGAAAACAAAGGATGAATAATAACAACAACAAAAAATCCTTAAAATGAATTATCAGTGTCTCTTCAAGGTATTCATATTCCCCAATGTTTAGTTTGGTGAAATACAATTGCTGTAGGATTCACTTTCTGGAAGTCCTTTGTAGATTGTTGCTTTCCTCAAATCCAAGGAGACATCTGCCATGTAGTATTCCAGCAGTCCCTGATTCTCAGTGGCATTTTCTGTGTTACAATTCAGGTGATGTTTTACCACATGGTTCCCATATAAGAATAACTGCCCTGTCCCAGGTTTCACCTATACCTCCTGCTTTGGAAATCAAAGAAAGTGATCCGTAATCTGAACTCCTGGGTCTTAAAGCACGCCAGTTCTGCTCAGGAAAAAGCCCAATTTGAGTAGCTACAGCAGTAGCAGCAAGAGGACTGGATATTTCAACTGTGAAACATATCATCAACTTTGATTTGTCAAGTGATATGGAAGAGTGTGCACATCGAATTAATGGTACAGGTTGTGTTGAGAACCTCAGTCTCGTCACTTCAGTCTTCAGTGAGAGGAATGTCAAGATTCCCAAGTATTTGGTGGATTTTCTTGTGCAAACTAAACAGGAAGAGCCATCTGTCTTGCTAAGCAGCCTTATACACTGCAGCTTAAATAAGTTTTTGTTTGGATTGGTTTATAAATAACAGAGTCTCAAGTTTGATTTATATGTAAGTATATAGTAAAAGTATTTATTATTAAGATAGTAAAATAGGGTTAAGATTAGTAAGTAGAATAGAGTTAGAGTTAGTAAGGCCCAATAGGTAACAATAATATACTTAAGTCTTAAGAGGTATCAAATCTTGTCATGATCAATCATCACTGTCTGGGGAACTATCTACATCTGGATCCCATGGGCTGGGGAGTCCCGGTTTTCAGCCTCCAGAGTCCCAGTGAGATAATTCCTGGGCTCCATGTCTGCACCTCAGGGTATACTCCAAAGATAAAGTTGGGGCTACCTGCCTTTAGTATTTCCTTTTAACAAAGAAGGCAGTTTGCCAAAAATTAATGCATAATCTGTGGGGAAGGAACTGTTCTCAATACTATCCTTCAGAGTATTCCTGTTTATGAATATCCTGTTCTTGGAGGGGTGGCCAGCCCTCCCTGGAAGCAAATACCATAAACAGTCCTTCAATGATTAGCTAGAAATAAGATTAACATGAAAAAAGAGTCAGGGTCAAATCATATTTAGCTAGGTCAGAAAGTCTTTTTTGAATTCATTTATCACACCATCCCTGACAGAAAGCATGGCTGACAAACATCACTATAAGGGTAGCAGGCATGGACGTTCTAAGAGTACTAGATTCAGTGGAGGTTTTGGTGCCAGAGATTATTGACAAAGCAGTGATGCTTTCTAGTTTCAGTGGTAGTCAAGCAAGCAGTGGTCACAGGGGTAGTGGAGGTGGTGGTCATGGCAGCAGCAGAGGATTTGTGGAGGTGGCTATGGAGGCGGCTACGGAGGCTTCTACAACAGTGATGGATGTGGAGGAAACTATAACTCCCAAAGGGTTGACTGGTGGGGTAATTGTATCTGCTCACAGCAGGTCACCCTACCTAATAGACTGTACCTTAAGTAGTTTAGAGGACTTGCAGTACATTGCCAGCTGTGATTCTCCACTGAAATATTTATTTTAGGAAGCTCAAAGTCACAAGAAGTAATGAAAGGAACAATCAGCAACCCTACCCAGAAGGTGGTTTGAAGACCTCATCGCTGTAGTTTGGATTAACTCCCCTTCCTCCCATCCCTCACCCAAACAGCATTTTTAATTTTGTGTGTGAGGATCATGTTTATTAATGCACTGTGCATTTAACTTGACAACTTTATTTTCACATCCTCTTGGCTCAAGTGATGCTCAAGATATCAGTTGTTTGGACAAAATAAATTTCTTGAACTTGGGCTGAAATCAAACCTTGGCACAGAAGTGTGATACATCTTAAACAAGAATCATTGATTCATCCAAAAATATTACAAGGGAAAAACTTATGCAGTAGCTGGCGTTAGGGCTTTTGATATTGCAGATTTGGAAACCAAAAACCAAAAGCCTGAAACAGACATCGTGGAGCAGATCAATGGAATTCGTTTCTAATGTGGCAAACTACTAAATTAAAGTTCTGATTTACTCACTCTCTCCTGGATAGGCACTTAGAACTTAGTAGTCATTAATAAGCCATTCTAGTCATGATGGGGTAGCTGGCTGGCACAATGGTTGGTATGCTGAAGCTGGAGTCAGAAAGACTCATCTTTCTGAGTTCAAATCTGGTTTCAGATACTTAATAGCTGTGTGACCCTGGGCAAGTCGCTTAACCCTGTTTACCTCAGTTCTCATCTGTAAAATGAGCTGGAGAAGGAAATGGCCAACCATTCCAGTATCTTTGCCAGGAAAATCCAAATATGGTCACAAAGAGTTGGACATGACTGAAAAGTGACTGAACAACAAAAAACATTTTGTGCATAACTTTTTACAAAATGCTTCTTTTGATGTACAGAGAATTATCTATCTATATATGCACATAGACACATATACATATCCACACACGTCTTGTGTGTGTGTCTTAAACTCCCAGTCTTATTTTGTCTATTGCGGATTGTTAACCCCAAGGGACTAGATTCTAAAATGTATTTGCCATGTGGGAATGATAGTTGGGAAGAAAACCATTTGCCCATGACAGATTTCTGGATACTTTTTGCTGGTAATAGTATGTAGTGAACCATTTAACAAATATTTATTTTTGTAAGCCTAAAAGTGATTCTTTGAAAGTTAAAAATTACATATAGGTATATAGATAGATAGATAGATAGATAGATAGATAGATAAATATAGGGCACAGGGTGAGTTGAAGAAGAAGGGGTGATATCTGGAGAATAGAATTAAGGGGTGAGAGAGGATTATACTGGGAGAAGGAGATAGGGAGAGGTAGAATGGGGTGAATTATCTCACACGAAACAGACAAGAAAAGGCTTTTACAATGGAAGGGAAATGGGGGAAGGTGAGAGGGAATGAGTGAATCTTATTCTCATAGGATTTGGCTTAAATAGGGAATAACATACACAGTGGGGTATGGAAATCTATCTTACCCTACAGGAAAATGGGCGGGGGGGAGGGGAAGGGACAAGAGAGGAGGGAGATGATAGAGGGGAGAGCAAATTGGGGGAGGGGGTAATCAGAAGCAAACACTTCTAAGAAGGGACAGGGTCAAAAGAGAGAATAGAATAAATAAGGGTGGGATAGGATTAAGGGAGATATACTTAGTTTTTCACAACAACAACAAAAAGAAAGTTAAAATTGACCAAAAGCAGTACTAAAACACTGGCACCTGAATGTTGAGTGGCACTGTATATTTGAAATTACATATTTTGGGATAGTGTGAGCTTTTACTGTTACATCACATTAAACTCTGAAGTCAAATTAAGCAGACTCAACATTAGCTGTGCAGCCATAATTTTCTGATGTGAGTAATATAAAGCCAGCAACTTAGAATGAAAACATGCCAATGTTTTGATACACTTATTTTAAGATATGAATGAAACACTTCTAAATACTGATGTGGTGTCCGGATTCCCAGATGTTTGTTGCATGAGTTTTGTTTAGTCATCTTTTCTTTTTTCTCCCATGAATGTCTGATAACATTGCAATCGTCAAACAGGTGGTTATCTTTGCTGTACTGGCATAATCAGTGACTTGTACTTATGTCTTATGTGCGTGTCCTTAAACTGCCCATCTTATTTTGTCTACTGGAGGTTGTTGACCACAACAAGGGACTAGATTCTAAGATGTATTGGTACCATGGGAATGATAGTTGGGAAGAAAACTACTTGCCCATGACAGATTTCTAGATACTTTTTACTGCTAGTTTTGTGTAATATTTATGGAACCTTTTAACAAATATTTGTTTTTGTAAGCCTAAAAGTGATTGTTTGAAAGTTTAGAGGAACTTGACCAAAAGACAGTACGAAAACACTGATGTTCAAAAGTTGAATGTCACTGGGTGTGTGAAATTACACATTTTGGGATAGTGTGAGCTTTTAATGGTAGGTCATATTAAACTCTTAAGTCAAATTAAGCAGAGCCAATGTCGTCAGTGTAGCCGTAACTTTTCTGATGTTAGACAAATAAAATCGACAACTTGGAATTAAAACATGCCAAGATTTTCTTACTTCTAAACAGTGACGTGAAGTGTCCAGATTCTCAGAAGATTGTTGTATGTTTTGTTTCGTTGTGTTTTCTTTTCCCCCCCATGAATGTCTGATACCTTGCAATCGTCAGACATGTGATTACCTTTGTTTTATTGGAGTCATCAGTGACTTGTGCAATCAGTGGTAACGTCTTAGCAAGTTTTATCATCCAGCAACATTGTCAGTTCATAAATAAGGATTCAAAGATCATATGTAAGAATGGATTTAAACTTGCTAGATGTAAAGATTGCCCTCCAAGTCACTGTAGGTTTAGTTATTGCTTACTGGATTAGTTTATATGCTAGCACTGCATGTGCTGTGCATATTCTGGTGTTATTAAAATAAAAAGTTGAACTGCAATTATATATATGTATACATTATATACGTACATACATACATATGCATATATATAAAATTGCTAGCATTTTTCCGTGAATAGATTCTATAAGCTGCAACCTCCATTAAGGGGAGACTTTCATGGTGGCCTCAAGACCATCAGACCTAATCTTATGACATTAGCCTTTAAGGACCTTCATAGTTAAGTATTTATTCAAGAAGTATTTATTCATTGCTCACTACACTCCAGGCAGGAGCAGCTAGAAGACACAGCAGATAGAGCACTGGCTTAGAGTCCAGAAGACTCATCTTCACGAGTCAAATATGATCTCATGCACTTCCTAGCTGTGTAACCCTGGGGTAATCACTTAACCCTGTTTGCCTCAGTTTACTCATCTTTCAAAACAGCTGGAGAAGGAAATGGCAAACCACTCCAGTATCTTTGCCAAGAAAACCCCAAATAGGGTCATGAAGAGGATGTGACTGAATAACAACAAATATTCCAGGCATTGCACTAAATGCTAGGAATAAAAATATAGACAGAAAGAAAAATTGTCCCTACTCTCAAAGAGCTTACATTTGAATAGGGGAAATCAACTTATAAAGGGGAGCCGAAAGGGGGAAAGTAGTAGAAAAAGTCCTGTGGAGTTGTCAGTAGTGCATCCTGGAGAGGAGTGAAGAAATGGATGGCCTGGACCTCTTCCTTAATTTGGAGGTTCTGAGAGGAATCTGCCATTCAGAGAGAGACAGAGAAACAGAGACAGACACACACATAGAGACAGAGACCCTAGGGTTGGGAATGGGGTACTTCCATTGTGAGAAGTCCTGGGATGGATTCCAAGGGAAGAGGTTATAATCAAAACAAACTCAAATACTGAAGGGGAGGGGATTAAACAGAAAGGAAGAAATAGTAAAAACCTTGGATCCAGGATGGAGTAAAGAGAAGAACTTCAACAGAGAGAAAATGGGCTGTTTCACTTGTAAGATCACAAGAAGGAAGCTCCCTCTCTTCTACCATTTTGCTATTGGTAAAGAGGAAGGTGAAAGCAAAGAGAGAGAAAAGTACAAGAGAACTGGAAGAGAGAAACTCACCCTTAACAATAACTAAGAATGTGAATAGGCTGAACTAACCCACAAAATGGAAGAGGATAGCAGCATGGATTAGAAAGAGGAATTTGACAATCTGTAGTTTAAAAGAAATATACTGGAAATACAAAGTTTTACATAAAGTTAAAAATGAAGGACATATTACAATTAACATAAATTATGTTGTGGCCTGTGGTTTTATACTTTGAAGTTTTTTAGTATGTGTTCTGTTGCTTCAGATCTTTTTAAATACTGAAATAAATTTTCCAAGAACCCAAGGTCACCTCCACAAAAGTCTCCTCTGCTAACTTGGTGAGGTGTGGAGTTGCTCTTGTGTCCTCCAAGACCATGATAGAGGACCTCAAGTTCTGGCTGGTCCTACCAAATGAGAAAGGCTTCAATTATTGTCCTAGGGATGAACTGCCTGCCAATAGTCCAAGAATAAGCCTAGCTATACTCAGAAAGGCTTATTCTACATTGGTTACGTGACAATTATTTTTTTCAGCTACATTAAATCAGTTCTCGAACACTATCTGAGTTACAGTAGGGGTTGTGATTCACGTTGGAGAGAGTGTGCACAGATGGATGAGACGACAGCTCTTGAAGGATAAATTACTTTTTAAAAAATTTTTAAATTTTATTAATTTATTTTGATTTATCAACAATCACTTCCATATGCTTTTGAGTTGAAAATTTTTCTCCCCCTTCCTCACCCCCACCCTCCCCAAGACAGTGCACAATCTGATATAGACTTTACATTTACATACCCATTAAACATATTTTCACATTAGTGAAGTTGTAAGTAAAAATTAAAACCAATAGGAGGAACCATCAGAAAGATGAAACAAAACTCAACAGAAGGTAAAAATAAGTGATAGCGATTTGACTTCCACAGTTCTTTCTTTGGATGTGGACAGCATTTTCCATCCTGAGGCCTCTGGAGATGTCTTAGATCCTCGTAATGCTGAGAAGGGTTCAGTTTAACAATCTTAGTCGTTGCATAACGTGGCTGTTATTGTGTACAAAGTCGTCTTGGTTCTGCTCACTTCACTCAGCATCAGACCACATAAGTCTTACCAGGTTTTTCTGAAGTCAGCCTGTTCATCATTTCTTATAGCACAATAGTATTCCATTACATTCATATACCACAACTTACTCAGACATTCCCCAATTGATGGGCATCCTCTCAATTTCCAATTCTTTGCCACCACAAAAAGAGCTGCTATGAATATTTTTGTACATGTGGGTTCTTTTCCTTGAAGGATAAATTCTTGTAAGAATATTATTTTTTGAAATTCATTTAGCACCTCTATGCTTTTTTCCTGCAAATAGCTGCAGAATAAATAAGAGGTAAAGAGTCCATTTTTTAAAAAAAAGGCTTTTTTTTCCAGAGTAGAGATAAACATTCTTCCTGGATCCTGATAGAGGCGCACAAAATCTGACCATTTTAAAAGAGAGAGGTCAAGTCTGTTAAGCATAATAAGTAATTGTGCACATAACTTCCCATGTCATTATCTGTAGCTACCTTGTGTGTTACATATGATATGCTCTATACCACAACAGTTCTTTGTATAACACTCCTAAGTCAGTGGATTCAGATGTAAAACGGATTCCTGCCAACAACGTATTCACTTTGAAAACTAGAAATTAACATTATTATGTTGTACTGCATTTTTATTTATTTTGTTAAACATGTCCCAATCACACTTTAATCTGGCTAAGGCTGTACTCTGCTCTCAGTCATCTACCCAGTCTTTAAGCCATTTTCAACTGTAGTAACATGTTTGTGATCCCATTAGGAAGTGGGTTGTGAT
Source organism: Phascolarctos cinereus (assembly GCF_003287225.1). Lineage (NCBI taxonomy): Eukaryota > Metazoa > Chordata > Mammalia > Diprotodontia > Phascolarctidae > Phascolarctos > Phascolarctos cinereus. The sequence continues at coordinate 217,310,910 of NW_027555958.1, forward strand.
CCAAGTCCATAATCTGGTGATACAGATATTTTCCTTGCTCTTCTCCTTAGCATTTGGGCAGCAGACCAAGACTGGAACTAGTAGCACCAATCAGTGGAGCTTAACCATGCTCTGCTCCTTTGGAAATCCCAAGAACCTCCATTGCTCTAGGTCTAGCATCTCCCAACTAGCACATAAGTTGATACATTTGGTGAATGAGGACTTGTTTTACATTTAGACATAAAGGTCAAAATCGAGTATAAGTTTGTCCAGACAGAAAAGCTTGGGAAGTTTCTGCAAAAAGTAGAGCAGAGTCACTATCAAACTTGTAGAACTGTGGTAAACTACAAAAATATTCAGGTTGAGGCTTAGGTCAGCTTCTCACTTGTTAGAGAGGTCTAAAGCCAGGTTCCCATGGGGGTGAAGGGCTCCACTCAAGTTCCTGCAGGATAGTCACTTTTGGTTTTGAAGCTAGGGTATCCATTCCTAAAAAAGGTATCTCCGGAATGGGAAACAAAAAAATGAAAGACTTGCCTCTGTATCTGAAGAAAGGACTCCCACATTTTCCATGCACACTCACTATTGGTATAAGACTTACAGATTCTTATACAGATGGAGTTTTTACACGAGGAATGATCTTGCTAAGCAGTTTCCAAAAGAAGGATTCTTTGATTTTGATAAAATAGAACATTTTAGAAATACCCTTGAATCTTGCAGCTCAAAGATGAAAAAGGATGAGTCAGAAGTCTATTTTGGTCAGCAAATAGAAGCTGCCATGAGATTTTAATAGTAGAACTTTAGAGGTCTTAATGATTCTACCCAACAAGAGTTAAAACAAAAATGTACTTTTAGCCAGTCTGATTCCCCTTCTGTTTCTCCTCTGCCAGCTGGGGAGACGGAAACAGAAAAGAATCTTTTGGAACTTGACAAAGAACCCCAGGAAGTGAGGAAATTTCCTATAGCTCCCTCAGTGACTACCACTATTCTTTATTCCACTCTCTTCCTGGACCTTTCCCCTAATTTCGGGTCATGCTAGCTATCATAAAAATATTCTCCTTGAAGATGAATTAATAAAAGGAAATGGCTTGAAGACTATAGTCCTCTTCACCAACTCCTTGGAGTAGATAGGAACCTCATCTCAGCACCTAACCCTTGAGCCCAGGTGAAGTTGGTTATAGAATTTACTATAGGAAACACCCAAGAAATGAGGAACAATTAACATGTGTCATTAATTGCCATAATCCCATATTGGCAACTATGAAACAAGTCTTGCATGTCATGTTGCGCAATGTGGATAGGCAAAAGACTATCAGAAGAGGCCTGGTGTCCCATTATTGATGCTGAACAAGGTCAGAACCTTGATCAGGCTCAACAGGAATTGCTCAATGCAATCAATGGTCTGTCCTAAGTAAACAGGCTGGGGAAAGATTAATAACTGCAAGCAGAATGAGAATGAAGAGCCAACAAACTACTTAAAATGTCCGAGGACAACTTTTGAAAGGTACCTTATCACAAATGAACCCGTTGACAATACCAAGGAAGTGATGGCAGCTCCATCTGTCCAAGGTCTCCTCTCAAAATTCAAAAGCAGTGGGGAAGCTAGGTGGCACAGCGGATAGAGCATCGGCCTTGGGTTCAGGAGGACCTCAGTTCGAATCCAGCCTCAGACAGAATTCAAAAGCGGCTGCATAATGTCTGTATTGGGTAGCAGACTAAATCTCCAATAATTCGTAGCTGTGGCAGACCAGTCTTCCTTGTCACTCCTCACTTTCTTCTCACTGTGTCCCCCTCCCTCATATTCAATTAGTGGACGAATCCTGTTGATTCTATCTTTGTTATTGTTTAGTCAATTAGTCATGCCCTACCCTTCATGATCCTGTTGGGGACTGTCTTGGGAATGATACTGGAATGGTCTGCCATTGCCTTCTCAAGCTCATTTTATAGGTGAAGAAACTGAGGCAAACAGGGTTAAGTGACTTGTCCAGGGTCACACAGCTAGTAAGTGTCTGAGGCTGGATTTGAACTCAGGTCCTCCTGACTTCAGGGCCAGTAGTCTATCCACTGTACCACCTAGCTGTTACAGCTCTCATATGCCAGTGTCCTGATGCAGGTCCTCATTATCTTATGCAGAACAAGTTTGTTGGCTGTTCTTGTCTCAAGTTTCTCCACAATTGTCTACTCAACTGTCAAGCTGGCAATCTTCCTAAATCAAGAGGCTGACTATGTCATTCCCTTATTCAATAAACTCCAGTGCCTCCTTATCACCTTCAGGATCAAATATAAAATCCTCCGTTTGGTTTTTAATGCCTCAAAATCTGTCCCTTTCCTAACTTTCAAATATGCTCACACTCAAATATTCCCTTCCATGTCTGTCCTCTTACAATCCAGGGATACTGACCACCTTGCTGCTTGTCACACACGAGCTTTCCATGAATATTCACTGACCCTGCCTCATGGTTCCCAATATCTGTCTCCTGGCTTCCCTGGCTTCTTTCAGGTCCCAACTGATGCCCTGTCTTCTGCAAGAATTCTTTCACAGAGCAGAACCAGGAGGACATTGTATACAGTAACAGCAATATTGTATGACGCATAACTGTAAATGATTCACCAATTCTCAGCAATATGATGATCCAAGACAATTCCAAAGGACTCAGGATGGGAAATGTAATCCACAACTAGAGAAATTACTGATGCAGTCTAAATGCAGATTCAAGCACACTATTTTTCACTTTTTTTTTTTGAGTTTTATTTTCTAAGACATAACTGAAATGACTATGATCCAGGAAGGGTGCTAAGTACTGGAGGAGTCAGGAAGACTTGAATAAAAATTGGATCTCGCACACATATAGCTATATGGCCCTAGGAAAATCACTTAACATCCATGTGCCTCAGTTTTTTCATCTATAAAATGGGAATATTAATAGCACTTACCTCCCAGGATTGTAAAGATCATATGAGGTAATAGCTGTAAAGTACTTTGCAAACCTTAAAGCACCATATAAATCCTAGCTATGATTATTATTCGCGCCAACTTCAGCCATTAGTATTTCCTAAGCTTTCCCTCAAATTTGGGAGGTATGCTTTATTTGGAGCCAATGCGTTGACAAGATGTAGCCTCCATGTCCTCCAGCCTCCCTTTTCATAGCTTCTCATCTCTTCCATGATGCCTTTTTCCTTTGAAACAACATTGGGTTCCTTTATTAACTTTTCTGTACAAGTTCTCAAAGTTTTAGATGAAAAACAGACACCAGTAACACTAGGTTAAGAGAAGATTAAGGGAATTTCAGAGTTAGGGCCAATGTTCAGGATGCATATGAGGGACTTTGGCAAAGACAACACTCAGGGACTCCACTGCCCTGCTTACTCAAATGCATTGACTAACAGATAATTAAGTTATGTAAAAGAGGGCAGTGGGGCAGACAGGTGGTGAAGTAGATAGAGTGCAGGGCCTGGAATCAGGAGGTCCTGAATTCAGATGTGGCCTCAAACACTTACTAGTTTTGTGACCCTGGGCAAGTCACTTACCCCTTTTTGCCTAGTTCTTCATCTGTACAATGATCTGAAGAAGGAAATGGCAAACCACTAATATAGTAGAAAACCCTGCCAAGAAAACCTAAAATGGGGTCTTGGAGAATCAGACCCAGCTGAAATGACAAAAACAACCATGAAAGTCACAGTGTTGGCTGCAATGACAAGAATGCAGGGAGAAGGTTGCTAGCTCTGCTCTGGCATCACATGATGTTCCTTAAAGTTATTAAAGTTTTAATATTATTCAAAGTGCTGTGATACTGTCTGCAAAATTTTTTTTCTTTTCAACAAATATCTATTGTTTCTCTTCTGTGCAAGGTACTATGCTCGATGTTGGGGATTTAAGGGGAAAATGAAAAAAATCTGTTTTACAACAAATTCTACTATGGAAACATGACATTTATCTGCAACATTCTTTATAGGAACCAGTAGGAATTTACTCTCTCCTCACCCAAAATAGCAGGGAGGCTTGGAGAATTCCTTTGAAGGAAGATTTTGAACATTGCTAAGCTAAAAGAGCCAGAAACACCATTAACTGCAGGCAGATTGGCTGGACAGTCCCACAAAAGAGTGCTAAAACTTCCTCTGAAGAAGGAGCCCCAATCCCAGCCCTAGAAGAAGATTTCAGCAGTTTTAGAAACAGGATAGGATATCAGTGGGGCATTCACACTTGTCTGGGATTTGAACCATTAAAGCTATTGCAGCTGAGCCATAACCTTGGGCCCTCCTGAGTCCCATAGGTAATATTCCCATTCTGATGGGCAGCATGGGAATCCATGGGAAATTGTATTTCTTTATGTCTTGGGTCATTTCCCTTGTTGATTTGAAATGAGCCCTTATGGCAAGGAGACAAAGCATATTTTATTGGAATGGATTTCTACAGTGGAGAGGAAAAGAGGTTTTATGTGTAGATGGGCAAGACACTTCAGCCTCAAGAAGACCTGGCTTTAATCCTGTCTCTGACTCCTACTGGCTGTGTGAGCCTGGGCAAGTTGTTTAACCTCTCTGTGTCCCTGGCAACTCTTAGACTAAAAATCCCAAGACAAAGGCAGATGTGCTATCAGCAGAGGGAATTTCCTCTCCAGGGAGCTCACTACATAAATCAAAGCACAGGAATCTATAGGATTTATTTTGGTATTCGTCCTAAATGAAAACTTTCCTATTTGATCTATGGTTCCTGAGTTTTGATAGGGAATTCCACATCTGCATAACTAGGATCACCCCCAAACAATACCTGGAGTAAAACCGGGAGTTATTTGGAATCCATGATACCCACATCTAGATGACCAACTTTGATATAATGATAAAAATTATCCTAGTAGACATTCCTTACACAATGAAAGAAACTTCATCTTTACATTTCAATTATGCTATGTGGTCCAGGTTAAGCTGATCAGTTCCTATTCACCAAAGTCCCAAATTCATTTCAATCATTTAAATAGATCCCTGCCTAGCTGCCTTCAGCCTAGCATTGGGAAAAATGGGAGGGTCTGAATCCTGCTCTTCACATGATTCTCCTCCCTCTTCTCCCCCCCCCCCGCCCTCATCTACCCTCTGAATCATTGGCCCTGAGAGTTTGGACGTTTCTCATATATCCTTGGTAGAGCAAAGACTACAAAAAGGACGGCTTTTATATCTAGGTCCTGGTCAGATTGTTTGTTCTCTCTTGTTTTTCAGAAAACCAGGAACTGAGAATCATGGCTGGGAAGCCCAAACTGTATTACTTTGATGGCAGAGGCAGAATGGAATCGGTGCGCTGGCTCCTGGCAGCTGCTGGGGTGGAGGTAGATGTTTCATTTCTTACTTTGTTGTTTTTCTTCAGATTAAGTGAATATTTAGTAGAGGAGAAGTCACATGGAACTTACTTAATGACTACCTCCAAAAAAGGGGTCTAATCATTGTGATCACCATCTTTCCCCCCCCCCCTTTAACAGTGAACTGAGTCTCAGGAGCAAATTGAAAGTCATATTTATCTTGCTAATTAAGTGTTGATTGAGTTCCCCTTCTGAAAGTGGAAACCGAGCACAGTAGAAAAGTCACTGGATTTGGATTGAGCAGATGTGGATCCAAGTCTTGGTGATACGACCAGCTAGCTATATACCTTTAGGCAAACCTCCTTGCATCTCTGAGACTCAGTTTCATCATTTGTAAAATACAGGAGTTGAATTAGATTATCTCTGAGATCCTTTGTAGCTTTAGCATTCTGTGATTCTGGGATCTTTGCCTGTACGTAATTGAAAAATATCTAGGAACAGTGGTTGTGTTTTCTAAAGAGATTTAAGCAATCTACGTTTTTGCTGACTTTTAAAAAAAATTCAGTCAGGTTTGGGGAAGGTTCAGATTCCTTATATACAAGGTCTTCCTAAAATCTTTGCAAAGTTTCTAAACTTTTAAACATTAGTAATTTAGATTGATATGCCAGAAAAAAACTTTGTAATAATCTTTCAGGTGATAATGAATGATTTTTCTCCCTCCTCTCTTATATTGATAAATCACTTCACCTCTTGGGGATTCACTTTCCTCTCTTGCCAAATGAGGAGATTAGAGGAGCTAATATCCAATGTCCCTTTCAGCTCTGCCTACTTCATAAGATGTGAGGGACTTCAATTCTGCTAATCATAGGACCTTACTCTGTGGCAGGATGGAAAATACAACTACTTTGTGGACAGATGTGTAATGTGGTTACTGTAAACTTGAACAAACTTCTTTTTAAATATTGAAAAGCTATTTCTTTTGTACCTGCACCCTAGGTTAGGCCTAAAGCTCTGCAGAAGTTTTAAGAGGACCCTGGGTGGACACATACATTAGGTTAATATGTAATGAGTGTATTATTGCTATTCTAAATGAATTAAAATTTTAAAAAATAGATTTACAATTACAATATATGAAAATTTGGCTATTGTAATGTCTATGTTGCAAATATCAATAGATAGAACCCACATAAACAGAAGCTAGTTGGGTGGGTGTCACATCAAGAATGCAAAGGGGGATTCTGATAATAAAAAGTTTGAGAAGTGTTGGACGAGACCATCACAGAATCATAGAGGTAGAGCTGGAAGAAACCTTGGAGGTCATTTAGTCCAAAGTCCTCATTTTTGCAGGTGAGGAAACTGAAGCCCAGAAAAGTTAAATGACTTGCCCAGGGTCACCCAGCTAGAAAATGGGTACCAAAGGCAGGATATGAACTCAGGTCTTTGTGACTCCTAGTCTTGTGCTCTATCCATGAAACCACCTGGTTGTGTTAGGTGATCTCTAAGGTCCCTCTCAGTGCTAACATTTCATCATTCCATTGCCCTGATACCCTCTTGTGTCCTTCTCCTTTCTAGTTTGAAGAAGTGCTTTTCGAAACAGCTGAAGATTTTGAGAATTTAATTAAGGGTGAGTTCAAAGTCTTGCTGTTGTGCTCTGCTACTCCATGAAGATCAGACTAACTCCCATTGCCTTGCCTGAAAAGTCATGCAAAAAGTCTCCAAGATCCCTTGTAGCCCTAAAATTCTCTGATTCTATAGTTGTGACAGGGAATTACATGAAACAGTACACATGTGTGCTTCTCTGTACCTGAGAAGTAGGGTTTGAATTTCAAAACAGCTACCTCAGGGAAGAAAGTAAAGCTTTTTTCCTCCTGAAACAAAGGGCCTTTGGCTTGTATAAAGGAATAACGGTGGAAGTAAAGAGTGATGGGATTTAAGACTGGAAAGTTTAGGTTGGCGTTGGGTCATGCGATTCTATGAATTGGAGGAATGAGTAGGCAAAAGGGAGTTACTGGAGTTTTATTTTTTTTCTTGTAGAAATAACTTGATATTGCTGTGTTTCCTTTTTATTTCCCTGATGTTTCCTGGACTGTGAAGTGGGAATGATGATATAGCGCCTGCCTCCTAGAGCTGTGAGGATCAAATGCGATAATATTTTAAAAAAACACTTCACGTGGTACCTGGCACATAGTAAGCACTTAACAAATGCTAATTTGTTACAACGACCCTGAAAACTTGGTGCTATTATCATCCCTATTTTACAGATGAGGAAGCTGATGCTAACAGGTTAATTGATTTGCCTAGGGCCACATAGCTAGCAAGTGTGTGAGACAGGATTTGAAATCTGGTCTTCTTAATTCCAAAGTCCAGAATGCTGTCCACTGTGCCATTTATGTGAGTAAAAAAAAAGGGGGGAAGGGAATAAATATGCATTAAATGGGTCTTGTAACCATCTTGGACCTCAGTTTCCTCCACTGTGAAATGAGAGAATTGAACTAGAGGACCTCTACTGTCCCTTCTGGTTCCAGCACTATGATTCCATGACTGTACTCCAATGACTTGACTTTTCTTTCTGTTTTTAGGTGGAAAACTAATGTATGACCAAGTGCCAATGGTTGAAATGGATGGAATGTACATGGTACAAACCAGAGCCATCCTGAGATATATAGCTACAAAATACAACTTGTATGGGAAGGACCTGAAGGAGAGAGCAATGTACGGTAATCATTGCATGCTTATAATTGAACATTAAAAACCACCTTTTTCATTTTGGAAAATTTCTTTTTAGTAATTGAGATTGGCAACTAATTTGTCCTGGGTCATATGACCAGTAGAGTTCAAAGGCAAGACTTGAACCCAGAAAATCCTGACTCAAAGGCTCGCTGTTTATTCATTAAAACCTCTGTCTCTCAATGAAATTGTGTTCAGCAGTTACCTTCTTTCCTGTATAAAAGCAACAATGCTTTCGTCAGTATGTTATGAATACGTAAAACTTTCTAACTTCCTTTCCCCATCTGAGCTGCTTTTGGACTGGGGTTGGCCTGGTAGTAGGTATCTCTACCAGGTAAGACCAACAAAATAGTGAGAGGTCAAAGGAGAAAAAAAAATCTCTAACTTCAAAGTAGATACCTGACTTTAAAGTAATGATATTGACTTTTGTAGACTACTTATCAATCAATTAATCAACAAACATTTATTAAGCATCTACCATGTGCCAGGCATGTGCTATGCTCAAAGGCCACAAAAAGGCAAAAAACAGTCTCTGCCCTCAAAGAGCTTATATTCTAATGGATTGCTTATGGAATATATTCCCACCAATATTTTAAGGGCCATATGCAATGGGCTAGGCCACCCACAGGTACCTAGATGACTTGCTCAGGAGATAGGAAATAATGGCTTTGGAGCTCAAAACAACTCCCAATAATCCTGATTTGAAAAAGCGTGAGTTCAAGAACAATAAATATCTTCACTACTTATTCAATCAATGAAAGTGAAGGTGTTTAAAAAATTAATATCTATGTTTATTAACTTATCATAGAGAAGCCACATAGTATACTGGAAAGCAATCCATATTGGATGAATCATCCACAAGCATTTATTAAGCACCTGCAATGTGTTAGGTGCTGTTCTAGGCTATGGGAATAAAAAACAAAGACCAAAAATATTTTGAAACAATTTTTATTCCTAAGGAGTTTTTTTATATTGTGGAGTCAGAAAGAACTGGATTCAAGCCTAGGCTTTGACACTACCTTTTTGACTCTTGAAAGGTTATTTAACCTCTCAGTGCCCCCTAAAATAATAAGTGGCAGGTGACTTGTCAGTTTGTGTAGTTGAAGGAGTAACCCATGCTGTTGAAATCATAGGTGCAGATAAAAACACAAAACCAAAACAATTCATGGAAACTGTGAGCTCCTTGAAGGTAGGGGCTGTCTTTTGCCTCTTTTTGTATTTCCAGAATTTAACATTGTCCCTGGCACATAGTAGGCACTTAATAAATGCTGATTGATTGACTAGTAGTGAATGTTTGTCTAAACCAAATGAAAATGTCCTTTAAAATGAAGGTTGATGTTTTTAAAATCCTGAATCAAGCTTTTTTCCATTCTAAAGAAGATCCTGGCTGCCAATCTGTAGACAGACCATTTTCCCCATCTGGGCCTTAAAATATGTATGACTGATTAGACTGTGTTCTTATCCTGGGGTTTATGACCTTGTTTATTTAAATATTTTGATAACTGTATTTCAATTTAATTGGTTTCCTTTGTAATTACATATATTTTGTTTTATGCATTTAAAATATTATTCTGAGAAAGGGTATATAAGGTCTAACTGGATTGATAATGGGGTTCATGACACAGTAAAAAGGTAAAAAATCTCTGGATTAGAGGAAAAGTAGAAAGCGTTCAACATAATAGCATCATTGATGTAGAGCTAAAAGTGATCTTAGAAATCATCTATTCCAACCTCCTTATTTTACAGATGAGGAAACTGAAGTTCAAAAGAGTTAATTATCCTGTTCAATTTGAATTGCCAGTGATGACTGCTCTTGAAATGAATAGATCTGTTTCAGGAGAGAGGCAACAATTTTAAACTAATTACATTTTTTACATGGGTCTGTTCTTCAAGGTAGGGCCGGTATTCAAAGCTTCTCCAACAGGTCTTTGGGCATGTCCCTGGTAGCACATATGTTACAGTTTTGGCCTGACCTGTGATTTCATTGGCAGAAGGAATTCCAGTAAGGAAACCCTTTCTAACAATACAAGTCAGCAACAATTATGACTTAGAGTCTTATAAAGTTGCTTTCAGTGACTTGTCTAGAGTCGTGCAGCCAGTATGTGTCAGAGATGGCACCCAACTATGATCCCCCAATTCCAAGGCTGGCTTTATAATGTGGGGTTCTTAACTTGGAGTCCATGAACTTGCTGGGTTTTTTTTTAATTTGATAACTCTGTTTCATCCTGATTGGTTTGCTTTATAATTCTATGTGTTTTATTTTATGCATTCAAAGTATTCTGAGGAAGGGTCCATAGGCTTAACCAGAAAGGGTCCCAAAGTCACTTATGACACAAAAGGCTAAGGATCCTTATTCTTTACTTCCCTATGATGCATCTTAGAGCCTACACTACAATGATGAATTAATATCTCACATATAACATCTTTCTTTGGTATGTCATAACAACACTTTATACTTTTAATAGTATGTTAATAGAAAAGATCAAGTGAGGAGTATACTAAGTGGCTTTTGAGGTCCTTCTAGTTCTGAATCTATAATCCTATATTTTTAAAGCACAGGGATGACCATATTTTAAAAAAGAATAAAAAACTTCTGTGTGGTGACCAACAAGATCCCAAATAAGGCATTTTCTCTGGTCCCCACTAACTCTCAAAGGCCCTCTCAAAAGAGCAACTGTGTGCCAGAGGTAGAGTAATACAGTTGAATCTACAGGAAAAGAACTTGAGATTCCCAACAAGGTAACAGCTTATGAATGAACACTGGGCAGCATTAATCCTTAAAACGTTCTCTAGGCAACCCTCTATGACCTATAAGCCATTGAAAGGGCATACAAAACCATCCATGGGCTTGTGCCTTGGACCTGCACAAGGACTTTCCTCCTAGTGCAGACACTCGAAGCACACATCCCACCTCCAGCTGCCATTGCTACAGGCAGTAGGCATTGATTCTGCCTAGCTATGTGAGGAGGAAGTGGGTTGGGGAAGGGAATCAGGCTTCCTTCTGCCTGGGGCAGTCCTTAAGGAACCTCAAGACTACCGAGACTATATAGAATACTACTCCACCCTACCCAGCACCTCAAAAGTAGTAGAAGCTGATGCAGTCCAGTTAGAGGAAGAAAGAACCATGAAAAGTACAAAGTGTTTCCTTGCACCAAGTCTAAAGGAAAGGGCAGTGAAACACAACTAAAATAGCTAAGTCCAATCCAGAAGTTATGTAGGCTAGGGACCCAGGCCCTAGCCTGGGAAAAGTATATCCTTCAACATGAGACGAGATTGAGGCAGATTTGTAGCACAGCCCTGAGAATATGCCTACAAAAAAGGTAGACTTTCAAGAAGTGAGTAATAGGGTTTAAAAGGAAAAAAGGCTAAAACTACTGATAATTTTGAGATTAAATTTAAAACCCTGAAGCACAAGTAGATAAATCAACAGAAAGGATAAACAAATTAGAAGGAAGGATGAGTACTAAAGTCTCCAAAAGATGACCAAGTTCTATAAATATTACAAGACAAAGGTATTGGACTTTGCTCAGAAGCCTCCAGTGGTTCCCTAACTCTAGATAAAATACAGACTTTTCTGTTTTATATTCATAGTCATTCAAAACTGGAATTAAGTTCCAGGTTGTGTCTTTCTGAGTTTCTCACATATTACTTACCTTGACATACTACCTTCCAGCCTAATTTGCCTTCTTGCTACTTCAAACACAGTATTAAGGCTCCCAGTCTCTGCCTTTGAAAAACACCCTGGTCCCCATGTCTGGAAAGCACTTCCTCTTTACGTGTGCATCTTAGAATTCTGAGATCCCTTCAAAGCTCAGCTCAAGGGCCACTTCTTACAAGAGTCCTTTTTTGACTTCCCTCATTTCCCATCCACCCCTCCAATTATTTTGTACTTATTGTATATAAACTTTACATTTACCTACATATTCACATCTTATTTCCCACAATAGGATATAAATTCTTTGAACCCAAGGATTGTCTCTTTTTGTCTTTATCTCCCTAGCATAGTACCTGGAACATAGTAGGTTATTAGTAAAGTCTTATTATATATACATAAAAATGACTTAATTAGTGTTTGTTGGCTAGGGTGAATTGGAACCATTGCTCTAAGTGACAAAGTTGTAGCATTGTAGGGGTCGTCTTGAACCTTTTCCCCTATAGGAACTGTCCCTACTTTTGAACCCACTTCATTATTGTCACTCAATTCACAGAGTCAATTTTAACCTTTCTTTGCCCAGTTGACCACTTCTTGGCTCATTCTAATACTGTATATTTCTTAGACATTAATTATGTTCTCTACATCTATTAAATGCTGAAATTTACAGTTTTTGAGGTCTATATGTCTGAATATTCTTGGGGAAAAAGCATTTTTTTTCCAGGGAAAAGCCCCGACAACTTTGATTTTAGGTGGTGTGACCTGCCTTTTAGGGATGAAAAAATTAAATGTTAAATAACAGATGACAGGATCAGAGATTTAGAGCAGGAAGAGACCTTAGGAGACTTCTAGTCCAAACACTTCCTTTTACAGATGAGGAAACTGAGGCACAGAATGTTTAAGTGACTCAGCCAAGATAGTGAGTGACATAACCAGAATATATGTTAGACCTGGACTCAGAGTGGTGACGAGGTGCAGTGGATAGAGTGCTGGTTCTGGAGGTAGGAAGATTCATCTTCCTAAGTTCAAATCTGACCTCAGAAGTCACTAGCTGTGACCCTGGGATCTGCATACACCATACAGAAGAAATGTACCTTTTTAGACACTTAGCCCTGTTTGCCTCAGTTTCTTCATCTATAAAATAAGCTGGAGAAGGAAATGGCAAACTCCACTCCAGTACCTCTTCCAACAAAACCCCAAATGTAGTCACAAAGAGTCAGGCATGACTGAAATGACTGAAGAACAATAACAGGAAGACCAGGTTCAAACCTTGTCTATGAGACATTATAGCTGGGTGACCCTGGGCAAGTCATTCTCTGAACCAATAATGCCTGTAGGACCTAGCTCACAATGTGGAGAGGCTCAAATGAAATCATGTGGGTAAAGTGCTTTTCAAATTTTAAAGCCTTTTCTCTCTATGTCAGTTATTATTAAATGCTTTTTCAGTCATTTCCCCTAGTACTCATATTTTTATTTATGTCACTTTTCTCCTCCAGTATTGACATGTATGTGGAAGGGATGAGGGATATGAATGACATGATTATGCTCTTCCCACTTTCTTTGCCTGAAGAAAAACAAAAGAATCTCAACTATATCCTGGAGAGAGCCACTCAAAGATTCTTCCCAGTGTATGAGAAGGTATGGAACAATGCCGTTTGTCCTTCATTCTTAGAAACAAACATGACTCAGGGAAGTGATGCCATGACATACAAGTGAATTGCATTTAAGTGAGGAGGGCTGTGCAAAGTCACCAGCCTCAGTTTCTCCTCTGGAGTGATCTGGATCCAATGGCCAGATATGGATCAGGATGACTGGAGAAGGCCCAGGATGCAGTGGGAGACCATGGCCTTTTCAAGCTAAGGTCTTTAACTGGTCTCAGTTTGACTGAGGCAGCACCCATTCAGTGATTAGGGCTTAATAAAAAAAGAGGCAAAGATCTTCCCCTCCCAGATCTATGGAACAGTGAGGCAGTGTGTGATCTGCCTGTACAGTCATTGAAATTACTAGCACTTTGTCTACTTCATTATGAGCAAATACTTCACAGTGCAGAAACACCGGAGGCCCCAGTGGTATAGAAGAAAGACCACTGGCTCTGTAGACAGATGATCTGAGTTCAGATCCTGCCTCTAATACTTATTACTTGTGGAAATATGGGCACATCACTTAGTAACAGACCTCAGTTTCCTAAGCTTTACAAAATAAGAGAGCAACTTATAGTGGATAGAGTGCTGGACTTGGAGTCAGGGAGACTTTGGTTCAAATCTTACCTCAGACCAGCTGTGTGACCCTGGGCAAGTCACTTGTGCTCTCTGGGCCTCAGTTTCTTCATCTGTAAAATAAAGAAGCTGGACTTAATGACCCCTAAGGTCTCTTCTAGCTCATAATCTATGATCCTATGAATTCATAAAGAGCTGAAAGTAGGCAAAAATAAGATAGGCAGCCACTTAGAACTCAACATCAGAGGATACAACAAAAGGCACTTAAGATTCATTTTTACATTGAAAAGCTATATGGTTGGTCCTGGCACTGATCTCCTTGAGTTCTTATGCATCTTTTTAGACTGGTAAATAAAGGAAGGGCTGGTGGCTCCTTGAGTTCTCTTCATAAGAAATGGATTTTTCTGAACCTATTTATAAAGTTGGTACAATCTAATCCTTTTGGGATGAAGACTTACTAAATCATTTAATACACATACATTAACTGCATCAGAAGACGCAATAGCAACAACCTCTCCACAAGCATTTATTAATGAGCCAACTGCATGCCAGAGACTGTACTCAGCACTGAGGACCCAAAGGCAAAATGAAATAGACCCTGCCCTCAAGGAGCTTACATTCTTATAACTAAAAGTGTTTGTGTGTGTGTGTGTGTGTGTGTGTGTGTGTGTGTGTGTGTGTGTGTATACACACACATAAGTACAACGTAATTTGGGGGGAAGATATTACTAACTTCATCCATATGACATCTCTAGTAGATTATTAAACTGTGAGTTTATAGATCATAGTTTTACTGGAATATGGGAGGCAACAAAATATAACACTAGATTTGAGCTCTGAAATCTAGGTTTTAATTCTAGCTCTGCTATTTTCTCTATATATACTTTGGGTGAATCACTTTAACCTCAGTGGGCTCCTTTTCTCCACCTGAAAAAGAAGGGGGTTGGACTAGGCAATCTCCAGGTTCCTTGCACAACTTAATCTTCTATATAATTCTGAGTGGCAATGAAGTGCATGTTTTGCACAACTCTTCATTATAATTTCAACATATATACTGTGCACTGATTGTCTGTGTATCTTGTAGTATCCTCTGCCTGGCATAGTACAAGCTCCTTGATGACAGAGATTAAATTGTTTTTTGCCTTTTTATACCTATCACCTTACCCAATGCTATGCATTGTTATTCTTGTTCAGTAGTTTTCAGTTGTATCTGACTCCTCATGACCCCTTTTGGGATTTTCTTGGCAGAGATACTAGAGTGGTTTTGTCATTTCCTTCTTGAGCTCATTTTATAGATGAGGAAACTGAGTCAAACAGGGTTAAGTGAGTTGCCCAGAGTCACACAGCTAATAAATGTCTGAGATTGGATTTGCATTCTGGAAGATGAGTCTTCCTCACTCTGGGCCTGGCAATCTAACCACTGTGCCACCTAGGTGTCATGCATGTAGAAAGTATTTGATGAATATGTGTTTATTTGTTAAATAATATCTGAAATAGAAAAATATGTTGTACCAGACTTGTTACACAAATTGTTGTGTTGTTACACAGATTGCATACACCTCTGTCACAGTGGAGAAGAAACTGATGCATGGATCTGTCAGTTTCAGTTTGTGGTGACCGATAATTCACAGACTCCATCATAGAGAAAATCTGTTTAAAAATACTTGGTGTTTCTGTCCTTGGTAAAAAAAAAAAAAGTTGTCAAAATTATAGCACTGTCTCAATAACCTACAATTCTTGTAGGCAGATTGTCAACACAACCTGAGAATGTGGTCAACAGATGATCCCTCTGGGCTCCTAATATGGGCAAAGGATAATGACAAAAAAAGCAATCAGATTCTGCTGTAACCTGGGTTTAGGTCACATGCTATGTTTCATTGATTGTCATAGCTAAGGAGACCTTAGCTTGTCTTGGGTTTTGTAAATTTTACTTTCCCAGTTTTGTGACTTTCCTTAAGCTTAAGGATATTTCCTTTTGGCTGAAATATTTCCCTCTCCTCCCCCCCTTCTAGGATTTGTTGTTTTTTTTCCTCCACTGAAATTCCCTTTTCTGGCTAAATTGGGGTCTCCTGTAGGATTCCAAATAAATTGTGCAACCTTACTGCCTGTGGATTACTGCCAATAAGTATGTTGACTGCGTTAAATAATACTGCTTAGAGTTCTATGCTATTGATTACATAGTTGTTGAATTGAACGTGGCCCTGAATTCATTGCTGTTGCCTGCCTTATGGTATTTTATTGCTTGTGTGTGTCTATCTGAGCTTCTTGGTTATCATCACCCAACAAGACTGCATATTTTTTTTTGGTTAGAATTTGCCCGATTGCTTTGTTGAATACATTTTAAAATGGAGTTTGAGCCAAGAGTTAAAAGTCAAGACTTTACCCATTTGTTGTGAGGTGATGCCATGAGAAACTCACTGAGGATTTTACATTCTAGTAATAATAATAGCTAACGTTTATATGACATTTACTATGTACCAGGCACTGTGGTAAGGACTTTACAATATTATCTCATTTGATCCTGCCAATCACCCTGCTTAGATAGTCTGAAGATGTAAGGGGCAGAGATTTGGGAGTGGACAAACTGAAATGTCTGATCAAACTTGAAAAAGATATTACAGTCAAGAGGTTTAGACCTTCTCCCACAACAGGGGTGCCCTAGGCTAGGGGTTTCTTCAGGAAAGCTAGTAACTACTACAATCAAGAAAGGAATCCAGGTTTCCTAACTCCTGGCCCAAACTGGGTTTTTTTTTCTTTTTTAAGACTTTTTTTTGGGGGGGGTGAGGGATTTGGGGATAAGTGACTTGCCCAGGGTCACACAGCTAGTTAGTGTGAAGCGTCTGAGGCCGGATTTGAACTTAGGTCCTCCTGATTCCAAGACCAGAGCTCTGTCCACTGTGCCACCTAGCTATTCCCCAAATCCTTTTTTAAAAAATTTTCTTTCATAATACAGTGTCTCTCTCCATCTCTCGTTTGGAGTAATTCATAGTGAGGAGAAAGATTCTACTGGGTGGAAAGTAATTATTTTGCTTGCAAGAGAGAGTATACCAGGCTATACTTTTTTATTTTAAAGTTAATCATCAAAAACCTAAATATTTGGATATAGAAAGAAAGATTATATAAGAAACTGTAAACTTTTATAAGGTGTCTCATACCTAGAATGCAATAGCCATTTGGTTGATCTACCTGCCTCCATTCCAGTTCATCTTTCACTTAACTACATAGATAATCTTCCTTAAGTGTTAGTGTAACCACATCCCTCTCCTATTCACAAAACTCCAATAACTCCTTATTACTTCCAGGATCAAATACAAAATCCTCCATTTGGCTTTTAACTCCCTTTCATAACCTTACCCCTTCCTACATTTCCTATCTTCTTACGCTTTGCTTCTCTCCCACTTCCACCCTAGTTACTCTGAGATTCAGAGACCCTGGCTTCCTTGCTGTTCTGAACAATCTCCTGACTCCTGGGAATTTTCCCTGGCTGCCTCCCATGCTTGAAACTCTCTCCACCCTCATCTCTGCCTCTTGGCTTCCTCCAAATCTCAGCTGATATCTCTTTTGCAAATCTCTTTTTCCAGTTATCCTTAATTTTAGTGTCTTCCTTCTGAGACAGCACTGAAATTATCCTGTCTGTAACTTGTTTGTATGTAGTTGTTTATATGTTGTCTCCTCCATTAGACAGACATCTTTGAGAGAGGGATCTTTTTTTTTCTGCCTTACTTTACATACTCACTACTTAGCACAGACCCTAATACACAGAAGGTGTTTAATAAATGCTTATTTCCCATATAACTAAGAAGGCAGAAATAAAATTCCTCTCTATCTCCTTCTACCTTATGTTTTTTTTGTGTGTGTGTATTTTTTGCTCTTTCCATTAGAATACAAGTAATGCACCCTATATTCTCCCACCTTCTTACCCTTCTCTCCTTGTTACTGGCCCTATAGGCATTACAAGACCATGGGAAAAATTACCTTGTTGGCAACCAGTTGAGCTGGGCAGATGTACAGCTGATTGAAGTCATCCTAATGGTTGAAGAACTCAAGTCTGGCATTCTCTCTGCATTCCCTAAGCTTCAGGTAATTCCATCAAAAGTGGTCACCACCTATTTTGTATATACCCATTGCTTTACATGTTGTCTTGCCCTTTAGATGTAAGATACTTTAGGGCAGGGATGGTGTTTGTTTTTTCTTTTTATCTCCAGAGTTTAGTGTAGTCCTTAGAACACAATTGAAATGTTAATACATGCTTGCTAATTAGTTGACTTAACAGATCTGGGATTTCCCTTGTGTGCATCCTTTCTCTACTGACCCTAATTCTATTTATCTCCCAAACCTTTCATAGATGGTCTTCCTGGGCTGCTGTGGCCCAAGACATTCATCAACTGTTGAGCACCCTTCTGCTGATGATTCTTATGAATTTAGCTGAATATGTTTTCAGATGGTGAGCAAACAGCCCAGGGCCAGGCCCAAAGCTCAAAGTCTTTCCAGGTTGGTGGGACCACCTAAGGCTTTCATTTGACTAGCATAGCTTTGGAGAATTATTGGTCTCCTCCACACCACTTTGAGCAAACAGAGGAGGATTTTAATGGAAGCCATGTTAGGACATGGCCCTAAATTCGATATAGTCATCAATTTATTCACTAATAAATCATAGTTAGCACCAATTATGCACAAAATAGTGTGCTAGTCTCTAGGAATAGAGGTAGGGAAATATAAAAATGAATGTCATGATCTTTGCCTTCCAAGGGCTTACATTCTATCAAATTTTGCTAAAGCTTTCCTTTTTGATTTCTAATGTAGCTGTTTTTATTGTGGGCAGGGGTAATCTGAGGTCATCATTCATTGGTATAGGGAAATCCTGTTGGGCAAACTCAACTCATCAGTGAAATTCAACACTACTTCTATAGCTTATAGTTGTAGAAGACTGGGAGTAATAAGAGGTTATGTGACTTGCTCTGAGTCACACAGCTAATATGTGATAGAGGCAAGACATGAACCCATGTGTTCTTTATATATGGAGGTCAATCGGTGCTCCATTCACTACTTTAAGTTGCCACTTCCAATTTGGCTTTTAATAAGTCTATATAAACAATTAAAGGAAAAAACCCATGTGGCATATACATTTTGAAAAGAGAAAGCTGTTCTTTCTTATACTATATTATATTGTATTGTATTGTATAATATTGTATTATAAACTGAAAAGTAGGCCTTACACATTTGCAGACCAGGGAATTCCTGAGGACTTTCAAACATCACTGCTCATAGGGAGAAAATGATTGCCACAGTTTTCTACCAGGATGAAATAGTTTCCAAAGGGTCTTGACAAGAGCAACCCTGGGGTCCTGCTCCAATGTGCAAGGATTATTCCTTCATTTACAGGTGATGTCATATTGTTTTTTTTTTCCATTTTAGGAGTTCAAAGCTAGAGTCATCAAGCTCCCCAGGATCCAGAAATTCCTTCAGCCTGGTAGTCCAAGAAAGCCACCAGTGGATGATGCAAGTTTTGAAGTTTCAAGGAAGATATACAAGATTGATAAAAATTTGGTTCTTAAACACATGAGCTAAATATTCACAAGTAGAGTTCTAAAGAACACAATTAATATTTTAGTTTCCATCTGTAGTCATGCCCACAGAAATACTAGGATGTGCTCCTGTGACATTCCTAGGTTCAATAACTAGCAAATATGATTTCTCCCTATAGGGCTCATTGTAAATCAGAAAACCTAATCTTTACATTGCTTATTATAAAATTTCATTTAATTAGAACCTCACCTTACTCAGGATTGTAGAATCATAGATTATGTTCTCTTTTTAATTCCAATAAACAGCTAAATTTAGAGCTAGAAGAAACCTTAGAAATTTTTGAGTGTAGTTCTGTCTCCTCCACCCCCATGCCAGTGCTTTTTACTCAGATAGTAATTAAAATCCAGACATACTCCAAGGTCACACAAATGGTCAGAGGTAGAGCAGGGATTCAAGCTCAGGTCAACTATAAAATATGGATAATAATAGCACTTACCTCCCAGAATTGTTGTGAGGATCATATGAGATAATATTTGTAAAGTTCTTAGCATAATGCCTGGCACATAGTAGGTGCCCAAGAAATGCCTGTTCCCTTCCCTGACACTGACCATTCCAAATTTAACACTAGTTCCACTGTTATACTACCCCCTTCCAATTAATTCAAAATTTTCTGCGTTCTACTTTAGGAAGAAAATTATACAAATTATGAGTAAGATGATAATAAAGTTGATTTTTTAAAATTACTACATGAGACATTAGGTTCAGTATAGATTCCAACCTTTTTTACCTATCCTTTTGCTCTTAAGGATCCTCAAAAAAGAAGAAATATTTGGTTATACTCACTCCACAGGATTTGGGCAGGAAAGTAGTCTGATAATATCTTAGGTTTTCAATTTTTAAAAAATGGTTGTTTAACTCTCAGATAACTAGAAATTTTAATTAAAGAAAATGCCCATTCTCTCTGTGTTATATTGCTTTATCATGGTTTTACTTGTGTAAAAAGAAAAAGATTACTTTTAATACTATCAAGGAAAACAACTTTGAAAATTTCCCCTTTTGAAATAGCCATTGACTTGCAAATGCAAGAGAGACTTTCTGGAGAGAACCAGTGGTTTCATTTTTTCCAAGCAGATAATTTATCCGTGCAACATTGTGTTAGATTGTATTGCAAAGCCACCTAAGAAGAAACTTACCAGCATTTAGAGGTAGAGTCAAGGGAAGTCTTAAGTTTTCATTTGGGTTACCTAGTTTTTGTGCGTACTGATTACTGATTACTGATTACATAATAACTGGAGGAGGATGGTTCCCAATATAATGTTCTCTCTCAGCTCTGGAAGTTTTTTTTTTTTAAAGGCATCTATAACTCTCTACCATTTTTTGTCTAAGCTCTGAGCCCACGGCCAGAGACAGCATTCTGGCAAACACCTCAGTTTTTCATTTCTCTTTCTTCCCGCTTTCCTGGGACACTTTCTCTCAATTGCCTCCTTTCAGTTGTAACCCCAGTGGATATACCCCCAAAAAAGCAAAGGTCTGTGGTTAACCTTACAACCTTCTTATAATCAAAGTAAATGTTTAAAATGAAGCAAGACAAACAGACTTTCCCCATACCCAAAGAAAAAGGATTTACACTTCCATGATGGAGCTCAAAAGGAGAAAGGAAATACCAAATTACTGGCTTGTCAGGTCACTTGATTTCTGGGCTTCAGTTTCACCATCTATAAAATGTTGTTTTAAATGACTTCTAAGGTCCCTTCCAGTTTTAGATTAATGATCTTATGAGGCTACTCCAAATGGGAAAAAAATTTCAAGGGGAAAAGAAAATCACATTCAACCTGGATTTTTAAATATTATATATGTAGTGCCTTACACCTCATAGGAATTAATTTTTTTTCATTCTTTCCTCGCTTCCCTTCTTTCTTTCTACTTTTCTTTCTTTGTCTGTCTCTTTCTTTTTGTGCCTTGTTGCATTGTCCTTCAGTTTATTTTGGTTGGTTTTTTTAATTTTGCCACAGATATAAGCATTAATGGAACATAAAAAACCTTTTGTGCTCCCTAAGAAAATAAGATGGAGGACCAGAATTTGGCAAACTAGAAATTAATGAAAGTTATCCCACTGACTTGAGAAAGGGAATGGAATCATGGATTCTTAAGTATTTAGTCTATTCACTCAAACC
This sequence comes from Phascolarctos cinereus, assembly GCF_003287225.1. NCBI lineage: Eukaryota > Metazoa > Chordata > Mammalia > Diprotodontia > Phascolarctidae > Phascolarctos > Phascolarctos cinereus. The sequence continues at coordinate 217,332,466 of NW_027555958.1, forward strand.
TCAGAGGACGATTTCAGCAAGTCAATAAAGTATAACCAGTTCCAAAAAAAATTTTTCATTTTTCTCCTTAAGTTTCAAATCCATGAACATGCAAAGGATCTATGATTTCTTCCACATGGTGATTCCCTCCATCATTGCAGTTGTCAATTAATTTATTATTTAGTTTTTAAAAAAAAAACACCCCACAGAATTGCTAAAGGCAATTTAAAGAGCTTAGGTGTTTTGTCCAGGATCACACAGCTAGCAATTGTCAGAAGTGTGATTTTAACCCAAGTATTCCTGACTCAGGGCCCAGCGCTCTGTCCACTGTTCCCACCCCACCTCTAAAGTTGAACATATAGCATAACCAATGTGTGGATTTGTTTCACTTGACTAAACTTACTTATTATGAGAGAGGATTCTATTGGTAATGGGCAGAGAAAGTGGGAAGTAATGAGGAAAAGAAAAGAGAAAAAAGAAGAAAAAAGAGAAAAGTATCAACAATAAATAATTTTAAGAAGGAAAAAATAATAATTACTTGAGTATTGCACAAGGGAGGAAAGTGTAAAAGAATAGTGGCTTCAGTAACGTTGCAGGTCACAGCCTACAGGCTGATGAGCAGGAGGATTTGGTTCATGAGTAACTGCTGCACTTCCAGCCAAAGTGAGATGGGAGATGGGGACAAGGGAAGGCAAGCATTCATTAAACACCGACTGTGTCCCAAGCACAATGGTAAGCACTTTACAGATAGTATCTCATTTAGTTGAGATAAGAAGACTCAGTCTCCAAAAGAAACAAAAATCTCAGTCTACTGGGGAGATAATGGCCAAGCAAGCATGAACAAACAAGCTACATACAGGTTAGAAGTAACGTCAGGTTATCTTTTGTGTAGGTTTAACTTGACTACAACACTAACTTCTGTTCTTTTAACTTGAGACCATTTAGTTAACTGCTCGTTAGGTGTGACTGTTGACAAATGAAACAGAGAAAACATTGCCAACTTGTAGGCTTGGTAAGATTATCAACGTGAACCATGCCATATTAACCAAAAGGTTATCTGCGTTATAATACATAGATGCTTTTGATCTCCAAAACTATGCACGAGTATTGGAACATTGTGTGGCTATTCACCACCAAGATGAGGATCAGGCATCTTGGGATTTCAGAGATCTTAGGGTGCTGAGTCAACATTTAGCTTGTGAATTTTGTGCAGGGTTCATGAAATAATGGGGTCAAAAGATTTAAATCCAGGTCCTTAGGGATTACCTACCCAGTCTCTTCATTTTAGGGACAAGGAAGCAAGCCCTGAAAAGGGAAGGACTGCCTAAGACCACCCAGCAAGATGGGAGGAGATGAGTCTGGAGAAGGGTCTGGAAGGATAGGGCTGATGACATTGATTTCAGGCAGAGCTTTGTCCAGGTCCCAGATTTGAAGCGAGAAAAAGGTGAGACATTGGTGTGTATCTTCTCTTGCCTCCTCCAGCTCCTGGAAATTAGTTGGCCATCAGCAGCTACAGCTGGGCACATTTACAGACTTCTCCAGGGGAGATCTGCAACATCTTGTTGGGGAGAGATCAATGTCCATTTCATCTGCTCCTACCCTTTTCATATACCCTAAGATGACTAAAATGGGTTTAGTCATAAGTAGCCTTATAAATCATATATTTCAGGGGCAGTGGGAAAATTTCCCTGACCATCGTATCATGCCTTCCTATGTGCTTAATGTTACCTGCAATTTCTTTAATAGCAAAAAAGGCTTTTGAACTATTAGGGACAAAAGCCTAAAAGGTAAATGCTTATGCTCTTTGATCCAGCAATACCATTGCTAGGTCTGTATCCCAAAGAAATCATAAAAACGGGGAAAAGAACCTACACACACAAAAACATTTATAGCAGCTCTTTTTGTGGTGGCAAAGGATTAGAAATTGAGGGGATACCCATCAACTGGGGAATGATTGAACAAATTGTGGTACATGAATGTGATGGAATACTATACTATAAGAAATGAAGAGCAGGGAGATTTCAGAAAAACCTGGAAAAACTTATGTGGACTGATGCTAAGTGAAGTGAACAAAACCTGGAGAACATTGTACATATTATTAGCAACATTCCAGAATGATTAAGTGGGAATGACTTAGCTCTTCTCAGCAATACAATGATCCAAGACAATTCCAAAAGGATCATGATGGAAAATGCTATCCACTTCTAAAGAAAGGACTGATGGAGTCTGAATGCTGATTGAAGCATCCTATTTTCCTTTTTTTTTTTTTGCTTTTTTAATTGTTTTCCCTTTTCTTCTGTTTCTTCCTTTACAACATGACTAATGTGGAAATATGTTTTATCTGACTGCACATGTATAACCTACATCAGATGGCATGCCATTGTGGGGGAGGGGAGGGAGGGAGAAAAATTTGGAACTCAAAATCTTTCAAAAAATGAATGTTGAAAATTGTCTTTACATGTAATTGGAAAAATAAAATATTATTAAAAAAGAAAAAAAAAGCTAAATGCCTGGTAGAAGCAACCCACAAATATAGGATATAGACATTTGAGTTCATTTCTTAGAATGGGTAGATCAACTTTTATGTTTTTTATCCATAACCAATAGCAGAGCTAGGGTGGTATGACTTTGTTTCAAGGCTTGGAAATTTCAAAATTAAAACATTTATGATCCTTCAAAATTATAGGAACAACTGAGTTTAGCACCTAGTTAGCAAGAATAATTGGTTAAAATAGGGAAATATGCGATGACCCATGCTTCATTCTGCACACTTCATTCCCCCTCCTCTCCAGCTCTGCCAATCCAGTGAGCTCTTCCCCTTACCTGACACAATCCCCCTTTCCTTTTCCCTTTCTCCATCAGTTTTCCAATCACCAGCTTTCCAGTATTCCAAGATCGCTATCATGGTCTCAGATAAATTGAGGGTATGTTTCAAGCCCTTGCGTTAGGTTCAAAAACTACTATTTATGGCTCTTGCCAAGTAGTTGGATAGCTATAGCTTTGTGATATGGTTTGAGATTTGCTAATGTTGTGTCTCCTTCATTTGCTTGAATTTTTTTTTTTACCTTTTGTTCCTCCAAATGAATTCCATTTTATCTATTTCTATGAAGTCTCTCCTTTGGTATAGTGATTCGTATAACTTCTAATCTATAAATTAATTTAGGCAGTACTGTCATTTTCACTTTATTGGTTTGATTCAACCACAAACAATGACTATCTTTCCAATTACTTAATTCTGTATTTATTTATGTAAAGAATGTTTTGTAGAAGAGGCCATCTTCATGACATCCAATGAATTTGAGCTGAAATGGGCTAGTGCTTAGGACACAGCAGATGTAATTTTTTTTTTTTAAAGATTCAGCTCCAGGCAGGCCATTAGAATGTTCACTTTGGATTCTTGTGACTCAGGTTCAATTAGTCATTGTCTTTAACAGCTGTTGAGAAAGAACAGCTGCAGGAACTTTGCTTCTTGGAATGAGTAGCTTCAGAGAAGCTTGGATTGCATTCAGTTATGAACTCCCTTGCCATCACTGTCCACCTATACAGAGAGATGGGAAATACCTCTGAGTTTTTACCTAATGTATTTAGTGACTTCTACCTGCAAGGCACCTTACAAAGTGCTAGGGAAACAAAGGTGGTAGTTGTAACAATTAAAAAAGGAAGGATGCTGAAATCTTAGAAAATATTTCAGTCCTAACTGTTATTCTCCCCTCCTCTTCCCTCTCCCCCAAAAAGTGACCAAGAAAACATCAATGACTCTTGAATCCTAGACCAATGTTTTTTTGTTCTGGACCTGTGATTTCATTGGCATATGGGGAACTCCTGACAGAGGAAGCCCTCTGCTAACGCAGATTTGCACCTATTTTGCAATTCATAGCTTTAGAGATTGCCTGGGGGCAATTTAACTGAGAGGTTAAATGATTTGCTCGGACTTGTGTCAAAGGCAGAACTTGAACCCCGGTCTTACTCAAGCTGAGATCAGCTCTCTATCTACTATCCCAGCAATCTCTTCTACTTAACAGCTGCAAACCTTGTTCAGGGTTAAATTATCTCTTGCCTGTACTCAAAGCCTCTCCTTGGGGTAGAGACCTTGACCTTGGGGTGCTGATAGCACTCGTAGTCCTTCAGCTGGAGCATCATGGTTTAGTAACATTTTCTCCCTACATGATGGACTCCTGCTGGTGAGATTCTTATTCCCTGCCTGAAGCCAGGTTGTTGATGAGGGAGGACTGAGAGCCTTAACCTCCTACCTACCATCTTTTTTACACTCTCCTCACTCCAACCCTGTACTCATGGGCCTGACCCCAGGCTTCCTTTCCTTTCCTTCTTTCCTTCCTTCTCCTATGCTAATACAACAGAATGCTAATTACATTTACACTTCTCAAAGCTTGCAAACCTCAAAGCTTCCAATGTTTTCTAAAAACAAACCACCACCACCACCACCACCACCACCACCACCACCACCACCATATTTGATAGTTGTTGGGGTTTTTTTTGAGGAAATCAGGGTTAAGCGACTTGCCCAGGATCACACAGCTAATAAGTGTCAAGTGTCTGAGGCCTGATTTGAACTCAGGTCCTCTTGATTTTAGGGCTGGTGCTGTATCTACTATGCTACCTAGCTGCCCCTGGGTTCTCTTTCTGCCTAGCCAAAGGCCAGGTGTATCACTCCTTGGTGATCTTCTGCCTAGTCTCCAAATCAATGTCAAACAATCAGAAATGCCCTGGAGCCACTGAATTTGCTTCAGTCTCAAGAGTGAAGTAGGCAGGAGTCAGCCCTGCTTAGGAATAGGCTAATGACTGGCATCTCAGGTGGGTTTTTCTACATTTAGTTAGCTAAAGTTGTTTATCACATAATTTGGTTGTTTACTTCAAAATTGCTGATAAAATTGTGTATATTATTTTCTCATTGGTAGACTGACTTATTGCATAGTCTCTGGTGTTTTATCATCTGTTTTTAAGAATATACTTGTTCAGTCATTCCTGACTAAATATGTAATAACTTTGTGACTCCATTTGGGGTTTTCTTGGCAAAGATACTAAAGTAGTTTACTATTTCCTTCTCTAGTTCATTTTACAGATGAAGAAACTGAGGCAAACAGGGTTAAGAAACTTGCCCAGCATCACAGAGCTAGTAAATGTCTGAGGTCAGATTTGAATTCAGGAAGACGAGTCTTCCTGACTCCAGGCCAGGCCCTCTATCCACTGCATCATCTAGCTGACCTTCAAGAATACACAAGTGTTGTTTATTACATCACACCACATTGGAACTTAATTTAGCGATAAAAAACAACTTTAAAAAACCAATCTACTAAAAAAGCCTCAATCACAAAATTGAGGCTTAAAACCAAATAGAATCAGTTACATTAAATCAACAAACTATCTTAATAAGGTAATAAAACTTATTTACATGAACCCTTTCCCCCTTCTTTTCTCCTTTCCTTTGCCCAGTCTCTCTCCACTTTCTACTTAGGTTATGTCCACTCTAAGCATATGAAAACTACCCTTGGCAGAATGGGCCTAGAACAAAAAAACCCAATATGTTCCAAAGGCCATGAAACAGCTAGATGGTGCAGGGGATAGAGTGTTGAGCCTGGAGTCAGAAAAACTCATCTTCCTGAGTTCAAATGTGTCCTCAGGTACTTCCCAGCTGTGTGACCCTGGGCAAGTCACTTAACCCCGTTTGTCTCAGCTTTCATCTGTAAAATGAGCTAGAGGAGGAAATGACAAACCATTCTAGTATCTTTGCCAGGAAAACCCCAGATGGGGTCACAAAGAGTTGGATATGAGTGAAAAATGAATGAACAACCAAAAAAATTTTGCCCATAACTTTTTACAAAATGCTTCTTTTATTGTACATTCAGAGAATTATCTATATGTATGTACATACATACATACATACATACACACATGTATACATACATATCTATGTGTATATATACATACATATACATACACATATGCATATATACATATGTATGTACATATATACATACATATACATACACACGTGTATGTGTGTGTGTGTGTATATATATATATATATATGTATATATATGCATTTATCTTGTATGCATGTCCTTAAACTGCCAATCTTACTTGGCTATTGGAAATTGTTGAATACAAAAAACGACTAGATTCTAAAATTTATTTGTGACCGTGGGAATAATAGTTAGGAAGAAAACTATTTGCCCATTACAGATTTCTAGGTACTTTTTGCTGCTAGTTTTGCACAGTATTTATTGAGCCTTTTAACAAATATTTTTGTAAGCCCAAAACTGATTCTTTGAAACTTTGGAGAAACTTGACCAAAAGACAGGACAAAAGCACAGGCACTTGAGTGTTGAATGTCCCTGTGTATGTGAAATTACATATTTTGGGATAGTGTGAGCTTTTAATGTTAGGTCATATTAAACTCTGAAGTCATATTAAGCAGACTCAATTTTGGAAGTGTAGCCACAACTTTGCGATGTCAGTAAAATAAAATTGGCGACTTGAAATGAAAACATGACAAGGTTTTGATACACTTGTCTTAAGATATTAATGAAACACTTCTAAACACTGACACAGTGTCCAGATTCTCAGATGTTTGTTGCATAAGTTTTGTTTAGTTGTGTTAACTCACCCCCCCACCCCACCTCAAACATGTGGTTATCTTTGTTTTATTGGCATCATCAGTGACTTGTACATTCAGTGGTAACATCTTAGCAAGTTTTATCAGCCAGCAATATTGTCAGTTCATAAAGAAGGATTCAAAGATCTTATGTAAGAATGGATTTAAACTTGCTAAATGTAAAAGACTGCCCTTCAAGTCACTGTAGGTTTAGTTATTGCCTACTGGATTAGTTTAGATGGTAGCACTGCATGTGCTGTGCATATTCTGATGGTTTTGTTTTTGTTTTTTTGCTTTTAGGCAATTAGGGTTAAGTGACTTGCCCAGGGTCACGCAGCTAGGAATTGTCAAGTATTTGGTCTGAGGCCAGATTTGAACTCAGGTCCTCCTGACTTCAGGGCCGGTGCTCTATCCACCGCGCCACCTAGCTGCCCCCCATATTCTGATGTCATTAAAACCAGAAGTTGAATTGTAATATATGTATATATTATATACATATATGTTATTGCTAGTATTTCTCCATGAATAGATTCTATAAGCTGCAACCACCATTAACGGGAAACTGTCATGGTGAACTCAAGACCACCAGACCTAATTTTATTATACTTGACTTTAAGGATCTTCATGGTCAAGTCAAGTCAACAAGCATGTATTCATTGCTCACTGTGCTCCAGGCAGGGGCAGCCAGATGATATAGTGGATAGAGCTTAGAGACGGGAAGACTCATCTTCAAGAGTTAAATCCATTCTCAAACACTTCTTATCTGTGTGACCCTGGGCAAGTTACTGAACTCTGTTTGCCTTAGTTTCCTCAAAATGCCTGAGGCTGGATTTGAACTCACAAAACTGAGGTAGCTCGGTGAGGCACTGAATAGAGTGCTAGACTCCTCTTCCGGAGTTCAAATCTGGCCTCAGATAAGAGGTTATATTATAATAGAGGAAATCAACTTACGAATGGGAACTGAAATGGGGAGAGTGATAGAAAAAGTCCTGTGGAGGTGAGTCAGTAGTCTCCAGCATCCTGGAGAGGAGGGAAGAAATGGATGGCCTGGACCTCTTCCTTAATTTGGAAGTTCTGGGAGGAATCAGCCATTCAGAGAGAGAGTTAGACAGATAGAGACACAGAGACACAGAGACAGAGATCCCCAGGTTGGGAGTAGGGTACTTCCATCATAAGAAGTCCTGGGGTGGAGTGAGCTTCCAAGGGAAGAGGTTATAATCAAAACAAACTCAAATACTGAAAGGCAGGGGATTAAAAAGAAAGGCAGAAATAGTAAAAAACTTCAATCAGGGATGGTGGAAAGAGGAGAACTATAATAGAGAGCAAATGGGCCATTTCACTTATAAGGAGGAAGCTTCCTCTCTTCTACCACTTTCTTATTTGTAAAGAGGGAGGTAAAAGTAAAGAGAGAGACAAGTACACGCACAATATGAAAGGATTGAACTTACCCACAAAATGGAAGAAGATAGAAGCATGGATTAGAAAGCAGAATTTGACAACGTGTGGTTTAGAAGAAACACACTTGACACACAAAGTTTTACATAGAATTAAAATGAAGGGCTTAAAGTCTATTATGTTCTAAACAACATGTTGCAATTAACATAAATTATGTTGTGGCCTATGGTTCTATACCTCATAGTTTTTCAATATGTGGTCTGTTTCTTTAGATCTTTTTTAATACTGAAATGGATTTTTCAAGAATCCAAGGTCACCTCCACAAAAATCTTCCTCTGTTACCTCTGTGGGGTGTGAAGTTGATCTTGGGTCCTCTAAGACTGTAATAGAGGACCTCAAGTTCTGGCAGGTCCTCTGTTTTTTCAGCTACATTAAATCAATACTCACACACTGTCTATCTGAGTTACAGTAGGAGTTGCAATTCATGTTGGAGAGAGTGTGCACAGATGGAAGAGATGATGTCTGCTTGATGCACAGAAGGATAGATTCTTATAAGAATAGTATTTTTGGAAATTCATTTAGTGCCTCTGTGTTTTTCTCCTTCAACTAACTGCAGAATAAATAAGAGGTAAAGGGTCCATTAAAACAAAAAGGATTTTTTTTTTCAGAGTAGAGATAAACACTCTTCCCAGATGCTGATACAGGCTCACAAAATCTGAACATTTTAAAAGAGAAAGGTCAAGTCTGTTAAGCACAATAAGTATTTGTGCATGTCACTTTCCATGTCAGTATCTGTAGCTACCTTGTGTGTTGCGTATGATAAGCCCTAAACCACAAGAATTCTTTGTATAATACTCTAAGTCAATGGTGTCAAATGTGGAACAAATCACAGACATTAACATATTCACTTAGAAAAACCACAAATTAACATTATTTATGTTGTATTGCATTTTTGTTTATTTTGTTAAATACTTACTAGTAGTATTTTAATCTGGTTAAGGCTGTACTCTGCTCTCAGTCATCTCCCCATTCTGTACCTAATGTCAGCTGCACGACCATTATGAAATGGATTGTGATCCAACCCCATGATCTGGACATACAGATTTTTTCCTTCCCTTCTTTTTAGCATTTGGGCAGCAGAACAAGACTGGAACTAGTAGCACCAATCAGCAGAGCTTAACCATACTCTGCTCCTCTGGAAATCCCACGAACCTCCTTGCTCTTGGTATAGGGTCTCCCAAGTAGCATATGAGTTGTTAAGTTTGGTGTTTTCTGTACACTGTCAGTGGCTTGTTTAGTGACTGTGGACGTGTTTTATATTTACTCTTTAATTAATTTGTTTATTTTTAGTTTTCAACATTCACTTCCATAAGATTTTGAGTTTTAAGTTTTCTCCTCCATCCCCCTCTCTTCTCTCCCCAAGACGGCATGCAATTTGATATAGGCAAAGTTGCAGGACATAAACCCACATAAAGCACTGGCATGTCTATATATTACTAACAAAACCCAACAGCAAGAGATAGAAAGAAAAATTCCATTTAAAGTTACAGTAGCCATCATAAAATATTTGAGAGTCTACCTGCCAAATCAAAACCAGGAGCTATATGAACACAATTACAAAACACTTTTTACACAAATAAAGTCAGATCTAAATAATTGGGAAAACATAAGTTGCTTATGGGTAGTCTGAGCTAATATAATAAAAATTACAATTCTACCTAAATTAATTTACTTTTTTAGTGCTATACCAAACTACAAAAAAATTATTTTATAGAACTAAAACAAATAATAACAAAATTCATCTGGAAGAAAAAAAGGTCCAGAATATCAAGGGAATTAATGAAAAGAAATGCAAGGGAAGGTGGCCTAGCAGTACCAGATCTTAAATTGTATTATAAAGCAGCAATCATCAAAGCTTCTTGGTACTAGCTAAGAAACAGAGTGGTGAATCAGTGGAATAGGTTAAGTACACAAGACACGGTAGTCAATGACTATAGTAATCTACTGTTTGATAAACTCAAACACTCCAGCTTCTGGGATAAGAACTCATTATTTATCAAAAACTGCTGGGAAAACTGGAAAACGGTATGGCAGAAACTAGGCATAGATCAACATCTTACACCCTATGCCAAGATAAAGTCAAAATGAGTTCACGATTTAGATATAAAGGCTGGTACTATAAGCAAACTAGGAGAGCAAGGAATAGTTTACCTGTCAGATTTATGGAGAACAGAAGAGTTTATGACTAAACAAGAGATAGAGAACATTACGAAATGCAAAATGGATAATTTTGATTACATTAAATTGAAAATTTTTTGCACAAACAAAGCCAATGCAACCAAGATTAGAAGGGAAGCAGAAACCTGGGAAACAATTTTTACAACCAATGTCTCTGATAAAGGCCTCATTCCCAAAATATATAGAAAACTGAGTCAAATTTTTAAGAATACACATCATTCCCCAATTGATAAATGTCAAAGGATAAGAGCAGGCAGTTTTCAGAGGAAGAACTTAAGGCTATCTATAGGCATATGAAAAAATGCCCTACATCACTATTGATTAGAGAAATGCAAATTGAAACAATGCTACATCACACCTTTGGGGAAGCTAGGTGGCACAATGGATAGAGCACCAGCCTTGGATTCAGGAGGACCTGAGTTCAAATCCAGCCTCAGACAGAATTCAAAAGCGGCTGCATAATGTCTGTTTTGGGTAGCAGACTAAATCTCCAATAATTCGTAGCTGTGGCAGACCAGACTTCCTTGTCACTCCTCATTTTCTTCTCACTGTGTCCCCCTCCCTCATATTCAATTAGTGGACGAATCCTGTTGATTCTATCTTTGTTATTGTTTAGTCAATTAGTCATGCCCTACCCTTCATGATCCTGTTGGGGATTGTCTTGGGAATGATACTGGAATGGTCTGCCATTGCCTTCTCAAGCTCATTTTATAGGTGAAGAAACTGAGGCAAACAGGGTTAAGTGACTTGTCCAGGGTCACACAGCTAGTAAGTGTCTGAGGCTGGATTTGAACTCAGGTCCTCCTGACTTCAGGGCCAGTAGTCTATCCACTGTACCACCTAGCTGTTACAGCTCTCATATGCCAGTGTCCTGATGCAGGTCCTCATTATCTTATGCAGAACAAGTTTGTTGGCTGTTCTTGTCTCAAGTTTCTCCACACTTGAGTCTACTCAGCTGTCAAGCTGGCAATCTTCCTAAATCAAGAGGCTGACTATGTCATTCCCTTATTCAATAAACTCCAGTGCCTCCTTATCACCTTCAGGATCAAATATAAAATCCTCCGTTTGGTTTTTAATGCCTCAAAATCTGTCCCTTTCCTAACTTTCAAATATGCTCACACTCAAATATTCCCTTCCATGTCCGTCCTCTTACAATCCAGGGACCCTGACCGCCTTGCTGCTTGTCACACATGAGCTTTCTATGAGTTTTCACTGACCCTGCCTCATGGTTCCCAATATCTGTCTCCTGGCTTCCCTGGCTTCTTTCAGGTCCCAACTGATGCCCTATCTTCTGCAAGAATTCTTTCACAGAGCAGAACCAGGAGGACATTGTATACAGTAACAGCAATACTGTATGATGCATAACTGTAAATGACTCACCAATTCTCAGCAATACAATAATCCAAGACAATTCCAAAGGATTCAGGATGGGAAATGTAATCCACAACCAGAGGAATTACTGATGCAATTTAAATACAGATTGAAGAATACGACTTTTCACTTTATTTTTTTCATGTTTTTTTTTCTTTTAGTTTGTGGGGTTTTTTTCCCCACAACGTGACTGATATGGAAAAATATTTTGCATGACTGAATATGTGTAACCTGTATCAAATTGCTTACCATTTCAGGAAAGGGGAAAGTAACAGAGGGAGGGAGAAAATTTGGAACGCAAAATTTTTTAAAAATGAGCTAAAACTTGCCTTTACATGTAATTGGGAAAAAAAATCAAAATCTTTTTTTTTTAAATTAGAAGCCTTTTACAGACTTCCTTCAGTTCCTTACCTCTAAGATCATCTCTAATTTGTCCTAAACATATTTTGTTTGTACATAATTGCTTGCATTTTATCTTCCCAGTTAGAATATGAGCTTCTTGAGAACAGGGACGATTTTTTTCTTTCTTTGTATCCCCACTCAGACTTAATATAGTCTAGCACAAAGTAAGTACTTAATAAACTTATTTACTTAACTTAGCACAATAAGAAAAAGGATGCCTCTGAGGAAAAATTAGTGGTTCTTCAACTCCAGAGACTTTAATTCATCTGATCTGAGGGCCAAAGAATAAATAAACAGGAAAAATAAACTAACACAAATTGGAGCCAGAAACATGCTGCTCGTTAACTTGTTCCCCCCCCCAATTCACCATGCACTTTTATTGCAATAAATTTTATTTCAATAAATCCAGTGACCCTCACCATTCCCCAAAAAGGAGGCGCTTTTACCCATTCCCCAAAACTTTCCCTACTAGGACAGCCTGAAGGATAGTAGTCTTGTCATTTTGATGGTTGATGGCTTTTGATGGTTGATGAGGCTGGCCCATATATTGAACACTCAGTAAATGACTATATACTTTCTTTTTAAATAAAATTTTTCCCAATTACATGTAAAAAGAATTTTTAACATTCACTGTTTTTAAAAATAGTTTTAAAGTTTTAAGTTCTATCTCTCCCACTCTTCCCTCCCTTTCTCTATGAGACAGTAAGCAATCTGATATAGGTTATACATGTACAATCATGTAAAATACTTCCATATTTCTGATTTTGTGTAGGGAAATGAAGGAATGAGAGAAAAAGAAAGGAAGGAAGAAAAAGAAAGAAAGTAAAAAATAGTGTGCTTCAGCCTGTATTCCAGCAACATCAGTTCTTTCTCTGGAGGCAGATAGCATTGTTCATCATCGTGGAATTGTCTTAGATGTATTGCTGAGAATTGCTAAGTTATTCACAGTTGTTCATTTTACAATATTGCTGTTACTGTGTACAATGATCTCACGGTTCTGCTCATTTCGCTTTGTATCAGTTCACATAAATCTTTCCAGGCTTTTCTGAAATCATCCGGTATGACGGCTTTATAATTTCCCTTCTGGTGGATACAAGTGCTAGCCACTCTACTGTCTATGTCCAAGGTTTCCTTGATATGTGATCAGTGGCATTACTAATAAGCTGGGTCCCCTCTGGGTACTAAATCTTTTTCTGTTACTTTAGGAGCTATTTCTGACCAGCATGCATGTCTTTTTGCTCAGCCCTCCCTCCCCCTTCCTATACATTTGTTCAGAAGACCATCTTTTTGAGATGACCTCCTTTAATGTTGTACTCCAGTTGGAGTTTTTCTTCATGCCCCAGATAGAGAATGAATGCACCATTTTGGCAGCTCTGAAACAGCCATCCACCCTCTAATATACAGGAGTCAAGTTTTAAATAAGACCCACCCTGTCTGTGGTCTCAAGCATGTAAATCAGATAGGATGCATTTTATTATACCTTTGCCTAGTTCCTCAGTATCCATTGTGCCTAGAAGCAGAGGAAGGTATCAGGCTGATTGATTACTCCCGCCTTTGTGAAATAAGGTATTATTATTCTAACCACTAGGCCTTGTAATATTCCTATATTACCTGTCATGGAACCTGGAAGGAGCCCCTATTTATTTGTCTAAGACCTAAGGGATGTAAATTCTGTAGTTTTGTAGTTTTGCCTGTCTTCCCAGTTGTCCTAAACCCAGCCAACATATTATGTTGCACCATCCAAATATATATTATTTTATGGTTGTTGATGTAGTTTCTGCTTTCTTTTCCATCTCTACCCAATACGTGTTCTCTTTCACATATCAGAGGCTGCAATATACTTTCATGAGGCAGTCACAGGATTTTATAGAATCCTCTTCTCTGTTTCTACAGATACTTGAGAAAGACCTTCAAGATGCTCTTTCAGGAGGATTCTGTTCTCATTCAGAATGTAGACAGGCTTCTTCTTGGCAAGCTTGGTTCCTTGTATTTGGTCTCCAATCTAGCCACTTTTATGAAGGCAAACCTAGGCCATCTTTTGCCTCACTTCTTACCTAGACTTTAATTATTGAATGGATATTGCTTCAGACAAACTGAGACCTGGGAGAGACCTTACTTAGAAAGGCTGTGGTTTTCCACTGCATCCAGGTTCATTGCCAGTTGTCTTGACCTATGTCTTGCCCCTGGACTCCAGTGACTCTGGAGGAGAGAGTGATGGGGATGACTTTGGGCAGCTCTGCCTCACTTAAATCCAGTTCACTTGAAAGTCAAGACATCACCTTCCTGACATCACTGGTCCCCTTCAAGAAATGTACATGTTGAGGAGGACAATGAGGTCTTGCCTATGGCTTCAACCATTAAGGCCCTTCATAAACTAACTAAATACATTAGCCTAGAGACTCTTGAGAATGAGATGGTTTTATACCACAATTAAACAGCCTTCAGCCTAAGGATTGCCTGACAACGTTAAACTTTTTACCATGTCTGCCTTAAGAACATTGAGATTTTTTGGTTCATTCATTTCTTCCATCTCAAATTATGTAACCTGAATTCTAGCCTTCTCCTCCTCTAGCCATCTTCTCTTAGTTGAGAAGCATGACTCACATGTAACTCATCAATCTAAGAGGCAATTTGTGGCCTGGGCAATCAACGTGGTCAAAGCAGGGCTTCTGTCCTTGCCTCAGAAAACTTGGGAAGAATGGAGCTCAGGACTGGCTTGGTTGCATTTTGATTGTTTATTTCTTTATTGCCACTATGGACTTTCTCTTTATTCACGTTATCTTTTCTCATGCATGAGCCCTTTTCTGATCCCCTATTACTCCTTTAATTACCTTGTATTGTATACATATATGTGCATATATAAGCACTTACATATAGTAAACACAGTCTGAATGCATATTTAGTAAATATGTAGTTTATTTAGTATATATTATAATACTTGGTACATATAGCATGTATAATTACAATATTATACTTTAGTATACATTATATATTATATATAAAATATATTATAATATAACCTATATAATAGCATATGTTATAATTTTATATATTATATGGAGAAGAAAATGGCAAACCACTCCAGTATCTTTGCCAAGAAAACCCCATATGGTGTCATAAAGAGTCAGACAAGACTGAAAGGACTGAACAACAACATATATTATGTATTGTAATTTAGTATAAATTCAGTATATAGTAAATATCCTAGCCTGACTTCCTTATTTTGCCAAATGAGAAGTCTAGTGATTTGGAAAAGTTGCATAAGACAGTAAACAGCAAAGTCTGGAGTCAAACCCAGGGCTTCTAACTCCAAACTTAGCAGTGTGGAAGGTAGAGAAGATAAATTTTGGTTAGATTGCAGGGGTTCTTACCCACAGCATTAGCTTCACTTGCCTATCAAGAGACAAATGCTGTTGATAATATCTCTCAGAAACAGGGGGACAGCTAGGTGGTGCAGTGGATAGAGCACCAGCCCTGAGGTCAGGAGGACCTGAGTTCAAATCCGGCCTCGGACCAAACACTTGATACTTACTAGCTGTGTGACCTTGGGCAAGTCACTTAACCCTGATTACCCCCCCCCAAAAAAGAAGCAAAAAAAAAAAATCTATCAGAAACATCAATCTTAAGGATGTATTTAATCACCAGGTTACATAAGTCTGCTGACTTAGGATGACTCTGCACTTTTGAATGCTAGAATGTTTTTGAAAACCAGAATCAGTTGCAATATTTGCATTTTACTGTTGAGTAATGATTTTGCTTGATTAGAGTTGGGTACTTTCCACCAAAGCACTGCTAAATTCCCTCTGCTCCATCCCTCATAGGACATTGGAAAGATTGTAAATAACCCTCCAGGATAATTAATCCTTGACCTTAGATTCTAATATCTGTACTTTTTTTTAATTTGGACTTGAAATTTCACTGGATTGGGAACTCCCCTTCTACAGTTCAGCAAACTAGCCTCCTCTCTGTGCCTCCGACATGACGTTCTATTTCCTCTGTTGATAACCTTTGCAAGGACTATCCCTACTGCCTGGAACACTCTAGCATTCAAAAGTGCAGAGTCATCCTAAGTCAGCAGACTTAGACTCATATAACCAGGTAGAGGAAATATCTGGTCCCAGACCTGAAGATGGAGTGAAATATTTAAATACATCCTTAAGGTTGATGTTTCTGATAGATATTATCAACAGCAATTGTCTCTGGACAGGCAATATACAGTGAGTGAGGTCTCTGCTTCTTAGGATCCCTCATTTTCTCCAAAGTCCTAAATTGGGTCTTTCTTGATCCCCTCAGTAGCTAGCGACTCCCCCCCAAAAGTACTTTGTATTTCCATATACTTATACAGTGTACCCCAAAAGTCTTAAGGAAGAAGTTTTAGACAAAAATTGTAGTAAGACTTTGGGGACATAGTGTATTTGTGCATGTCATTTCTTCTCATGTCATTTCTTCTCATGTCTTAGAATCCCTGGTACCTTGTGCAGTGTCTGGCCCATACTAGGTGTGTAATTAATATTTGTTGAGTGATTGATCACTCTTTCTGAACTCTCAGAGCACTGTATTTCTTCTATTCCTTATGCACTTCTTTCGCGACCTCTTTGTGTTTTGCTTATTTATGGATATGTTTTATCTCTTCTTCCAGTCTAAAGCTCCTTAAAGTGCTTAAATCCTATTTATTTTTGCATTTTATTTATTTCTGTATCTCCCTTTTAAATCAGAAGAATGCTTTGCCTATAGTCACTTAAATGGTATAGTACAATAGTCCTAATTTACATTTCTAAGTGGAAGAAACAAAGATCCCTAGGAACAAGACTATATAGCAAAGCATACAGTTCTGTGCAGTCAGACAAAAGGCGTGGAGCCAAGTGACCCATTAAAAGGTAGAATGATCCCCTGGCCAGATTCACTGGCCAAAATATCCATCTTGAAGAGCAGCTGGGTGGTTCGGTGGCCCTGTAGTCAGGAGGACCTGAGTTCAAATATAGCCTTAGTTCTCAGATGAAGAAATTAAAGCCATCTGTAGTCATCTGAAAAAATGCTCTAAATCTCTATTGATTAGAGAAATGCAAATCCAAATGACTCTGAGGTACCACATCACACCTGTCAGATCTGCCAACATGACAAAATAGGAAAATGATAAATGTTGGAGAAGATGTAGGAAAATTGGAACACTAATGCATTGTTGATGGAGTTGTGAAATGATCCAACCTTTTTGGAGAGCAATTTGGAACGATGCCCAAAGGGCTATACAAATGTGCATAGCCTGTGACCCAGCAATAGCACTTCTAGGTCTGTATCCCAAAGAGATCACACAAATGGGAAAAGGACCCACATGTACAAAAATATTTATAGCAGCTCTTTTTGCGGTGGCAAATTGAGAGGATGCCCATTAATTGGGGAGTGGCTGAACAAGTTGTGGTATATGAATGCAATGGAATACTATTGTGCTATAAGAAATGATGAGCCGGCAGACTTCAGAAAAACCTGGAAAGACTTGTATGGACTGATGCTGAGTGATGTGGGAAGAACCAGGAGAACATTGTACATAGTAACTGACATGTTGTGTGATGACTAACGTTGATAGACTCAGCCCTTCTTAGCAAAGCAAGGATCTAAAGCATCTCCCAAGATCTCGTGATGAAAAATGCTAAGAATGAAAGAACTTTGAATGCAGAAAGAGTTTGAATGCAGATCGAGGTATACTATTGGCTATTTTTTTTCTTCTGTTTTGTTTTCTCTTTCTTGTGGTCCCTCCTATTGGTTCTAATTCTTCCTTACAACACCACTAATTATGAAAATGTTTAATAGGAATGTATATGTATAGCCTATATCAGATTGCTTGCCATCTTGGGGAGGAAGGCAGGGAGGGAGGGGGAGAAAAATTTAAAACTCAAAATCTTATGGAAGTGATTGTTGATAAATCAAAATAAATTAATTTTTAAAAAAGAGGAGGAAAAAACATAAAAAAATATGGCCTTAGACACTTGACACCAGCTGTGTGATCCTGGGCAAGTCATTTAACCCCTATTTCTTCATACACACACACACACACACACACACACACACACACACAAAATGAGTTTCTAAACTTTTTCTATGTAGTCTGCTGGCCTTTGTGTGTACTCTGTGGCTTCTGCAAAACTCCCCCCAAAATTCCTATGTTATGCTCACCCATAATATATCAGAAGCTCAATGGAGGAAAATCATGATATGGAGGGGATAACTGTTCTCATAGAGCAGGAAGGGACCTTAGAGATGGTTTAGTTGCACCTCTTTGTTTTAAAGAATTACACGTATTTATTTATTTGTTTTTACTTCTGTGACAACAACCTAATTTATTATTTGATAATAAAGAAAACTTGTCTGACAATACATACAATATTCTTTCCTAGTAGTTCTCCACCTTTCTGTTGTGATGAAGGATGTTATGTTTCATTACGTCCTCCTGGATCTTCACTGACTTTTGCAGGGATCAGCAAACTATAGATCAATTACTTTAAATATAAAAACCATCTTCCTTGTATGGGGTACAGGTGAGAAGGGAATGCATTCTTTTACCAAGTGGGACAAACCTTCTCCCAGAAGCCGTCTTTGATCTGCCCCCTAACCTCTTCACTCAATCAAAAGTACTCTTTCCAAAGTTACCAGTGATTTCTTAATTGCTGCACCAATTGTTCTCTTCTTGATCCTCATCTTTCTTGATCTCTCTGCAACATTTAACACTGCTGACCACCTTTTCCTCTTGGATTGTCTCTCATTTGGGGGTTTTCAGAACTCTGCTATCTCTTGATTCTCCTCTTCCTGTCAGACTGCTCCTTCTCAGTCTCTTACTGGATTTTTGTCCAGGTGACTACCACTAACTGGGGGCATCCCCCAAGGCTCTATCCTGGGCCCTTTCCTCCATATACTCTCAATGATCTCATCAGCTCCCATGGATACAATGATCATCTCCATTGAGATGATTCTATAATACACACACATATCTATGTCAGATGTCTGTCTATATCTATCCAGCCCTCCTACTTTTTTCTCTGAGCTCTACTTCCATTTCACCAACTGCCTGTTAGACATTCAGATTGGATGTCCTGTAGGCAGCTCAAGGTCAAATGTCCAAAATATTTTCCTCCCCAAACTCTCTCCATTTGTCACCTAGCTTTAAAACTTCACTATTATCCTTGACTGCTCCTACTCATTCTACAAATCTAATCAGTTTCCAAATTTTATAAATCCTATAACTTCTTTTTCTACAGGATCTCTTGCAGATATTCCCAGCCAGCACTCCAATTAGGCCCTGTACCTGGACTAATGCCATAGCTTTCTGATTGGACTCCTTGACTCAATTCTCTCCTCACTCTACTCTATCCTCAACTCAGTTGCCAAAGTGATTTTTTCCTAAAGCTTTGGTCTACCCAGATCACCTCCCTACTCAATGAAATCCAAGGGCTTCCTATGACCTTGGAGATATAATATAAAGTCTTTTGTTTGACATTCGAAGCTTTTCACAACCTGGATCCTTCTTATCCTTCCAATATTCCTGCATTCTGTCCCCACCCCCGACCACGTTCTATATGATTGGGCCACAGCAGCCTACTTTCTGTGCTTCCACATGACACTCCATCTCCCACCTCCAGGCCTTTGTACTGGCTGTTCACCAAGCTTTGGATGGTTTTCCTCCCAACCTCTGACTCTGGGAATCTCTGGCTTCCTTTAAGTCCCAGCTCAAGCACCGTCTCTTCCAGGACCCCAGGTCTGGTCTTACCAGCTGTTAGTGCCCTCCCCTCAAAAGCTGTCTGTCATTCATCTACTCATTTTATGATGTAAGATGTTTCTCCATTAGGAAGTAAGTTTTCTGAGGGCAGGCACTGTTTTTACTTTGTCTTTGGCTCTCTAGCACTTGGCACAGTGCCTGGTTCATATTTAGTGCTGAGTAAATGCTTCTTGATTGATTCATGGTCCTTGAGAGTTGATAAGGCTGAAAAATTCATCACCCTGTATTCCCCTTGGTAATCAACACCTTCAACTTATCTAGGCTAATGGAAATGGAAGACACAAGCTCCATCCCTCTACTAGTACTCCACACCATTCAAGTTCTGTAACATCTTCCAGAATTTGTGCTCCAATGGCATGGTGTTCAAGAGACCTGTGTCACCTCCATGCCATGAGAAGGAATCAGAGATACGGTGTGGTAAAAGGTCTAATGCAGCACTATTACTACCTGATACCATGGGTGTGCTGGTAAATGTATAACAACCTCAGGAAACACACACTTTGAAGTTTCATCTGCATTATTAATACTTTCTCAAGTCTAGAAAATCACTACAACAATAAATCAAGCCCAGATTATTAACATCTGCTGATTCCTGAGGCATAAAAGCTAACATAGTATTAGAGCTGGTTCTAGCATACGCTTGTCTGGTACTATATTCTACTTGGTGGTAGTGACCTGAAGTGAGATCAGTCTCCCAAGAAAGAATGAAAAAAAGCTTGGCCTTGAAGCTAGACTGACCTTGATTCAGGTCTTGCCTTTAATACATACCGATTGTGTCGGGGAAAAGATCAGCATGAGACATGAAATCTAAAAGCAAGGAGCCTCCACAGTGGGTGAGGTTCACAAAAATGTACTATTTAGATCTGGTTACTACAAACTAGAACAAATTCTCTCTGAGAAGTTCTCATCTAAAAAGTGGGAGAGAAAACTGTTTTAGGCTAGTCAGTATAGCCCAGGGGTAGGGAATCTTTTCATGCTGGAAGGCTGCATTAATATTTAGCTGTAATCATATTCAAGAAACTTCAATTAGATATAGTTTAAAAGGCACATTATTTTGTAAAAATCTAACTAATACATACTTAATCATTTCAAAAAATGAAAACTATTTGTTAATTTTAAAGTTAACTTTAATATAATAACTTTAAGATAATAGTTAAGCTTTAAAGCTAGGCGACAAGTGGAGAGAGTTTGGGGAAGAAAAGTTTAAAATTTAATGACTTTATTGTGTCTGCTATAGGTTGGGAAACATTTGAATATTTGGTTGCAGCATGGAGGTCCGCAGTGTCAGCTGATTCAGCTGATATTAATGTCATTTTGTTTTGACACGATATCACACAGAAATGCAGCATTCCCATAGATCTTCTTTCAGTAATTCACACTGCTGATTCTGTTGTTCATAAAATTTAACTGTCTGTTCCAGCAGAGATAAAATTTTGGCTAACACCTGTCCTGACAGCCAACGCACTTTCAAATGATATGGCAAATCCACACTGAATACCTCATCGGTCAACTTTTAGCATGTTATAGAACTGATAATGTGGTATTGCATTTGCATGAATATAGCTAACAATACTTATAACTTGCTGCAAAGTGTCCTCTAAAATAGTAGCTTTAGCACAGAGATTTTGCTGATTCAAGATACAATAAAAAGAAATGAAGGTGTCTGGATCTGTTAATGCTTTTTTTCATCAGTGCAATAAACCCTTCACAGTTTCCTGACATGGAAGGCGCACCATCAATACATACACTCATTAAACTTACCAAATTCAGTCCAACTTCACAACATCTATTTTGAAAGCTGTTGAAGATATCTATTCTCTACATTCTGTTCAAAAGAGTGCCCAAAGAGAGTGACTCTTCATAGCAAAATCTCCTGTTATTACCTGAATGAAGTATAAAACCTGTTCCTAATCAGTAGTGTCAGTTGATCCATCCAAAGCAATTGAATAGATATTTTCCTTTCAAAGGATAGCATGAAGTTATTTCGTTAAGTTGAAGGCTAATTCATGCTGCCAATCAGTTATGGTTCTCCTTGAAAGAGGCAGTTGTTTGTACTTTGAAATGTTATCAAGGCCTAAGCATCCTACAACTTTGACAATGCAATCTTTCACATTTTCTACATCGCTGAATGGCTTCCCTTTTTTCCCATGGGTATATAAGTTACTTTATAAGTTGCTTCAGTGGCATTATTTCCAGGTCTTATTGCTGCTTGGAAGACTTGTCTTTGCTTTTGCTTCTCATTTTTTAATTTCTGCAATACAACCTTTCACACCTCTCCCTCTAATTTAAAATATTTGTGGTCCTTACGAGTGTTATCATGCTGATGAGCACTGAATTTCGTTAATGTTGATATTGCAATATCACAAAGCAAGCAAATCATCTCATCTTTAGTAGAAACAAGATAATATCGCAATTCCCAATCCTCATTTAAAAAAATCTGTTTTCTTCCTTCAGCATTCTTTTGGTCTTCTTTGCCATGATGGGCTGTTAAGCAGACACATTTTAAAAATACTGTCCATCTGTGCAACTATTCACGAATTCCACTTCAAACAAAAACACAGTGCACTGTGGTCAAAAGCTGATAACAGACTGGCGTACTCAACCTCTATAAACTCTCACCAACCAGCCTCCTGCAGTAGTGGCTCCAGTTAGTCAGGGGAAGTTAAAACTAAATGATGAGTGTAGCAGCTGTCAATTCAACCCTTAGGGTGGTTCTAATAGTGCTAGTCAATCTGGGAAGATTATTTCATTGAAAATTATTTTATTCTTTGATATTTTAAATACATTCATTTAAAAAATAAAATAAAAATATGAAAGACAAGCAAAAATGTATCAATAAAAATAAAATGATATGTCCAAAGGCTCCACTTAAGAACCTAGAAGGCTACAAGTTCCCCACCCTTGGTATAGCCCCCTTCCAGTTTGAAAATTATGTTTACTGTGTCAGGTACTGGGCACTGACTGATAGAGCTAAGAATGTCAGTGATGAAATGGAAATTTGGGTTCAAATACTGCTTTGCAAGGTTTTTAAAAAAAATTTCATTAATTTATTTTTAGTTTTCAATGTTCACATTCAGATTTTGAGTTCTAAATGTTCTCCTCCACCCTCCCTTCCTCCTTCCACAAAATGACATACAATCTGGTATAGGCTATACATATGCATTCATTTTAACAGATTTTTACATCCAAGTCTTTATAGATGGAATATCTTCAGCTCCAAACCAAAGTTCACGTGAAGAACATTTCTTATTGCAATAGAGACCCGCTGTCCATCAATCAGTGAACATTTATTCATAGCCAAGGGGTAAGGACACTGGACTTGGAGTCAGGAGACCTGGGTTAGTTACTTCCCCTCTCTGAGCCTCAGTTTCCTCATCTGTAAAATGAAGATGTTGCACTCAATGGTCTCTAAGGTCCCTTCCAGTTTGAAAATTATGTCACTACATACCAGGTATTGAGAACTGACTGATTGATAGAGCGGGGAGGAATCTTAGATTCCAACCCCTCCCATCATTTGACAGATGAGAAAACTAAGGATCAGAAAGAAGCTGTGACATATCGAGTCAGACAGATAATTTGTGGAAGAAATGAGAATAAAAGACAAGTGTCTTGACTTTAATCTAGCATTCTTTCTATTTCATCTCTTCTGCAAAATGTGCCTCTTCTCCTTCTACAACTTACCTAGGAGATTTCTAAGGGAGTATGGCTTCACATTCTGATCATCTGGAAGGATAATTTGAGCTAACTAAGAAAACCTGGGATTAATAATGTTAGCTAACATTTACATAGCACCTGCTATGTCCCCAGCGCTCTGCTAAGCACTTTACAATTATGATCTTATTTGAGTCTCCTAAGAGCCCTGAGAGGTAAATGCTGTTATTATGTCCAATTTACAGATAAGGGAACTGAGGCAGATAGAGGTTAAATGATCTGCCCTGGCTCACACAGCTGGTAAGTATCTGACCCTGAATTTGAACCCAGGTCTTCCCAATCCAGACCTATCACACTATCCACTGTGCCACCTAACTGCCAAACAAACCCACTAACCTAAGTCAGGGATGTGCTGGAGCCAGCTCTGAGCCTTCCTAAGAGCCAACTGTTCAATTTTCCATGTCAAGGTTTGCACCTTGGAAATTGGCAAATGTTACAAATCAGGGCTTGATTTATTTTTTTGTTGATTGCATGCAATTAAGAAAGGAATGGAGAAAATATTAATCATATTAAATGTTAATAATGAAGATTAAATATAAAAATCCTCCCACCAGATGTTGTTAAATATTTACCAGCACACCTTTGAACCCAGTAATAATATTATTAAAATTATCCTTATATTAAGAATTAGAAATAGCTTGTAGATTTCCATAGCTAGATTAAATTTTTTTTTGATATGAAAAAATTAAGCATCCTTGTTTAATTTGTAAAACAGATAGTACTATAAAGGATTTTTAATAGACTAGTATAAATCAAGCAAGAGGCAATGTAGCTTAATTGTTGAAGGAGTGGGCCTTGAAGATAGGAAGGCCTGGATTCAAATCCTGCCTCTGATACTTACTGGTTAGACTTACACTTTAGGAAACTTGTTGTGATAGCTGGGTATAGATTGGAAGGAGGAGAGACTGGAGGCCAGGAGACCAGTTAGAAGGCTATTCAGTCAGTCTGCCAATAAGCATTTATTAAGTGCCACTTGCCAGATATCATACTAAGAACTACAAAGAAAGGCAGGCAGCAAGGTAGCACAATAGACAGAGTGCTGGGCCTAGAGTCAGGAAGATCTGCCTTCAAATCCTGCATCAGAGACTTACTAGCTGTGTGACCCTGGGAAAGTCATTTAACCCTGTTTGCCTCAGTTCCTCATCTGTCAAATGAGAAGGAGAAGGAAATGGCAAACCACTCCAGTATCTTTGCCAAGCAAACCCCAAATGGGGTCATCAAGCTATTATACATTCAGGTGGATATGACTGAAATAACATTACTTGCTGCATGTGAACCATCCAGTCCTCCAAGACTTGTTGTTCTTGTGGGAAGTTCTTGGGTCCAATAGACATTAGTTAATGGGGTTATCTATTCCTGTAGCCTCATTTTTCAGATGAAGGAATTGAGAACCCACAAGGTTAAATGACTTGCCCCATGCCACACAGGTGGCAAAGGCAAGGTTTGAACCAGGTCCTCTGGCTCCAGATTCAGCCTTCTTTCCCCCCTGAACCATGCTACCATGTCAGTGAGGCAAAGCCCCTGATACCGATTGTGATGGCCATGCATTGTTCACCTTGGGCAACTTGCTGAATCATGTCACTATACTATGTCTGTTTGGAGAAGAGAAACCCATGTGAACATGAGAGCTATCTCCATGTTTTTGAAGATCCATCACAGGGGAGAAGAACAAAATTTCTGTGTAGCTCTATGGGGCAAGCCCAGTACTATCTTTGAAAGTTATTTGGGGGTGATTTTGAGTCAATGTAAGAAAGAACATTCTAGCAATTTTACATGTCCTAAACTGGATTAGACTGTTTTCTAAGACAGGAACTTACCCACCACTGGAAGTTTTCAAACAAAGGTTGAATGACCTTTTGTCAGTGAGGCTGCAAGGGGATTCCCATACTGGGTGGAATGTTGAAATTCAATGTACAACACATTCAGTGTATAATACAATTCCAGAATTCCTTTTCTTCTGTTTCCTTAGAGCTATTGTTTGATTGGTCAGTCTAATGTATATGTACCATAAACTCAGCCTTCTTTCTTCAGAAAATTTGGATGTCAGTAAATGGGCAATTCCATTTAAAGAATATCGGTTGAAAAAAGCTCTTTTGTACTAGCTGTGTGACCCTGGGCAAGTCACTTAACCCCAATTGCCTCACCAAAAAAGCAAAAAAAAAAGGAAAAAAAAAGAAAAAAGCTCTTTTGCACAAATGAAAGTTATTTGAGTTCTGTGGTTCTCCAAGGTCCCTTATGCAGGCTTGTTTCTATCTCAAGATTTGCTTAAACTGGCTGCTTCAGCTGCCCTTGGCTTTGATTTTCTGACCTCTTTTGTCTGACACCTGTCATTTTTGCTTACTAATCAGAAATCAGGAGTTTTCCCCAAATGTTTGACTCTGCTGCTGAAAATTGTGCTGAAGCCACAAATGTTATCTGTTTGTGATGTCAGAGACCTGCCCTTGTTATAGCTCATAAAAACCTCTAGTACAATAAAAAAAATGAACATGAAAAATTCTAGTATGCCATCCATACCTCCCAAGGCTCAAAACCAGGTATTTTTAATGACTAATGGAAGGATTAGTCATTATCTTGCCAGGGCTTCCATGTAACATAAACCAAGAGGAAGCACATAAGAAATGCTTATTGATTGAGAACTATCAACTTGTCACCCTAGTTACCACTTCCACTTGTGCTGCCAATGAGTCATGGAAATGTGAGGGACACAGGGGAGGGTGTGGTAAAAGGCAACGAGGGGGTTAGATTTTTACCCGTGATTTTACTGGTATAGGAAACTTCCAGTGAATAAACTCCCTCCACCAATGCAGAGGGACTTCAGTCTGTGGTTTTAAACTGCTCTGTGACTTCGGTTTCAGAGAATTCCTGGTCCATGGAGAGGTTCAACAGCTTCTCCAGTTCTCCAGCTTCTCCACTGGATTTTGAGTCAACCAATCAATAAACACTTATTGAGTGGCTACTATGAGCCAGTGAGGGCAGCTAGGTGGCACGGCGGATACAGTGCCAAGCCTGGAGACAGTAAGACTCATCTTTCTGAATTCAAATCCGGCCTCAGACACTTACTAGCTATGTGACCCTGGGCAAGTCACTTTACCCTATTTGCCTCAGTTTCCTCATCTGTAAAATGAGCTGGAGAAGGACATGGTAAATCACTCCAGTATCTTTGCAAAGAAAACCCCCAACTGGGTCATGGAGAATAAGACACAGCTGAAATGACTCAATAACAACCAGCAAGAAGGTCAGGATGTTCTTGGCTGCGATGACAGGAATGCAGGGATGAGTTTGCTGGTCTGTCCTTGCATCCCATAATATTCCTGAGTGACTCTTTGAAGGTTATTAAAGTTTTAATATAATTTAAAGTGCCCTTGACACTGTCTCCAAATTTCTTTCTTTTTTTTTAATTTCAACTAATATTTATCATTTCTGTTGAATGCAAAGTACTATGCATGAGGTTGGGGAAATAAGAGAAAAATGAAAACAAAGTGTTTCACAACAAATTCTACTATGGGAACATGACATTTATCTGCAGAATTCTTGATAGGAAGCAGTAGGAATTTACTCTCCTCACCCAAAATATCAGGGAGGCTTGGAGAATTCCTTTGAAGGAGGTTATTGAACATTGTTAAACTAAAAGAGCTAAAAACACCCTTAACTCCAGGCATGTTGGCTGGACAGTCTCACAAAAGAGTGCTAACCTTTCCCCTGAAGAAGAAGCCCCAACCCTAGCCCCAGATGAAGACTCCAGCAACTTTAGAAACAGAATAGAACATCAGTGGGGCATACACACTTGTCTGGGAAGTGAACCATTAAAGCTGTTCCAGCTGAGCCACAACTCTGGGACCTCCTGAGTCCTATAGGTGATATTCCCATTCTCATGGGCAAGGTGGGAATCCATGGGAAATTATATTTATGTCTTGCGTTATTTCCCTTGTCCAAAAGGGACAATTTGAAATGAGCCTTTATGGCAACATAAGAAAGTATATTTTATTGGAATGGATTTCTACAGTGTAGAAGGAAAGAGGTGTTATGTAGATACAGAAGCCACTTCAGCCTCAGCAAGACCTGGCTTCTAATCCTGTCTCTGACTCCTATTGATTGTGTGATTCCAGGCAAGTAGGTTAACCTCTCTGTGTCCCATGCAGCTTTCCCACTAAAAGCCCCAAGACGATGGCAGATGTGCTATTGGTAGAGGGAATTTCCTCTCCAGGGAGCTCGCTACATAAATCAAAGCACAGGTCTCTTATCATTTATTTTGCTGTCTGTCCTAAATGAAAATTATTTTACTTGATTTGTGGTTTCTGGGTTTTAATAGTGAATTCCCTGTATGTGGTTTGAGCCACATCTGCATAACTAGGATCGGGCCCAATCAACACCTGGAGTCAAAAAGGGAGTTATACAGTATCCGTGACACCCAGAGTCGGATGACCAACTTTGATATAATGATAAAAATTATCCTTCATCTTCACATTTCAATTATAGCATGTGGACCAGGTTAAGTTGATCAGGCCCTCCTCACCAAAGTCCCAAATGTATTTCAGTCAGTTAAATAGATCCTGGCCTAACTGCCTTCAGCCTGTATTTGGGGGAAAATGGGAGGTCTGAATCTTTCTCTTCACATGATTCTCCACCCTCTTCTCCCCTCCCCCATCTAGCCTCTGAATCATTGGCCCTGAGAGTTTGGGTTTTTCTCATATATCCCCGGTACAGCAAGGACTACAAAAAGGACGGCTTGTCTACCTAGGTCCTGGTCAGGCTGTTGGTTCTCTCTTGTTTTTCAGAAAACCAGGAACTGAGAATCATGGCTGCAAAGCCCATACTGTATTACTTCAATGGCAGAGGCAGAATGGAATCGGTGCGCTGGCTCCTGGCAGCTGCTGGGGTGGAGGTAGATGCTTCATTTCTTATCTTTGTGCTCTTTCTTCTGACTCAGTGAATATTTAGCAGAGGAGAAGTCACGTGGAGCTTACTTAATGACTACCTCCAAAAAAGGGGTCTAATCATGGTGATCACCCTCTTTTTTTTTTTTTTGATAGTGAACTAAGCCACAGGAGCAATTTGAAGGGCAAATTTATCTTGATAATTAAGTGTTGATTGAGTTCTCCATCTGTAAGTAGAATCAAGGCCCAGTGAAAAGTTCACTGGACTTGGATTCAGCAGACCAGGGTCTGAGTCACGGCACCACTACCTCCTAGCTGGATGTCCTTAGGCAAGCTAGCTTGCATCTCTGGGTCCCAGCTTCATCACTTGTAGAATAGGGGGCTGGCATTGCATGATTTCTGAGATCCCCTTCTAGGTTCGATATTCTGTGATCTTTGCCTACAATGACTCCTTAAAAAAAATACTTTTTTTCTATGCCATAACCCAAAGAATGATGCTGGTTCCAATTTATTTCCTTAACTGTCTGGCCATTATTGCTTAGTGTTGTTATTAATTTAAAAGCCCATCACTTTGGAATATTGAAAAATACCAAGGAACAGAGGTTGGGCTAGTTTCTAAAGAGATTTTTAGCTTTCTTCATTTTTGTTGGCTTCCTTTTTTTGGGTAGAGACTGTGGAAGATTCAGATTCATTACGTATGTGAAATTTCTAAACTTTTAAACATTGATAATTTAGACTGATATACTAGAAAAATTTGTAATAACCTTTCAGGTGGTGATGAATGATTTCCCCCACTCCTAAGTGATATTAGTAAATCACTTCCCCTCTCTGGGGTTCAGTTTCTTCTTTTCCATATGAGGGGATTGGATGAGACAACCCCCAGTGTCCTTTCCAGCTCTGCCTGTGTCCTAGGATCTGAGGGTCTTAAGTTCTGCTAATCATAGGACCCCATTCTGTCACAGGATTGAAAATAAGACTACTCTGTCCACCACACCACTTAGTTGCCATTTAAAGAGGTTAAGAGTCTCAATCTATGAGCCTATGAGCAGTAATTACAATGATTAATAATAGTCACAATATTAATTAGACAGTGTGGCATAGTGAAAAACACTGGTCTGGGAGTCAGAAGGTTCAGATGGTAGTCATGGCTCTGTCACTAATTAGCCATGTGACCTTGGGTAAATCATAGGATTATGGGATCGTAAATAGAGAGCTAGAAGAGATCTTGAGGCCATCTAGTTCATGTCTTTCCTCCTCCACACTCCCTTTTTGTTGATAAAAAAAAAAATGAGGCACAGAAAAGTTAAGTGACTTGCCCTAGGTCAACCAGTAAGCTACAGAAGTAAGTTTTAAACCCGGGTGTTTTGACTCTAAGACTATATATCACAGAGCAGTCACTGATTTACCCTGGTAGATAGGGTTTCCTCAGCAAGAGTTCCCTACATCGAATTTTGCATGTGTTGTGTGGTCATCCTGTGTGTGTGTGTACATGCTTGTATGTATGTGTGTGTAGTATTTTTACAGAGAGATTTTTTCTGAAAAGAGGACTCAGTTAAATCTTAAAATGATAGGTTAGTTTCAGATATTTCAACTTGTTTTATTTAAGAGGCAGTTCAGGAAGCGAGGAAGCTATAAAATACTTTTTTATGTGGTCAATTTACTGCATATTGAAATAAGAAAATAGAGTGCCTTTTTAGGACTTCTATTATAAAATTAAGTTATAAAACATCAAAATATGTTAAGTTTTCTCGAGTATTACTGCTGCATATGTAAACTTGATTGAAAATAAATTACGAAAATATTGGATTAATTTCTTTCCCTCTTTGACATTGTAGTAAGCTTACAATTGAATATGAAAGCAAATGTTCTTTGCTAATGTATAATTGAGAACATTCCTAAAATCTAACAAGTCCTTTATTCAGATGATTTTATTTTTAAAAATCTAATGCGAGCAGTTCTATACAGTATTCTTGAATGGAAAGAGGTTTTTTTTCCCTAATTCAAACATGTCAGATATTTATATTTGCATTCTCATGGTCTAAAATATGTATTTTAAGAATGAAATTTTATGAGTTCACTATTTCCTTTTAAAGGGGTTTCTTATTTTTTAAACCAATATTTCAGTCCAGATTGAAATGTATGTCCAAATTTTGAGTATTAATTTCATTTATTTGAAAGTGACTCAGTAACATTGATCACTGGTTTTAATGTATTTGAAAGATACACACACATACCTGTACACACACAGAGATTCCTTATAAACTATTAAGATTAAAGTAGTTTAACCAGTGCTCTGCACATAGTAGGAGCTTAATAAATGTTTGCTGAATTGAATTAGAGTCACAGTTTATTTTCTGTTTGTAGTAAATGGACTTTATATTTGAAGGAGAATTTGTGGGAATTCTTTAGATGTTTGACTTCATCATTATGCATGGCAGTCCAGTTAATGCTGTATTCCGTGTGTCCTGTTTTGAAAATAAACACATTGTTTTAATGAAAAACCAGTATTGAGGTGATTATGATTTAGAAAATATATAATATCTGTATAAACACTTGCATCGAACCAGCTTCTTTTTTAATCAGCTGATGTTTACGTGCAGATACTTTTTGTATCTTGTTGCTAAAAATATTTTTGCATTTCAGCACATCAAGTGACAATAAAGTTATTATTTATGCAAAAAAAAAAAGTATTCCCTCTATCAGTGGTGTCAAAGTCAAATAGGAGTGGGGACCACTAAATCATATGCATCTAATTTTATTTATAAACACTTTCCAATTACATTTTAATCTGGTTGGGCATGCACTCAGGAATTTTGCAGGCAGCTGGTTTGATACCTCAGTCCTATATCTATGAAATCACAGGTCCAGACACCTCTCTCCTCTCTAACCCCAAAAGGCATAGAAAAGTAGTCCAGGGCAGCTAGGCAGCGCAGTGGATAGAGCACCAGCCCTGGAGTCAGGAGGACCTGAGTTCAAATCCGGCCTCAGACACATAACACTCACTAGCTGTATGACCCTGGGCAAGTCACTTAACCCCAATTGCCTCACCAAAAAAATAAATAAAGTAGCCTGTAGTGATTGTATTGACAGAACTCTGGGCTTAGAATTAGGAACGCCTGAAGTCAAATCTTGCCCCTGACACTTATTCTCTGTATGACCCTGGGCAAGTCTTAACCTCTATGTGCCTCAGACAACAGCACTTACATATGAAGTCATAATATGATTGACAGAATCACTCTCCCAGGCATTGGATAGATACAAAAATGAAAAAATACAAATTGGCATTGATAATCTAGTAATCATTTCTCTAAGATTCGTATTTTAATTTAAAAAAAAGGGGGGGGAAGGTAGACTAGAACAGTGGTTCTCAAAGTGTAGTCTGAAGTTGCCAAAGATCCATTCAGGGAGCATTTGAGATCAAGACTCCTTTCATAATAATACTAAGATGTTAATAACCTACAAAAATACTCTTCCCTTTTCCAATTATATATCTCTGTGGAGCTGGATTTTATCTATCTATATCTATAAATGTATGTACATATGTATATATACACACATATTTCATCCAGAACAACATATTACAACAGACTGAATGCAGAAGCAGATACAAGAATCCAGCTAAGATTAGACATTAAAGAGATTTGCAAAATTATGTAAAACAATGCCACTCTTCTCACTAATTTTTTGTCTTGGAAAATAGTCATTTTTCATGAAAATGTGTTATTTATGTTAATACATAATGGGTTTGTTTTTAATGAATTGATAAGTATATTTAAAATTCATGTTTTATTTTCTAATATGGCACATATTAATAGATAGAACCCACATAAACAGAAGCTCTTTGGATAGGTCCTCAATAATATTACATTTAAGAAGGTAATGGGGGGTTTTGAAACCAAAATATTCAAGAAGTTTTGGACAAAAGCATCAGAGTCATTGGTGTAGAGTTGGAAGGAACCTTAGAGATCATTTAGTTCTTGCATGTGTGGAGGGCCACACACAGCCTTCATTTTTGCAGATGAGGAAACTGAGGCCCAGAGAAGTTAAGTGACTTGCCCAGGGTCTCCCAGCTAGTAAATACCTAAGGCAGGATTTGAACTCAGGTTTTTGTGACTCCTAGTCTTGTGCTCTACCCCTTATACCACCTAGTTGTCTTAGGTGATCCCTAGGGTCTCTGCCAATGCTAACATTCTATGATTCCATTGCTCTGATACCCTCATATGTTCTTCTCCTTTCTAGTTTGAAGAAGTGTTTTTGGAAACAGCTGAAGACCTTCAAAATTTAATTAAGGGTGAGTTCAAAGCCTTGCTGTTGTGCTCTGCTAGTCCATGAAGATCAGATTAACTACCCTTGCCTTGCCTGAAAAGACATACAGAAAGTCTCTAAGATCTCCTTGGAGCCCTACAATTCTCTGATTCTACAGTTGTGAAAAAGTATGTTATAAATCACAGCATGGATGGGAAATTACCTAGGACAGTACACAAGTGTGTTCTTCTGTACCTCAGAGGTAGGGTTTGAATTTCAAACAGCCACATCAGGAAAGAAAGTAAAGCTTTTTTCCTCCTGAAACAAAGGGCCCTCGGCTTCTATGAAGGAATAGTGGTGGAAGTAAAGAGTGATGATGGGATTTAAGACTGGAAAGGTTAGGTTGGAGTCAGGTCATGGAGGAGCTTGAATGTGAGAAAAGAGCAGGCAGGTGGGAGTTACTGGAGGGTTTTTTGTGTGTGGGCAAAGAAGTATCTGGACAATTGCTGTGTCTCAGGAAGACGAATTATGAAGGTTTGATCTGGAATAGACAGAGACTGGAGGTATAGACCCCAACGAGAAACACTGAAAGAATCTAGGTGGCAGACAAAATTAAAGCTAAAATAGATTTAATCATTAGAGAAAAATAGGGAAAGTGCACTACATGTCAGTCATATCAAGCATTATTGTTTTAGGCCATTTCAAATAACTAGACAGTAAAAGGATGGAATATTGCTATGGTGTAGGAAATGACTAGTTGGTGGACTTAGAAAAATATGGAAAGACTCAGACCTGTGAAGGAAGAGGGTATGCACCCTCAGAGAAACAGAGAACAAATAAGTATAGTGTGGTCTTACACAGATGCATGTGAATGTATATTCCTATATATAAGTATGATTATAGATATCTAAGTATATGTATGTGTACTTAAGTGTACACATGTATGTGCATGTATATATCTTTGTGTATATATGTGTATACATATAAGTATATATGTGTACATGTATGTCTGCATGTAAATGTGTATGTATCTGTAAATATATCAGCGCTTATTTGTATCATCTTGGAGGAGTGGGGAAGGAAGGGAGGGAAAAGAACAAAGTAAATAGTGCACAGCAGAGAACAAAAGAAAACTTACAAGAAAATAAAGGAAAGATGTATATCTCTGAACACAATGAGTAGTATTTCTTATACAGGCTTTCTTGAAAGGGAAATACATTGCTGTATATTTTGATCCCTCCCTTACGCTCTCCTGTGCACATGATAATGTTTTTCTTTTTTTCTGATTTTGTATTCAAGTTTATAATATGTTTCTTTTCTTATTGTGTATATAATTTTTGCTATTTAAGTCCAAAATAAATCAATTTTTAAAAAGAGAGGAAAAAAAGAATCTAAGTGGGAGCTGATGAGACCCTGGCCTCTGATATGTTAGTGGGAGCTAAAGAAAGGTGGGGGGGGGGAGGGTGTGGATCAATCAATTGATCTACAAGCATTTATTAAGCACTTACTATGTACCAGGTTCTGTCTAAGTTACTGGAGATAAAAAGATGAAAAAATGATTGTCCTTTACCTCAATGAGCTTATATTCTTTCGGGGGAAACATTATGCATAAATACCATCATCATCATACCATTTATATGTTTCCAAGGTATCTTACAAAGATTATCTCCTTCGATCCTCACAGCAACTTTGGGAGGTAGGTGCTGTCATCATCCTTGTTTTATGGATGAGCAGACTGAGGCTGAGAGCTTTAGTGACTTGCCCAGGGTTATACAGCTAGCATATGTCTGAGACAAGGCTGGAACTCTAGATCCAGCACTATCCACCAAGCCACCTACCTGCCTGTACAAGTAAATATAGAACTTATTCAAATACAAAAGAATTGCAAGAGAAAAGTAACCTTCAGGGGAAGGTGGGTGCTAGCAACTAGGGGGATCAGGAAAGATGAAGAGGGATGGAATTCCAGGGATGGAAGTCAGCTCATACAAAGGCAAGGAGATAGGAGATATAGTGTTGTGTGGGCAGAAAAGCAAGTAAGCTAGTTTGTCTGGGAAGCAGGGTGTGTGCAGAAGGACAGGCTAGAACAGACCATGAAGGGTTTTGGATGCAAAAAGTAGAGTTTGTACTTGAGGCTAGAGGCAGGAGGGAGCAGATATCAATTTGTGAGAGAAGATTTAAAGGCAAAATCCTTTAAGTCAAGAATCATGGATTACCCAAGCAGACAGTGTGTAGACCAAGTCATAGATAGAGCCCTCATTTGGGGAGATGGAGGAAATTCCCATATAGGGAGTTCCCTAGTCCCACAAGGTCACAGATAAATCCTAAGAGGTCCTTCCTTTATTCATGTACACCACCCAAAGTACCTAGCATACTGAAGTGCACATAGTAGGTTCTCAAAACTACTGTTGTTAATTAATGGCATTCTAGCTGTAGCTTTCAGTCAGTCAAGAAGCATTTATTAAGGACCTACTATGGCTCAGGCACTGCAATAAGCACAGGGGATAGAGAGAAAGAAAGAAAAATCTTTTTTTAACAATCATCTTTTTTTCTATACTACTTATGTTATTGAAATGTTTGTTTTATTTCATAAGTTCAGAACAAAATAAATTAAATTGAAAAATAAAAATAAGAGTAGATGTAATGGAGGCGGGGGAGAGCCCACAGCCCCCGCTCCTGAGGAGCTCACAGTCTGATGGGGCAGAGACAGCAAACCAACAATTATGAGCAAACAAGATGCATCAGGGTGAACTGCAGGTAACGCACACAGGGAAGGCACCAGCAGTAAGCTAGAGGTCAGGAAACGCTTCCTGGAGAAGGTGGGATTTTGACTGGGACTTGAAGGAAGCCGGGGGAGACAGGAGGTAGAGATGAGGAGGCAGAGCATTCTAGGCATGGGCGACACACAGTCCAGAGACTGAAGTGTTTTGTTCAAGGAACAACGAAAAGGTCCATGTTTCTCAATACATGGTAGGGAGTAAGTCAGTCACTCATAACATCTTGAACAACCTTATTTAGCAGCAAGCACAATCCCATTTGCAGGGTGGGAGGCAGTGTCTCTAGAATGAAAATAACCCCCCATGGAACACAGTGTGGCTGATACAGTGGAAAGAGCATTGGTTCTAAAATCAGAGCTCATGGATTCAAATCCTGCTTCTGATACTTAGCCATGTGACCTTGAGGAAGTCCCTCACCCTTCTTGGGCCTCAATTTCCCCTACTATAGAATGGAAGGGTTAAACTGGACAACCGCTGAGGTCCTTTCTGGTTGGAAAACTATGATCCCAGGATCATACTCTTATGAGGGGGAGTAAGCCACTGACTTGACTTCTGTTTCCTTTTTTTAGATGGAAAACTAATGTACGAACAAGTGGTGCCAATGGTTGAAATTGATGGAATGAAGATGGTACAATCCAGAGCCATCCTGAGATATATAGCTGCAAAATACAGCTTGTATGGGAAGGACCTGAAGGAGCAAGTCCTGTACAGTAATCGTTTTTTGCATGTTTACAATGTAAAGTAGAAGTGACCCTTTTTTATTTAGGAAAGCTCTACTTGACAGTGGATTCTGACAAATGATTTGCCCAGGGTCACAGTGCCAAGTGCAGGTCAAAGGTAAAACTTGACCATAGGTCTTCCTGAGTTCAGTGTCAGCTCTCTATCTGTTCTTTCCCCTGCTTCTCAATGAAATTACGTTAAGAAAGTATCTCCTTTTATTTAATGGACAAAGCAAGAATGTTCTTATCAGCATGTTATGGAAGTAAATATGTAAAATTCTTAACTCCCTTTCCCAAATGATCTAAGTCCAAGTCCTGATGTAGATATCCTCAATAAATGGTATTATCAAAGTGGGGAGCAGTTAAAGAAGGAAATTAAATCACTAGCTGCTTAGTAGAGTGTTACTATAAAGTAACAATACTGGGTTTTGTAGGCTGCTTATCAATCAGTCAATATCTATTAAGTACCTACTATGTGCCAGAAACTGTGCTAATGCTGAAGATACAGAAAGAGCAAAAGACAGTCCCAAAGAGCTTACAATCTAATGGAATGTTTGTAGAACTCAATCTTAACGTAATGGGCATGTTGGGAATACTTTCCTTTTAATATATTGCAATGGACTGGCCCACTCACAGATACATAGATGACTTGTTCAAAAAAGAAGAAATACTGGCTTTAGATCTCAAAATAGTATAACTACAATTTAAAAATCATTTTGGGGGGCAGCTAGGTGGCGCAGTGGATAGAGCACCGGCCCTGGAGTCAGGAGGACCTGAATTCAAATCCAGTCTCAGACCAAACACTTGACACTTACTGGCTGTGTGATTCTGGGCAAATCACTTAACCCCAATCACCACCCAAAAAAATAATTTGTAATGGTTAGTAAAAGCATGAGTTCAAAAACAATATGCAAATTCACTATTAACTCAATGAAAATGAAGACTTTTTTTAAAAAAAACAGCTTCTATGTTTATTAACTCATCATGGAGAGGCCATGCAACCCATACTGGATGAATCAATACATCAACAAGTAATTATGGAGTGCCTACTATGTGCTGATGTGCGCAGTTCGGTAGTACAGTGGATAGAGTGCTGTCCCTAGAGTCAGGAAGAATCGTCTATCTGAGTTCAAATTGGGTCTCACATATTTACCAGCTGCGTGACCCAGGGCAAGTCACTTAACTCCGTTTACCTCAGTTTCCTTATCTGTGAAATGAGCTGGAGATGGAAAAGGCAAACCACTCCACTATCTCTGCCAAGAAAACCCCCAAATGGGGTCAGGAAGAATTGGACGTGACCGAATTGACCGAACAACAACAAATGTGCCGGACACCATGCTAGCCCTGACAGTACGAATACAAAGAGTAAAACAATCTGACTTCAGAATTTTAGTCCAGGCTTAAGTGGACCCTAGCCATGTAGCCCCAAGAAGGTTATTCAATTTCTCAGTGCTTCCCTAACACTATAAATGAACTATAAATGAGAGGGGACTTGTCGATCTTCAAGGCTCAGGGAATTGCCCTCACTGATGAAATTACGGGCCTGGACTGAAAACACAAAACCACAACAACTCACAGTAAATTCTCCTTTACTCAGTGGTTTTGTACGTTTGTCCAAACCAAGTTGAAAGTGTCTTAAATGGGGCTTGATGTTTTTAAAGCCCAGAATCAAGCTCTTTTTCTATTCTAAGGAAGCTCCTGCATGCCAGTCGGTAGATGGAACATTTTTGGTATCTGGGCCTTAATATACATATGAGTAGGCAGAATTCTTACCCTGGGGCCTGTGAACTTATCTAAATATTTTGCCAATAACTGTATTTCAATATAATTGGTTCACTTTGTAATCCTATGTATTTCATTTTATGCATTTAAAGACATTATTCTGAGAAGGATTCATTATCCATGATAGAGAACATCTAAGAAGCCCTGCTCTGTATCTACTACTCTATGGTGCATCTCAGTGTTTAAACTACAAAGATAAATTAATGATACTAAATTAATAAATAATACCACAAAATAAATTAATTAATAAGTTAATAAGTTACTAGCTATTAATAATAAAATAATACATTATTAATAAATTAATAATTGCTTATGAAATCCTTCTTGCTACGTCATAATACCTTACATTTGCACAACAGTACTTTACACTTTCGGAGTGGGGGGGAGGGACAGATGGGTGGCGCTGCGGATAGAGTGCTGGGTCTGGAGTCAGGACCCTTCCTGAGTTCAAATTGGGCCTCAGACACTTACTAACTGTGTGACTCTGGGCAAGTTACTTAGCCCTGTTTGCCTCAGTTTCCTCAAATGTAAAATGAGCTGGAGAAGGAAATGGCAAACCATGCCAGTATCTCTGTCAAGAAAACCACAATTGGGGTGATAGTCAAAACCGACTGAAATGATGAACAATAACTTTATACTTTTTTTAAAAAAGCATTTTCACATATAGTATTTTATTTGCTCCGGCATTTGATAATAATGACATATGTAAAAAGAGCTTTAAACCTGGCAAAGCATTTTACATACATTTTTTGATTGGAGTCTCTCAGTAATAGGATGAGCTAGTAATCATATTGTTATTGGTGCCTCTTTCCTTTTCCAGGATTGACATGTATGTGGAAGGAATGAGAGATCTGTACGACATAATTATATTGCTCCCATTAGCTTTGCCTGAAGAGCAGGAGAAGAATCTTAGCTTCGTCAATGAGAGAGCCACGCAAAGATTCTTCCCAGTGTATGAGAAGGTATGGACCAATGAGTGTGTGATCTACCTGCATATTCACTGAAATTACAAACACTTTCTCCACTGCAATCTGAGCAAATGCATGACAATTCAGAAACATTGGAGGCTCTGTGGTACAGAAGAAAGACCACTGGCTCTATAAACAGAGGATCTGAGTTCAGATCCTGCCTCTGACACTTACCAGCTGTGTGACTTTGGGCAAGTCACTTGTCCTATCTGGCCTTAGTTTCTTCATCTGAAAAATAAGGGAGTTGGACTTAATGACTCCTAAGGTCACTTCAGCTCTATAATCTATGATCCTATGAATTCATAAAGAGCTGGAGCTAGGTAGGATAGGTAGCCACTTAAGACACAACATGCAGGGTGTTGCAAGAGAGATGTTTGTTAATATTTCTTTTTTACATTTAAAAATTATATGGCTGGTCCTGGGACTGTCCTCCTGAAGTTCCTATGCACCATTCTAGACTGGTAAACGGGGGAAGGGCTGGTGGCAATCCTCTGTGAGGATAAAAATGGAAGGGGTTCAATGACATTTTTTGCACCTATTTATAAAGTTGGTACAATGCAGCCCTTCTGGGACAGACTTGGTCCTGACTAAATCATTTAATATGCACCCATTAAATACATAGGGAGACCAAGAGCCTCAGCCTAACCACAGGCATTTATTAAAGAGCCAGCTATACAACACAGACTGGGCTTGGCACTGAGGACACAAAGACAAAATGAAATAGAGCTTGCCCTCAAGGAGCTTACATTCTATAGGGGGATACAACATTTTAGCATCCTCCTCCTGCTAGGTTACAAGTTTGTGGATGGCAGAGACTAGGTTGGTTTTAGCCATCACCTTATACACTGTCTTGCATGGAGGAGGCATTTAAGGAATGTTTATTGGTCTGTTAAACAATGACCAAAACAGAAGTTTGTTGTGCCGATACCCAAATTTCCTCTGTCATAGAGGGAAAAGATATCTATCCATCGGTCAGGCAGTTTTGAAGGATGGTGAAAGCTAATTCATGGAATCCATCGTAGGAGAATATCTTTAGAAATATTTAAAGGTTGGGAGCAGGTAGGTAGCGCAGTGGATAGAGCACTGGCCCTAGATTCAGGAGGACCTGAGTTCAAATCCAGCCTCAGATGATACATAACATTTTCTAGCTGTGTGACCCTGGGCAAGTCACTTAACCCCATTGCCTAGCCAAAAAACAACAGCAAAAAATATTTGAGGGTTTATTCCTTGGTTTAAAAAAAGGTATTGTGTTAACAAAGGATTTTAGAAACAGTACTGTCTCTATAATTTACAACTCCTGAGGACAGATTGTCAACACAACCTGAAAATGTGGTCAACAGATGATCCCATTGGTATCCTAATATGGGCAAAGGACAATGGGGAAAAAAAGGGAATCAGGTTATACTGTAACCTGGGTCTGGGATATGTCATGTGTTTTACTGATTGCCATAGCTAGAAGAGACCTTAGCTTGTCCATGGGATTTGTAAATTTTATTTTTGAAATTTTGTGAGTTTCCTTGAGCTTAAAGATGTTTCATTTTGGCTGAAATATTTTTCATTTCATCAAAAAGTAATTATTTTTCTTTCTCTTTTTTTTTTTAAATTCTTTTTCCCCCCTCTTTTCTTCAGTGGATGGAAGTGCTTTCCCCCAGTCCAGGATTTACTGGATTTTGCTCTCTTTTAAGATTCACTTTTGTGCCTAACTCAGTGGTTCCTGTAGGATTCCAAATGTATCATGCAACATGACTGCCAGTGGGTTATTGCCTACGGCGGTATTGACTATTAGTAAATGCTGCTTGGAGTTCTGTGTTATTGATTACACAGCTGTTGAGTGGCACGTGGCCCTGAACTTATTGCTAATGCCTGCTGTATAATTAGTTATTGTTTTTGTGTGCATGTGTGCTTTTTAGTTTTCATTGCTACACACTATTATGTGCTTTTTGTTTGCATTGGCACTAATGTTTTGCAGAATAGACTTTTAAATTGAATTTGAACAAAATCAATGCCAGGACTTTAGGCATTTAGTGTGCA
This sequence comes from Phascolarctos cinereus, assembly GCF_003287225.1. NCBI lineage: Eukaryota > Metazoa > Chordata > Mammalia > Diprotodontia > Phascolarctidae > Phascolarctos > Phascolarctos cinereus. The sequence goes on from NW_027555958.1 coordinate 217,373,333, forward strand.
GTTATACCAAGAAAAACTCCAAGAAGATTTTAAATTATAGTAATAGAATTTGACCATAAAAATAAGGCCATTGTAAAAGTATTGAAGAATATTATAAGGGATTTGGGTAAATATGAGGCAATCATTAACAGATGTGAGTAGAGAGATAACATGCAGTTTTCTGTAATTTGTAAGAAATAGTTACTCATTCAATAATTCCTGATGTGATAAAAAATTAAGAGATTACTTGGCTACCAATTCCTAAGCCTCCATCTGAAGAAGGAAGGAAGGAGAAAAGGAAGGAAGGGAGGAGGGAAGGAGAGAAAGATGGAGAGAGGAAAGAAGAAAGGAAAGGAGAGAGGAAGAGAGGAAAGAAGGGAAGGAGGAAGAAAGGAAGGAAAGAAAGAAAAAAGGATGGAAGGAAGAAAAAAATTCTTTTGTTTTTTAAAAAAATTTTTTGTAACTCCATGTTTCTCTCTCTTACATGGAGTTATGCACCCTGAGAAATAAAGGAAGAAAGAAATAAGCATTTATTAAGTATCACCTATGTACCAGGCACCGTGCTAAATGCTTTACAAATATTTTATCATTTGATACAATAACTTTGGGAGGTAGGTATTATTGCTATCCTCATTTTTCAGTGGAAGAAACTGAGGCAGACAGAGGTTAAATGACTTGCCAAAGTTCACAATAGCTAGTGGCAGAGATTAAATTTGAATTCTGGTCTTCTTTGCTTCAGATCCAGTCTTCTATCCATTTCGCCACCTAACAGTTTTGGGTAGCTTAGACCTTGATGCTTAGATAGTCTGAGAGGTTTTAGAGTGGATGAGCTGAAGTTCCCCATCAAACTTGAAAAAGATACTGTAGTCAAGGCGGCTAGACCTTCCCCCACAGCAGGGATATCATCAGGCCTAAGTTAAAGTCTTCTCAGGAAAGGATCCAAGGCCCATTGGGGAAGAACCACTTGAAGCATGGATTAGACATGCATGCTAAGCACTACAGCACTGTGAAGCAGGTAATGTAAGAAAAAAGGGGTAATTCAACCAATTCCATTTACAGAACTGAGGCCTTGAGAATTTTTCAAGATTACAGAGCTAGTGACTATTACAGTCACAAAAAGAATCCAGATTCCCTGGATTTCCCGGCCAGTACTCTTGTTTTTAAAAATTGTCTTATGAAATCTTAGGTTACATAATTCACATAATTCTCTCTCTCTCTCTCTCCCTCTCTCTCTCTCTCCCCCTCCTTCTCTCTCTCTCTCTCTCTCTCTCTCTCTCTCTCTCTCTCTCTCTCTCTCTCTCTCTCTCTCTCTCTCTCTCTTTGTCTCTGTCTCTCTCCCATAATGGGGGGATGGAATTATTTCACTTGTAAGAATATATCAGGTTTTACTTTTTTATTATAAACTTAATACTCAGAGAACTAGAACTTTTCAATATATGTAAACATTAGTCAATAAACATTTATTAAGCAACTGCTATATGCCAAGCACTGTGCTGAGTGCTGGGGATACAAAAGGAAGCAAAAGGCAGTCCGTGCCCTCAAAGAGCTGACAATGTAATGGGGGAGACAAAATGCAAACAAATATCTCCAAGGCAAGCTATATGCAGCATAAATAGGAAATAATTAGCAGGGTCTGTAACGTACTCTATGCCTGGACCATTGCAGTAGCTTGCCAGGTGGTCTTTCTGCCTTAAGTCACTCCCCAGCACAGGCGTCTTCCCCTTAGCTGTCAAATTGAATGAACTTCCTTAAGCTCTGGTCTGACCATGTCATCCCCCCCCTCCCCGACCCCAACCCAATTCAGTGAACTCCAGTGGCCCTCTGTTGCCTCCAGTATCACATATAAAGACATCCCTTCATGACCTAGCCCCTTCCTACCTTTCCAGCCTTCTTAAAGCTTACCCCCTCACACTGGCCTCCTTAGAGATCCTGGAACAATTAGGCCCTGTAGGCATTTTTCCTAGCTGTCTCCCTTGCCTATAACCTTCTCCCTCCTCATGTGTGCCTCCTGACTTCTCTGGTTTCCCACCAAGTCTCAGGTAAAGTCCTGCCTTCTGCAAGAGGCCTTTCCTGGTCCTCCTTCCTCCTGAGAGTATCTCCAATTCATCCTGTGTATATCATTTCTGCACAGTAGTCTACGCATTGCTTCCCCATTAGACTGGGAGCACCTTGAGAGCAGAGACTGTGTTTTGCCCCTGTTTGTATCCCCAGCACTTAGCACAGTGCCTGGTGTATATATGGTAGGAGCTTAATAAATGTTTATTGAATGAATTAATAGTATAATGGAAAGAGCAAAAATACTCAAAGAGAACAATTTAGAAGAGGACACAAACAAAGGGAGAAATTATTACTACCTTGTTAGTCAAGAAACATTTATTAAATGCCTACCATATGTTAGGCACTGTGGGATACAAAAAGAGGCAAAAGAGAGTCCCTGCCCTAAAGCAGTTTCCAATCTAAAGGAAACAACATGCAAGCAAATATATACAAAGCAACCTATGTACAGGATAGATTTTGTTGTTCAGTTGTATTCCACTCAGGGTTTTCTTGACAAAGATACTGGAGTGGTTTGTCATTTCCTTCTCCAGCTCATTTGACAGATAAGGAAACTGAGGCAAACAAGGTGAAGTGACTTGCCCAGGATCACACAGCTAAGTGTCTGAGGCCACATTTGAACTCAGGTTTTCCTGACTCCAGGCATGGCTCTCTATCCACTGCTCTACCTAGCAGCCCACAAGATAAAAAGGAAATAATTAAAAGAGAGAGCACTGGAATTAAGAGGGGTTGGGGAAGGCTTTCTGTAGAAGATGGAATTTTAGTTGGGACTTGAAGGAGGTCAGGGAAGTCAGCTGTCAGAGTAGAGGAGGGAGAGTGTTCCAGGCATGGGGGACAGCCAGAGAAAATGCCCTATCTTCAAATAATAAATACACTATCTTCAAGAAATGTGCTGTATGTTCCCACAAGTTCTCTCCCTTCTCTCCTTGTCATTGATCCTATAGGCATTAAAAGACCATGGCAAAAACTACCTTGTGGGCAACCAGCTGAGCTGGGCAGATATCCATCTCCTTGAACTCATCTTAATGGTTGAAGAATATAAGTCTGATGTTCTCTTGGTATTCCCTAAACTGCAGGTAATTCCATCAAAAGCATTCACTACAAATATTGCAGATATCTATTAATGTACATGTCCTCTTCCCCATTAGAATGTAAGCTTCCTGCAGGCAGGGATAGTTTTTGCTTTTTTCTTTGTATCTCCAGAGCTTAGTACAGTGCTGAGCACATAGTAAGGGATAAATACATGTTTGTTTAAAAGATCTGGAATTTCCTCTGTGTACACTTCCTCCAAGAACAGAGATCCTTAGTCTTCACAAATCATTGTGGACCAAACCAGCCATCTGTTGTCCACCCTTCAGATGATGGCTGGATGTCTTTTCAGATGGTAGGCATGAAGAGCATTGGTGAGCCCAGAGCTCAAATCCTTTCTAGCAATTAAGGAAGTAAAACTTCATACATTTTTAAAAGAGAAGGCTGTTCCTTCATATATTTATTATATCACATTGTATGATATCATATTATATTATATTATGTTATATTGCTTTATATTATATTGTATGACATGATATATGATATCTGGGGGGGGGGGGAAGGGCCTTACACATTTGCAGAGCCGGAAGTTCCTGAGGACTTTTAAATGTCACTGCCCATAGGGTAAAAATGGTTGACACAGTTTTCCCCCAGGATGAAACAGCTTCCAAAGGGTCTTGGCAAGAGCATCCCTAGGGCCCTACTCAAATGGGCAAGGCTAATTGCTTCATTTACAGGTGATGTGATTTTTTTTTTCATTTTAGGAGTTCAAAGCTAGAATCAGCAAACTCCCCAGGATTCAGAAATTCCTTCAGCCTGGTAGTCCAAGAAAGCCACTGGTGGATGATGCAAGTTTTGAAGCTGTAAAGAAGATATTTAATTTGGAAAAAGGCTTACTTTTTAAATACTCAAGTACTCTATTAGCTAACTTTTAGTCATGCCCACAAAAAATACTAGAATGTGCTCCTATAGCATTTCTAGTTTCAGTAACTAGTAAATATGATATGCCTCCATATAGATATTGCTATATATTGGAAAACCTAATCTTTACATTGCTTATTATAAAACTTAGTTTGATTAGAATTTGACCTTACTCAGGGTCATAGATTTATAAATTTTATTTTTCTTTTTCTCACATATTTAGGGCCAAATTTAGAGCAAAATAGAACTTAAGGGGCACTGAATCTATCCTCTTCATTTTACCGATGTGGAAATTGACAAGAGAGGTTAAGTGACTTACCAGAGGTCACCCAGGCAATAGGTGGTAGTCAGGATTCAAACTCAGGTCTCCTGTTTCCAAATTCAACACTTTTTCAACTGTTACACTATCTCTGCTTCAATTAATCCAAATTTTTCTGGAAAGTGGAAACTTTTGGAATAAAACTGAAAATCATATGAAAACAAGATGATACTAAAGATTTCTTAAAGAAAAAAACCCAACCTTAGTAGATGATGCATTAGATTCCTTTTAGATGCAAACCTTTCACACCTGCCCTGACAGTCTTCAGGCTCCTCAACAAAAGAAGTGACATTCAGTTATCTTCACTGTACAGAATTTAGGCAGGAAAGCAGTCTGCCAATATTTTAGAAAGATTTTCATTAAAAAAAAAAACAACAGGAAAAAACTGGTTTGTTTAGTTCCCAGTTAATGAGAAACTTCAATTAATACCCTATTCCTTTCTCCCCATGACACTGCTAATCATGGTTTTATTCTACTTTAAAAAAAAAGATAAATTTTAATACAATCAAGGGGAAAAAACTGAAGGATAACTTTGAAAATTTCCCCTTTTAAAATAGCCCTTGTCTTGTAAACTTAAAGATGCATTTTCAGGAGAAAAATCAGAGCTTTTATTTCTCCAAGCAGATATTTTATTGTGTACCATTTTGTCTCATTGCTAGGTAAGCTAAGAAGAAACCCATCAACACTTGGAGGCAGAGTCAAAGTGGTAGGGTGGAGTGGTAAGCTGAGTTGTTAAGTCTTATTTCATCTTCCCAGTCTGCTCTACTACTGACTCAATGAAAGGGGAGAAAGTGAGGAGGAGTAGGTTCCCCGTATAAATTCTGACAGGCCTGGTTGAGTTACCCCAAGCACGTGATGACTTCCTCAGGTGGAATGGGCAGATGAGAGTGGTTTGTTCCAATGGTCATTAAGGCAACAGCCCTTGGACCTTGGTTAGACATGGAAGACACCAAGGTCATCCACTGAATCCTGGGCCATTACCAGTCATCCTGACTTTTATCTTGTGTGGGGTTGAAGATTTTCCAATCTGTAAGGAAAAATCACTGAGGCAGAGCTCCTAGCCAACAGCACTTTACCAAAGGGTCCATGGGTCCTTCCAATGAAGGAGACCTCAGATCTTCCTCAGAGCAAGTCAAGACATTATTGGTCCTTTTCAAAAATAATGGATGAACAATTGCAACATTCTGTCTCTGCCCCAGGAAGATAAGAGGAACCTATAATTCTCTACCTCCCTAGACAGCACTATGTGACTGCCTCAGTTTTAAATCTCTCTCTCCTCTTCCCTCCCCATCCGCACACTTGTCTCCTCTCACATGCAATCCCAAAAGATACACACAAACCAGCAAATTAATGTTTAAAATAAAGAAAGGCAAACAGATTTTTCCCATACCCAAAGAAAAAGGTGTCAGGCTACAGTGATGGGAGCCCAAAGGGCAAAAGAAATACAGAATTATTGATTTGTCAAGCCACTTGCCTACTCACCGTTCCTAAAATAAAAGAGTTATACTAGCTGACTTCTAGGTTCGTTTGAGCTCTAAAATCTATGATTTTATGAGATCATAGGTTGAAATGAAAAAAAAAAATGGGGCAGCTAGGTGACACAGTGGATAGAGCATTTCCCCTGGAAGTAGGAGGCCTTGAGTTCAAATCCTATCTCCAACACTTGGGCAAATCCTTTAACCCCGATTGCCTAGTAAAAATTAAAAAAAAAAAATTTAAGGTATGAAATTTATTTTTTGAAAATAAAAAATTATTCTGAATGAAAATTGAAAAAATGAAAATGAAAAATGAAAAATAAATTCAAATTTAAAAAAGATTTATTATGGGGGGGGAGGAATGCAGATTCAACCTGGATTTCCACTGCCACATACACAGTGACTTACATATTAGAGGATCTCAAAATGATTTTTATTGCTATGTAATACCATCCCTCAGTTTTTCTGGCCACATGTCTAGGCAAAGAATGGAAGCCAAAAAAAGCCTTTTTTGCTTCTGAAAAAATAAAAGCCTAATGACCAGAATTGGCAAACTGCAAGTTAATGAAACCTTATCCTACTGACTCACAGAAAGAGAAAGATAATGGAATCATAGATTCAGAAGTATTTGGTCTCTTAACTCAAACCTCAGGGGCAGGTTTGAGCTAGACAATTCAGTAAAGGCCAGTTTCAAAAAAAATTTTTCATTTTTCTTTTTAAGTTTTAAATCCTTGAAAATGCAAAGGTTTTGTGACTTCTTCGGTGTGGTGATTCACTCTATCAGTGCAGATCTCAATCTATGACAATAGAAAAAAAAAAAGCTCAATGGAATTGCTAAAGAGCTTAGGCGACTTGCCCAGGGTCACACAGCCAGTCAGTGCCAGAGATGGAATTTAAACATAGGTACTTCTGACTCTGGGCCCAGGGCTGTATGGGATGTTCCACCCTGCCTCTGAAGTTTAACATACAACCAAAGAGTTCGATTAGCTTTAGTTTAGTACATTTACTTGCTCTGAGAGGGGATTCTAGTGGGAGTGGACAAAGAAAGTGGGAAGTGATGATGATGTAAAAAGAAAAAAGAAAAATAACAACCATAATTAAAGCATTTTTAAAGGAAGAAATATCACTGCCTTGGGATTGGGCAGGGTGAGGGAGTGTGTCAAAGAGCGAGTGGATTCAGTAAACATTGTAGGTCAAAGCTCTAGGGCTGATCAGCAGGAGGATTTGGCTCATGAGGAGCTGCTGCACATCTAGCCTAGGTGAGATACAGGTAGGGAGGAGAGGAGGAAGGGAATGAGCATTTATTAAGTGCCTACTGTGTGCCAGGCACTGTGCTAAACTGTGGGGATACAAAGGGAAGCAAAAGACAGTCCTTACCCTCGATGAACTTATAACCAGCAAGCATTTATTAAGTGCTTATTACATATTAAGCTGCCTACTCTGGGGAAGTTAGGTGGCACAGTGGATAGAGCACTGGGGCTAGAGTCAGGAGGACCTCAGTTCAAATTCCACCTCAGACACTTACTAGGTGTGTGACCCTGGGCAAGTCACTTGACCCTGTTTGCCTCAGTTTCTTCACCTGTAAAATGAGCTGGAAATGGCAAATCACTCTGGTATCTTTGCCAAGGAAACCCCAAATGGGGTCAAAAATTATTAAACAAAAATGAAATGACTCAACAAGAAGCCTAGATAATCGTTATCTAAAGCCTTCCAATCTTGAGAGATAGGGTTAAGATAGTGATCATAAATTTAGAGCTGCAGGGGATCTTTAGGGCCATCTACTTGAACCCCTTCATTTACTGGTGGGGAAACTGAGGTCCAGAGGGACTTGAGTGACTTATCCAAAGTCACACCAATAGTAAATGGCAGAACTGAGATTTGAACCCAGGACTTCTGACTCCTAATCTAGCCTTCTTTTCATGGTGTTTTACATAATTCCCCCAACTTTTTGTCATCTTAAATTGAATTTCACCGATGAGTTTAATGTTCTCATCAAAACCATAAAGGTCCTATAAAGCTAGTCTAGTCTAAGGAAAGTAGACACAAGGTCCATCCCTCTACTAGTACTCCACACTGTTCAAGTTCTGTAGAATCTTCCAGAATTTGTGCTCCAGTGGCATGGTGTTCAAGAGACCTGTGTCACTTCTATGCCATGACAAGGAATCAGAGATAGGGAGTGATCAAAGGTCTAATGCAGCACTATAACTATCTGGTACCATGGGTGTGCTGGTAGATGTTTAACAACCTCAGGAAACACACACTTTTAAGATTAATCTGCATTATTAATACTTTCTTAAGTCTAAAAATCACCACAACAATAAATCAGGCCCAGATTATTAGCACCTGCTGATTCCCGAGGTTGAAAGCTCACGTGGATTTAGAGCTGACTCCAGCATAACCGATATTTGGTGGTAGTGACCCAGAGTGAGATCAAACCCCTAAGAAAGAATACAGAAAGCTCAGCCTTGAGACTAGACTGACCCTGGGTTCAGGTCTTGCCTTTTATGTAAACTGATTGTGTGGAGAAAAAAAGATGAGGACGAGATGTGGAATCCAAAGGCAAGGAGCCTCCACAGTGGGTGAGGTTCACAAAAATGTGAATTTATTGTTTACATCTGGTTACTATACACTGGAACAAATTCTCTCTGAGAAGTGCTTCTTTTAAAAGTGGGGGGAGGGGCAGCTAGGTAGTGCAGTGGATAGAGCACCGGCCCTGGATTCAGGAGTACTTGAGTTCACATCCGGCCTCAGACACATAACATTTACTAGCTGTGTGACCCTAGGCAAGTCACTTAAACCCACTGCCTAACCAAAAAATAAATAAAAGTGGGGGGAGAAAACTATTTTAGGCTAGTCGGTGTAGCCAGGTACTGGGCACTGACTGATAGAGCTAAGAATGTCAGTGATGAAATGGAAATTTGAATTCTAATACTGTTTTACAAGTCTTTTTGATGGTGTATCTTCAGCTCCAAAGCAAAGTTCGTGCAAAGAGAATTTCGTATCGCTATAGAGACCTGTTGCCAATCAATCAATATTTATTCAAGGCCAAGGGGTAAGGACACTGGACTTGGAGTCAGACCTGTGTGACCCTGGGCCAGTTACTTCCCCTATCTGAGCCTCAGTTTCCTCATCTGTAAAAGGAAAGTATTTGGACTGAATGGTCTTCTAAGGTCCCTTCCAGTTCTAAAATTATGTCACTATATACCAGGTATTGAGAACTGACAGAGCTGGGAGGAATCTTATATTCCAACCTCTCTCACCATTTGACAGATGAGAAAACTGAGTATCCGAAAGAAGTTGTGACTTATATCGAGTCACATAAACAATTCGTGGAACAAATGAGAATAAAAGCCAAGTGTCTTGACTTTAATCTAGCATTCTTTCTATTTTATCTCTTCCGTAAAACATGTCTCTTCTCCTTCTATGGCTTACCTCGGAGATTTCGAAGGAGGTATGGTTTCACATTCTGACCATCTGGAAGGATAATTTGAGCTAAATAAGAAAACCTGGGATTAATAATGTTAGCTAACGTTTACATAGCACCTGCTATCTCCCCAGCACTCTGCTAAGCACTTTACAATTATGATCTTATTTGAGCCTCCTAACAGCCTTGGGAGGTAAATGCTATTATTATGTCCAATTTACAGATGAGAGAACTGAGGCAGATAGAGGTTAAATGAATTGTCCAGGCTCACACAGCTAGTAAGTATCTGAGCCTGGATTTGAACTCAGGTCTTTCCTGTTCCAGACCTATCACACTATCCACTGTGCCACCTCACTGCCAAACAAACCCACTAACCTAAGTCAGGGATGTGCTGGAGCCAGCTCAGAGCCTTCCTGAGAGTCAACTGTTCAATTTTCCATGTCAATGTTTGCATCTTGGAAATTGGCAAATGTTACAAATCAGGGCTTGATTCATTGTTTTGTTGATTGCATGCAATTAAGAAAAATATTAATAATGTTAAATGTTAGTAATTAACATTAAATAATAACATTATTTATAACAAATTATAAATATAAATAAACATCATAACATTATTATAACAAATAATAACATTAAATAATAATTAACAATTAAGATTCAATGTAAAAAGTATGTCATGGGTACATCTCCCTTCCACCAGATGTTGTTAAATATTTGCCAGCACACCCTTGAACTCAGTAATAATATTATTAAAATTATCCTTATATTAAGAATTAGAAATAGCTTGTAGATTTCCATAGCTAGATTAAATTATTTTTTCTAGATCTCAAAAGTTAATCATGCTTGTCTAATTCATAAAACAGATAGTACTGTAATAGATTATAATAGACTAGTATAAATCAAGCAAGAGGCAGTGTAGCTTAATAGTTGAAGGAGTGGGCCTTGAAGATAGATAGGAAGGCCTGGATTCAAATCCTGCCTTTGATACTTACTGGTTAGACTTATACTTTAGAAAATTCATTATGATAGCTGGGTGTGGATTGGAAGGAGGAGAGACTGGAGGCCAGGAGATGAGTTAGAAGGCTATTCAGTCAGTCCGCCAATAAGCATTTATTAAGTGCCACTTGCCAGATATCATACTAAGAACTACAAAGAAAGGCAGGCAGCAAGGTAGCACAATAGATAGAGTGCTGGGCCTAGAGTCAGGAAGATCTGCCTTCAAATCCTGCATCAGAGACTTACTAGCTGTGTGACCCTGGGAAAGTCATTTAACCCTGTTTGCCTCAGTTCCTCATCTGTCAAATGAGAAGGAGAAGGAAATGGCAAACCACTCCAGTATCTTTGCCAAGCAAACCCCAAATGGGGTCATCAAGCTATTATACATTCAGGTGGATATGACTGAAATAACATTACTTGCTGCAAGTGAACCATCCAGTCCTCCAAGACTTGTTGTTCTTGTGGGAAGTTCTTGGGTCCAATAGACATTAGTTAATGGGGTTATCTATTCCTGTAGCCTCATTTTTCAGATGAAGGAATTGAGAACCCACAAGGTTAAATGACTTGCCCCATGCCACACAGGTGGCAAAGGCAAGGTTTGAACCAGGTCCTCTGGCTCCAGATTCAGCCTTCTTTCCCCCCTGAACCATGCTACCATGTCAGTGAGGCAAAGCCCCTGATACCGATTGTGATGGCCATGCATTGTTCACCTTGGGCAACTTGCTGAATCATGTCACTATACTATGTCTGTTTGGAGAAGAGAAACCCATGTGAACATGAGAGCTATCTCCACGTTTTTGAAGATCCATCACAGGGGAGAAGAACAAAATTTCTGTGTAGCTCTATGGGGCAAGCCCAGTACCATATCTGAAAGTTATTTGGGGGTGATTTTGAGTCAATGTAAGAAAGAACATTCTAGCAATTTTAGATGTCCCAAACTGGATTAGACTGTTTTCTAAGACAGGAACTTACCCACCACTGGAAGTTTTCAAACAAAGGTTGAATGACCTTTTGTCAGTGAGGCTACAAGGGGATTCCCATACTGGGTGGAACGTTGAAATTCAATGTACAACACATTCAGTGTATAATACAATTCCAGAATTCCTTTTCTTCTGTTTCCTTAGAGCTATTGTTTGATTGGTCAGTCTAATGTATATGTACCATAAACTCAGCCTTCTTTCTTCAGAAAATTTGGATGTCAGTAAACGGGCAATTCCATTTAAAGAATATTGGTTGGAAAAAGCTCTTTTGTACTAGCTGTGTGACCCTGGGCAAGTCACTTAACCCCAATTGCCTCACCAAAAAAGCAAAAAAAAAAAAGGAAAAAAAAAGAAAAAAGCTCTTTTGCACAAATGAAAGTTATTTGAGTTCTGTGGTTCTCCAAGGTCCCTTATGCAGGCTTGTTTCTATCTCAAGATTTGCTTAAACTGGCTGCTTCAGCTGCCCTTGGCTTTGATTTTCTGACCTCTTTTGTCTGACACCTGTCATTTTTGCTTACTAATCAGAAATCAGGAGTTCCCCCCAAATGTTCAACTCTGCTGCTGAAAATTGTGCTGAAGCCACAAATGTTATCTATTTGTGATGTCAGAGACCTGCCCTTGTTATAGCTCATAAAAACCTCTAATACAATTAAAAAAAAAATGAAAATGAAAAATTCTAGTATGCCATCCATACCTCCCAAGGCTCAAAACTAGGTATTTTTAATGACTAATGGAAGGATTAGTCATTAACTTGCCAGGGCTTCCACGTAGCATAACCCAAGAAGAAGCACATAAGAAATGCTTATTGACTGAAACATATCACCTTGTCCCCACAGTTATCACTTTATTTGTGCTTCCAATGATGGCATTCATAAATTTCAGCACAATTCAAGAAGCATGTATTGAAGTCTTACTATATGGCAGGCATTGGGCTGAGTCATGGAAATGTGGGGAGGACTGGGGAGGGTGGTAAAAGGGGACAGATGTTAGGGTTCTACCTGTGATTTAACTGGTATAGGAAACTTCCAGTGAATAAACTCCCTCCACCAATGCAGAGGGACTTCAGTCTGTGGTTTTAAACTGCTCTGTGACTTCGGTTTCAGAGAATTCCTGGTCCATGGAGAGGTTCAGCAGCTTCTCCAGTTCTCCAGCTTCTCCACTGGATTTTGAGTCAATCAATCAATAAACACTTACTGAGTGGATACTATGAGCCAGTGAGGGCAGCTAGGTGGCACGGCGGATACAGTGCCAAGCTTGGAGACAGTAAGACTCATCTTTCTGAATTCAAATCCGGCCTCAGACACTTACTAGCTGTGTGACCCTGGGCAAGTCACTTTACCCTATTTGCCTCAGTTTCCTCATCTGTAAAATGAGCTGGAGAAGGACATGGTAAATCACTCCAGTATCTTTGCAAAGAAAATCCTAAATGGGGTCACAAAGAGTTGGACACTACTGAAATGACTGAGCAACACTAAGATCCAGGAAGTGTGCTAAGCACTGGAGAAGGCAGGAAGACTTGAGTAAAAATCTAACCTCAGACCCTTACTAGCTATACGACCCTGGGCAAATCACTTAACATCATGTGCTTCAGTTTTTTCATCCATCAAATGGGAATGATAATTGTAAATAAATAAATAATAGTTGTAAAGCACTTTGCAAACCTTAAAGCACCATATAAATCCTAGCTATGATTATTATTAGCTCCAACTTCAGCCATTGGCATTTCTCATCTTTCCCTCCATTTGGGAGGTATAATTTATTTGGAGCTAATGCATTGACAAGATGGAGCCTCCATATCCTCTAGCCTCCCTTTTCACAGCTTCTCCTCTCTTCCGTGATGCCTTTCTCCTTTGAAAAGATATTTGGTTCCTTTATTAACTTTCTGTACAAGTCTTCAAATTTTTATATGAAAAACAGAAACTAGTGACACTAGAATGAGACTAGATAAGAGAATTTCAGAGTTAAGGCTAACGTTCAAGATGCATATGAGGGACTTTGGACAAGACAATGCTCTAGGATTCTACTCCTCTGCTTACATAAATCTATTGACTAATAGATAATTAAGTTAAGTAAAGGAGGGCGGGGGGGGCAGGTGGGTAATGAAGTGGGTAGAGTGCAGGGTCTGGAGTCAGGAGAACCTGGGTTCAAATCTGGCCACAGATACTTACTAGCTGTGTGACCCTGAGCAAGTCACTTAACCCTGTTTGCCTCAGTTCCTCTTCTGTGAAATAAGCGGAAGAAAATGGTAAACCACTACAGTATCTTTGCCAGCAAAACCCCTTAGGGGTCATCAGAGACAGCTCAAATGACTCAACAACAACCACCACCACCAATGACGTGAATGCAGTGATGAGGTTTCTAGCTCTGTCCTGGCACCACACAGTGCTCCTAAGTGACTCTTTGAAGGTTATTAAAGTTTTGATATAACTTAAAGTGCCCCTGATACTATCTGCAATTCTTTTTTTTTTTCATTTCAACAAATAGTTATTATTTCTCTTGTGTGCAAGGTACTATGCTCCATGTTGGGGATATAAGGGAAAAATGAAAACAGCTTTACACTAAATTCTACTATGGGAACACAACATTTATCTGCAAAATTCTTGATAGTAACTAAAAGGAATTTGCCCTCCCTACCCAAAATATCAGGGAGGCTTGGTGAATTCCTTTGAAGGAGGATGTCGAACATTGTTAAGCTAAAAGAGCTTAAAAACAGCATTAACTCTAAGCATGTTGGTTAGAGAGTCTCACAAAAGAGTGCTAACTCTTTCTCTGAAGAAGAAACTCCAACTCCAGCCCCAGATGAAGACTCCAGCAACTTTAGAAACAGGATAGAACATCAGTGGGGCATACACACTTGTCTGGGAAGTGAACCATTAAAGCTATTCCAGCTGAGCCATAACCCTGGGACCTCCTGAGTCCTATAGGTGAAATTCCCATTCTCATGGGCAGCATGGGAATCCATGGGAAATTGTATTTCTTTGTGTGTTGGGTTATTTCCCTCGTCAATTTGAAGTGAGCTTTTATAGCAAGGTAACACAGTATATTTTATTGGAATGGTTTTCTACAGTGGAGAGGAGAAGGGATGTTACATGTACATAGAAAAGCCACTTCAGCCTCAGGAAGACCTGGCTTCTAATCCTGCCTCTGACTCCTACTGGCTGTGTGAGGCTGGGCAAGTTGCTTAACCTCTCTGTGTCCCAGGCAACTCTCAGACTAAAAACCCCATGACAATGGTAGATGTGCTATTGGTAGCGAGAATTTCCTCTCCAGGGAGCTCACTACATAAATCAGCACTGGAATGTATATGATTTATTTTGGTATTTGCCCTAAATGAAAACTTTCCTATTTGATTTATTGTTCCTGGGTTTTCATAGTGAATTCCACATCTATATAACTAGGATCACCCCCAACAGCACCTTGAAAGACAAGGGAGTTACTTGAGATCCATGATACCCAGATCTAGATGACCAACTTTGTATAATGATAAAAATTATCCTAGTAGACATTCTTTACACAATGAAATAAACTCCATTTTTACATTGAAATTATTCTATGGGACCAAAGTCCCAAATGCATTTCACTCAGTTAAATAGATCCGGGCCTAGCTGCCAGTAGCCTGTCTTTGGGAGAAAATGGGAGGTCTGAATCCCGCCCTTCACATGATTCTCCTCCCTCTTCTCCCCTCCCCATCTACCCCCTGAATCATTGGCCCTCAGTGTTTGGACTTTTAGTATGTCTCCCCCTGGAGCCAAGACTAGAAAAAGGACTGTTTGTAGGTCAGGGTCAGTTGGTTCTCTCTTGTTTTTCAGAAAAACAGGAACTGAGAATCATGGCTGGGAAGCCCAGACTTTATTACTTTGATGGCAGAGGCAGAATGGAAGCGGTGCGCTGGCTCCTGGCAGCTGCTGGTGTGGAAGTGGATGTTTCTTCTTTCAGATTTTTTCTTTTTCTTCAGACTCAGTGAATATTTAGTAGAGGAGAAGTCACATGGAGCTTACTGAATGACTCCCTCTAAAAAAGAGGTCTAATCATTGTGATCACCATCTTTTTTTTTTTAACAGTGAACTCAGTCTCAGGAGCAAGTTCAAAGTACTGTTTATCTAGATAATTGTGTTGATTGAGTTCTCCTTCTGAAAGTAGAATCAAGGCCTAGTGAAAAGTTCACTGGACATTCAGCAGAACAGGGTCCAAGTCGTGGCACCACTACCTCCTCGCTGGATGTCCTCAGGCAAGCTAGCTTGCATCTCTGGGTCTCAGCTTCATCACTTGTAGAATATGGGGCTGGCATTACATGATTTCTGAGATCCCCTTCTAGGTTTGATATTCTGTGATCTTTGCCTACAATGACTTCTTAAAAAGTTTTTTTTTTTTCCTATATCGTAACCCAAAGAATGCTATTAGTTCCCATTTATTTCCTTAACTGCCTGGCCGTTATTGCATAGTGTTGTTATTCATTTAAAAGCCCATCATTTTGGAAAATTGAAAAATACCAAGAAACAGAGGTTGGGTTAGTTTCTAAAGAGATTTTTAGCTTTCTTCATTTTTGTTGGCTTCCTTTTCTTGGGTAGAGACTGTGGAAGATTCAGATTCATTATGTACAAGTCTTTCATAAAGTCTTGATGAAGTTTCTAAATTTTTAAACATTGATCATTTAGGTTGATATGCTAGAGAAATTTGTATTAATCTTTCAGGTGGTGATGAATGATTTCCCCCACTTCTAACTGATGTTAGTAAATCACTTCCCCTCTCTGGGGTTCAGTTTCCTCTCTTCCCCACATGAGGGGATTGGACGAGACAACCCCCAGCTCTGCCTGCTTCCTAGAATATGAGGGCCTTCAGTTCTGTTAATCATAGGACCCCATTCTGTCACAGGATTGAAAATAAGACTACTCTGTGTACTCTGTCCACCACACCACTTAGTGTCATTTAAAGAGATTAAAAGTCTCAATCTATGAGGCTATGAGCAGTAATTACAATGATTAATAATAGTCACAATATTAATTAGTGTGGCATAGTGAAAAACACTGGTCTAGGAGTCAAGAGGTTCAGACTATAGTCATGGCTCTGTCATTAGTTAGCTGTGTGACCTTGGGTAAGTCATAGGATCATGGGATCAGAAATAGAGAGCTAGAAGACATTTTGAGGTCATCTAGTTCTTGCCTCGCCCCTCTACACCCCCCTTTTGTTGATAAGGAAACTGAGGCACAGAAAAGTTAAGTGACTTGACCCAGGTCACTCGAGCAGTAAGCTACAGAGGCAAGTTTTGAACCAGGTCTTTTGACTGTAAGACTATATGTTGCAGAACAGTGACTGATTTACCCTGGCAGATACAGTTTCCTCAGCAAGAGTTCCCTCTGTCAGCAGTGTCTAACTCAAATAGAAGTGGGGATCACTAAATGGTACGTATCTAATTTTATTTATAAACACCCCAGTTACATTTTAATCTGGTTGGGCATGCAATCAGGAGTTTTGCAGGCAGCTGGTTTGACACCTCTTTCCTATATCTATGGCCTATATCCTATGTCCAGACACCTCCCCCCCTCTCTATCCCCAAAAGGCATAGCAAGGTAGCCTGTAGTGATTGGAGTGACAGAATGCTGGGCTTAGAGTTAGGAACACTTGAAGTCAAATCTTGCCCCTGACACTTAGCTGTATAACGCTGGGCAAGTCTCAACCTTTATGTGCCTCAGGCAACAGCACCTACATATGAAGTCATAATATGATTGCCAGAATCACAGATCCTTTGTATGGACTTATAAGGTGTACTCTGCCAGGCACAGATAGATACAAAAATGAAAAAATACAAATTGTTACCCTCTAGGAATTGAGAATCTATTAATCATTTTCTATGACTCATCTTTTAATTTAAAAAAAATGGGGAGAGGGAGGGTAGACAGTGGTTCTCAAAGTGTAGTCTGAAGTTGCCAAAGATCCTTTCAGAGAGTATTTGAGATCAAGACTCTTTCCATAATAATACTAAGATGTTATTAACCTACTAAAATATTCTTCCCTTTCCCACATCTATGTGGAGCTGAATTTTATCTATCTATCCATATCTTTATCTATATATGTATGTATATATGTATACATACACATATTTCATCCACAACAACATATTACAACAGACTGAATGCAGAAGCAGATATAGAAATCCAGCTAAGATTAGACATTAAAGAGATTTGCAAAAATACGTAAAATAATGCCACTCTTCTCACTAAATTTTTTTTGTTTTGGAAAACAGTCATTTTTCATGAAAATATTTATATTATGTAATGGGTTTGTTTCTAATGACTTGATAAATATATTTAAAATTCATCAGTTTTATTTTCTAACATGGCAAATGTTGATAGAACCCACAGAAACAGAAGCTATTTGGATAGGTCCTCAATAACATTAGATTTAAAAATGTAGTGGAAGTTCAGAGACCAAAAAAAACTTGAGAAATATTGGACCAGAGCATTAGAATCCTTTATGTAGAGCTGGAAGAAACCATAGAGATCATTTAGTCCAAGGTCCTCATTTTTGCAGATGAGAAAACTGAGGCCTAGAGAAATTAAATGACTTGCCCAGGGTCTCCCAGCTAGTAAATACCTAAGGCAGGATTTGAACTCAGGTCGTGACTCCTAGTCCTATGTTCTACCCATGATACCACCTAGTTGTCTTAGGTGATCCCTAGGGTCTCTGCCAATGCTAACATTCTATGATTCCATTGCTCTGATACCCTCATGTGTCCTTCTCCTTTCTAGTTTGAAGAAGTGCTTTTTGAAACAGCTGAAGACCTTCAGAATTTAAGTAAAGGTGAGTTCAAAGCCTTGCTGTTATGCTCTGCTAGTCCATAAAGATCAAATTAATTACCCTTGCCTTGCCTGAAAAGACATACAGAAAGTCTCTTACGATCCCCTTGGAGCCCTACAATTCTCTGATTCTATAGTTGTGAAAAAGCATGTTATAAATCATAGCATGGATGGGGAATTACCTAGGACAGTACACAAGTGTGTTCTTCTGTACCTCAGAGGTAGGGTTTGAATTTCAAACAATCACATCAGGGAAGAAAGTAAAGCTTTTTTCCTCCTGAAACAAAGGGCCCTTGCCTTCTCTAGAGGAATAGTGGTGGAAGGGAAAAGTGATGGGATTTAAGTCTGGAAAGATTATGTTGGAGTCAGGCAATGGAGGAGCTTGAACGTGAGGAAAGAGCAGGCAGGTGGGAGTTACTGGAGGGTTTTTTGTGTGTGGGCAAAGAAGTATCTGGACAATTGCTGTGTTTCAGGAAGACGAATTATGAAGGTCTGATCTGGAATAGACAGAGACTAGAGGTATAGACCCCAATGAGAAACACTGAAAGAATCTAGGTGGCAGACAAAGTTAAAGCTAAAATAGATTTAATCATTAGAGAAAAATAGGGAAAGTGCACTACATGTCAGTCATATCAAGCACTATTGTTTTAGGCCATTTCAAGTAACTAGACAGTAAAAGGATGGAATATTGCTATGGTGTAGGAAATGACTAGTTGGTGGACTTAGAAAAATATGGAAAGACTCAGCCCCATGAAGGAAGAAGGTATGCACCCTCAGAGAAACAGAGAACAAATAAGTATAGCGTGGTCTTACATAGATGCATATGAATGTGTACTTATTTATATGGATATGATTATAGATGTGTAAGTATATGTATTTCAATTTAAGTGTACACATGTATGTGTATGTGCATGTATATATCTTTGTATGTATATGTGTAGATATGTATGTTTGTGTGTATTTGTACATATACATGTGTGTACATGTATGTCTGTGTGTATGTATGTGTATATATACATATAAACATATCTGTCTTTATTTGTATCTTCTTAGGAGAGGAGAAGAAGGGGGGAAAAAAGAACAAAATAAATAGTGCACAGCAGAGAACAAAGGAAAACTTAGGAAGCAAAGGAAAGGTTGGCAGTTCTGAAATAATGAATAGTATTTATTATACTGGTATTCTTTAAAAGGATGTATTGCTGTATATTTTGAATCCTCCCTCTGCTGTGCACATGGCAATGCTTTTTTCTTTTCTTATTTTGTATTTAAGTTTAAAATATGTTTCTTTTTCTTATTGTGTAAGTTTTTTTCTATTTAAGTTTAAGATAAATTAATTTTTAAAAAGAGAAAAAAAAGAATCTAAGTGGGAGGTGATGAGACCCTGGCCTAGGGTACTGCAGTGATAGCTAAAGAAAGGGGAGTGGTAGACTAATCAATTGATCTACAAGCATTTATTAAGCACTTACTATCTAAGTTACTGGAGATAAAAGGATGAAAAAATGAAATAGTCCCTTCCCTCAATGAGCTTATATTCTTTTAGGGGAAACATTATGCATAAATACCATCATCATCATCCTCATCATACCATTTATACCTTTCCAAAGTATTTTACAAATATTATCTCCTTCGATCCTCATAGCAACTTTGGGAGGTAGGTGCTGTCATCATCACCATTTTATAGATGAGCAAACTGAGGCTGAGAGCCTTAGTGACTTGCCCAGGGTTATACAGCTAGCATATGTCTGAGACAAGGTTGGAATTCTAAATGCAGCGCTTTCATTCACCAAAACAACTACTTGCCTAAACAAATAAATATTGAGCTTATTCAAATACCAAAGAATTTCAAGGGAAAAGTAACCTTCAGGGGAAGGAGGGTGCTAGCGGCTAGAGGAATCAGGAAAGAGGAAGAGAGAGGGAATTCTAGGGATGGAAGTCAACCTATACAAAGGTAAGGAGGCAGGAGGTGTAATGTTGTGTGGGCAGAAAAGCAAGTAAGCTAGTTTGTCTGGGAGGCAGGGTGTGTGAAGAGTCATGTGTAATGAGTCTAGAAGGGCAGGCTAGAGCAGACCATGAAGGGCTTTGGATGCAAAAAGAAGAGTTTGTACTCGAGGCTAGAAGCAGGAGGAAGCAGGTATCAATTTGTGGGAGAGAAGATTTAAAGGCAAAATCCTTTAAGTCAAGAATCATGGATTACCCAAGCAGACAGTGTATAGACCAAGTCATAGGTAGAGCCCTCATTTGAGGAGATGGAGGAAATTCCCATATAGGGAGTTCCCTAGTCCCACAAAGTCACAGATAAATCCTAAGAGATCCTTATCACTGAAAGCACCTAGCATACTGAAGTACACATAGTAGGTTCTCAAAACGACTGTTGTTAATTAATGGCATTCCAGCTGCAGCTTTCAGTCAGTCAGGAAGCATTTATTAAGGACCTACTATGGGTCAGGCACTACACTAAGCATAGGGGATAGAAAGAAAGGAAAAAAAATCTTTTTTTTTTTACAATCATCATTTTTTTCTAATATACTATGTTATGGAAATGCTTGTCTTATTTCTTAAGTTCAGAATGAAATAAATTAAATTTAAAAAAAGAAATAAGAATAGGTACAGCTAGGTGGTACAGTGGATACAGCACTGGCCCTGGAGTCAGGAGGACCTGAGTTCAAATCTGGCCTCAGACACATAACATTCACTAGCTGTGTGACCCTGGGCAAGTCACTTAACCCCATTGCCTAGCAAAAAAAAAAAAACAAAACGAGGGAAAAAAATAAGAATAGATGCAATGAAAAAAAAAAAAGCCCACAGCCCCCGCTCCTGAGGAGCTCACAGTCTGATGGGGCAGAGACAGCAAACCAACAATTATGAGTAAACAAGATGCATCAGGGTGAACTGCAGGTAACGCACACAGGGAAGGCACCAGCAGTAAGCTAGAGGTCAGGAAACGCTTCCTGGAGAAGGCGGGATTTTGACTGGGACTTGAAGGAAGCTGGGGGAAACAGGAGGTAGAGATGAGGAGGCAGAGCATTCTAGGCATGGGCGACACACAGTCAAAATGCCTGGAGTCCAGAGACTGAAGTGTTTTGTTCAAGGAACAACGAAAAGGTCCGTGTCTCTCAATACATGGTAGGGAGTAAGTCAGTCACTCATAACATCTTGAACAACCTTATCTGGCAGCAAGCACAATCCCATTTGCAGGGTGGGAGGCAGTGTCTCTAGAATGAAAATAACCCCCCATGGAACACAGTGTGGCTGATACAGTGGAAAGAGCATTGGTTCTAAAATCAGAGCTCATGGATTCAAATCCTGCTTCTGATACTTAGCCATGTGACCTTGAGGAAGTCCCTCACCCTTCTTGGGCCTCAATTTCCCCTACTATAGAATGGAAGGGTTAAACTGGACAACCGCTGAGGTCCTTTCTGGTTGGAAAACTATGATCCCAGGGTCATACTCTTATGAGGGGGAGTAAGCCACTGACTTGACTTCTGTTTCCTTTTTTTAGGTGGAAAACTAATGTACAAACAAGTGCCAATGGTTGAAATTGATGGAATGAAGATGGCACAAACCAGAGCCATCCTGAGATATATAGCTGCAAAATACAGCTTGTATGGGAAGGACCTGAAGGAGCAAGTCCTGTACAGTAATCATTTTTTGCATGTTTACAATGTAAAGTAGAAGCCACCCTTTTTTATTTAAGAAAGTTCTACTTGACAGTGGATTCTGACAAATGATTTGCCCAGGATCATACCACCAAGTACAGGTCAAAGGTAAAACTTGACCATAGGTCTTCCTGAGTTCAGTGTCAGCTCTCTATCTGTTCTTTCCCCTGCTTCTCAACGAAATTATGTTAAGAAAGTATCTCCTTTTGTTTAATGGACAAAGCAAGAATGTTCTTAACAGCATGTTATGAAAGTAAATATGTAAAATTCTTAACTCCCTTTCCCAAATGATCTAAGTCCAAGTCCTGATGTAGATATCCTCAATAAATGGTATTATCAAAGTGGAGAGCAGTCAAAGGAGGAAATTAAATCACTAACTGCTTAGTAGAGTGTTACTGTAAAGTAACGACACTGGCTTTTGTAGGCTGCTTATCAATCAGTCAATATCTATTAAGTGCCTACTATGTGCCAGAAACTGTGCTAATGCTGAAGATACCAGAAAGAGCAAAAGACAGTCCCAAAGAGCTTACAATCTAATGGAATGTTTATGGAACTCAATCTTAACTTAATGGGCATGTTGGGAATACTTTCCTACTAATATGTTGTAATGGACTGGCCCACTCACAGATACATAGATGACTTGTTCAAAAAAGAAGAAATACTGCGTTTGGATGTCAAAATAGAATAACTATAATTTTAAAACCATTTTTTAATGATTGCCTCAAAAAAAGTCTTGGGGGAGCTAGGTGGTGCAATGGATAGAGCACTAGCCCTGGATTCAGGAGGACCTGAGTTCAAATACGGCCTCAGACACATAACATTTACTAGCTGTGTGACCCTGGGCAAGTCACTTAACCATTGCCTAGCTATACACCAGAGACTGTGCTCAGCACTGAGGACACAAAGGTGAAATGAAATAGAGCCTGCCCTCAAGGAGCTTACATTCTATAGGGAGATACAACATTTATAGCTGAAAGGGTGTGTATGCCAGGCACAGAGATACAGACAGAGAGAGCTGTTGTTAAGTCATTTCAGTCATGTCCAGCCATTCATGAATCTATTTTTCACGGCAAAGATACTAGAATGGTGTGCCATTTCCTATACACATATATACACACACACACGTGTGTATACATATAAATGCATGCATGCATATGTGTATATATATTGAGTAGATATAGCTATATAAATATAGATATACATACACACAAAAATAAGTACAAGGTAATTTGGGAAGACCTTTGAGCTAAGCTTTGAAAGAAACTAGCAATAATATGAGGTCCAGGGTTACTAAGTCAGGTGCCCACATTTCCACAAGTAATTAATAAGTGTCAGAGGCAGGATCTGAACTCAGATCCTCTGTCTACAGAGAGAATACATACCAGGCATGGGGGCCAGTCTGTGCCAATGCATGGGGTCAGGAAGTAGGATAAGATGCCTTGTGTGAGAAATACGAAGAAGGCCAGTGTAGCTGTACTTTAGACTGCGTGAATGGTAGTGATGAAAAGTTAAGGCTGGAAAGGGAGGTTTGAGTTAGGCTATAAAAAGCTTTAAATGCAGTGATAATAGTGTCTTATACTTATTAGGTGTTTTATGATTATGAGGTACCTTACAAGCATTATTTTACTTCATCCTCCTAACAGCCCCTTAGGTGAACAGTGAACGTTTCACCCCCATTTTATGGATGAGCAAATGGAGGCTCAGGGAGTGCAGTGACCTGCCCAAAGTCACACAGTAAGTGGCAGTGCGAGAAGAAAAATCAAAGTCTTTCATACTTCGGGTTGAGGGCTCTTTTCTCTATGCCATTTTCCCCTTCTGCACTTCATCCATAATATTTCTTTATTAAATTACTGGACTGTGAGGTTGTAGATCATAGTTTTATTGAATTAGAGGAGGCAGCATGATGTAATAGGAAAAAAACACTGCTATTTTCTAGTTGTATACCTTGGACAAATCACGGGAACCCCAATAGGCCTCCATTTTCTCATCTGTAAAATAAAGGAGTTGAACCAGGTGACCTCCAGGTTCCTTCCCCAAAAAAATCCTATGATCCTGAGTGTCCATGAAATGAATGTTACAGAATTTGACCATAAAAATAAGGCCATTGTAAAAGCATTGAAGAATATTATAAAGGATTTAGGGTAAATATGAGGTGATCACTGACAGGTATGAGTAGAGAAATTAACACCCTATCTATTTTCTAGAATTTGTAAGAAATAATTACTCATTCAGTAATTCCTGATGTGATCAGAAATTAAGAGATTACTTGGCTACCAATTCCTAAGCCTCCCTCTGAAGAAAGAAGGAAGGAAAGAGGGAAGGAAAGAAGAAGGGAAGGAAGGGAGGAAGGAAAGAAGGATAGAAGGCACTAAGGGAGAGAGGAAGAAAAAAACTTTGTTTTTAAAAAAATTTTTCTTTTGTAACCTAGTATTTCTCTCCCTCACACGGACTAACGTGCACTGAGGAAGAAAGGAAGGAAATAAGCATTTATTAAGCATCACCTATGTGCCAGGTACTATGTTAAATGCTTTACAAATATTTTATCATTTGGTACAATAACCTTTGGAGGTAGATACTATTATTATCTCCATTTTTCATCTGAAGAAACTGAGGCAGACAAAGGTTAAATGACTTGCCAAAGGTCACAATAACTAGTGTCAGAGACTGAATTCCTTCAGATCCAGTCTTCTATCCACTTTGCCACCTTACAGCTTTGGGTAGCTTAGATTTGGTGCTTAGATAGTCTGAGAGGTTTTAGAGTAGATGAACTGAAGTTCCTCATCAAGCTTGAAAAAGATACTGTGGTCAAGGGGGCTAGATCTTCCCCCACAGGGATATCACAGTCCTAAGTTAAGGTCTTCTTAGGAAAGGATCCAAGGCCCATTGGGGAAGAATCACTTAAAGCATAGGGTAAGCGCTTACAGCACTACGAATCAACTGACATGGGAAAAAAGGTAGTTCAACCAACTTTGTTTACAGATGAGGCAACTGAGGCCTTGAGAATTATGCAAGATCACAGAGCTAATGACTAGTCCAGTAACAAAAACAATCCAGGTTCCCTAACTCCTGGCCCGGTACTCTTGTTTTTAAAAATCGTCTTATGAAACCCTAGGTTGCATAACTCTCTCTGTCTCTCTGTCCCTCTCTCTCTCTCTCTCTCTCTCTCTCTCTCTCTCTCTCTCTCTCTTTCTTTCTCTTTCTCTTTCTCTCTGTCTCTCTCCCCATAATGGGGGGATGGAATTATTTCACTTGTAAGGATATATCGGGTTGCACTTTTTTATTATAAACTGAACAATACTCAATGAACTAGAACTTTTCAATATATGTAAACTTCAATTCAGTAAACAATTATTAAGCAACTGCTATGTGCCAGGCACTGTGCTGAGCACTGGGGATACAAAAAGAGGCAAAAGAGAGTCCCTGCCCTAAAGGAGTTTCCAATCTAAAGGAAACAACATGCAAGCAAATATATACAAAGCAACCTATGTACAGGATAGATTTTGTTGTTCAGTTGTATTCCACTCAGGGTTTTCTTGACAAAGATACTGGAGTGGTTTGTCATTTCCTTCTCCAGCTCATTTGACAGATGGGGAAACTGAGGCAAACAGGGTGAAGTGACTTGCCCAGGATCACACAGCTAAGTGTCTGAGGCCACATTTGAACTCAGGTTTTCCTGCCTCCAGGCATGGCTCTCTATCCACTCTATCCATTGCTCCACCTAGCTGCCCACAGAATAAATAAGAAATAATTAAAAAGAGAGAGCACTGGAATTAAGAGGGGTTGGGGAAGGCTTTCTGTAGAAGATGGCATTTTAGTTGGGACTTGAAGGAGGTCAGGGAAGTCAGCTGTCAGAGTAGAGGAGGGAGAGTGTTCCAGGCATGGGGGACAGCCAGAGAAAATGCCCTATCTTCAAATAATAAATACACTGTCTTCAAGAAATGTGCTCTATATTCCCACAAATTCTCTCCCTTCTCTCCTTGTCATTGATCCTATAGGCATTAAAAGACCATGGCAAAAACTACCTTGTGGGCAACCAGCTGAGCTGGGCAGATATCCATCTCCTTGAACTCATCTTAATGGTTGAAGAATGCAAGTCTGATGCTCTGTCGGCATTCCCTAAACTTCAGGTAATTCCATCAAAAGCACTCACTATAAATATTGCAGATATCTATTGATGTACATGTCCTCTTCCCCATTAGAATGTAAGCTTCCTGCAGGCAGGGATAGTTTTTGCTTTTTTCTTTGTATCTCCAGAGCTTAGCACAGTGCTGAGCACATAGTAAGTGATCAATACATGTTTGTTTAAAAGATCTGGAATTTCCTCTGTGTACACTTCCTCCAAGAACAGAGATCCTTAGTCTTCACGAATCACTGTGGACCAAACCAGCCATCTGTTGTCCACCCTTCAGATGATGGCTGGATGTCTTTTCAGATGGTAGGCATGAAGAGCATTGGTGAGCCCAGAGCTCAAATCCTTTCCAGCAATTAAGGAAGTAAAAATTTATACATTTTAAAGGAGAAGGCTGTTTCTTCATATGTTTAATATATTCATATTATATCATATCTGAAAAGTGGAGGCCCTACAGAGCTGCACAGCAAGAAGTTCCTGGGGCCTTTCAAATGTCACTGCCCACAGGATGAAGATGCTTGCTACAGCTTTCTCCCAGGATGAAACAGCTTCCAAAGGGTCTTGGCAAAGCATTCCTGTGGCCCTGTTCCATTGTGAAAGGCTGATTGCCACATTTATAGGTGGTTGTCATTTTTTTTTCATTTTAGGAGTTCAAAACTAGAGTCAGCAAACTCCCCAGGATTCAGAAATTCTTCCAGCCTGGTAGTGCAAGAAGGCCGCCCATGGATGAAGCATGTCTTAAAGCTGCAAAGAAGATATTCAAGCTTGAAAAAGGCCTGTTTCTTAAATACTCGAGCACCATATTGGTTGAATTATAGTCATGCTCACAAAAAATACTAGGATGTGCTCCTGCAGCATTTCTAGTTTCAGTAGTTAATAAATATGATGCCTCCTTATAGAGTTTGTTATAAATTGGAAAACCTAATCTTTACATTGCTTATTATAAAACTTCATTCAATTAGAACTTCTTCTTACTCAGGGTCATAGAATCATAGATTTTTTAAAATTACATATTTAGAGCCAAAAAAAGAGCTTAGAGGGCATTGAGTTTATCTAGACTCTTTATTTTACCAGTGTGGACATTGAGAACAAGAGAGGTTAAGTGAATTACCAGAGGTCACACAGACAATAAGAGGTGGTAGAGTCAGGATTCAAACCACCTATGTTCCTCTTCAAAAACAGAGGATGAACAACAACATTTTTTCTCTGCTCCTGGAAGATAAAACAAAAGGAATCTATCATTCTCTTTCCTGCCTGCCCCCTTTAAGCCCTGAGCCCCTAGCCAGAGACGGCATTCTGCAAATAAATGCCTCAGTTTTAAATCTCTCTCTCTCTCTCTCTCTCTCCTCTCCTGGGATACCACCCCCTCTTCAATTGTCTCCTCTCAAATGTAATCCTAAAAGATACATTCAAACTAACAAATAAATGTTTAAAACAAAGAAAGGTAAACAGATTTTTCTCATGCCCAAAGAAAAAGACATCAGGCTACCATGATGGGAGGCCAAAGGCTTATGACATCATAGGTTGAAATGAAAAAAGAAATGGGGCAGCTAGGTGGCACAGTGGATAGAACACTTCCCCTGGATACACGAGGAACTGAGTTCAAATCTGTCCTCAGTCACTTGACACTTACTAGCTCTGTGACCCTGGGCAAGTCATTTAACCAGGACTGTCTCACACACACACAAAAGAAATGAAAAAAAAAGAGTGAAATTCATTTTTGAAAATAAAAAAATTATTCTGAATGAAAATTGAAAAAATGAAAAGGAAATAAAATGAAAAATTATTTTGAATTTTAAAAAGACTTATTATGGAAAAAATGCATATTGAACCTGGATTTCCCTTGCTACATAAACAGTACCTTAAAAATTGGAGGATCTCAAAATAATTTTTATTGCTATGTAACATTGTCCTTCAGTTTTTCTGGCCACAAATATAGGCAAAGATTGGAACAAAAAAAAACCTTTTGTGCTTCTGTAAAAATAAAAATCCAATAACCAGAATTTGGCAAACTACAAGTTAATGAAACCTTATCCCACTGACCCACAGAAAGAGAAAGATAATCGAATCATAGATTCTTAAGTATTTGGTCTCTTCACTCAAACCTCAGGGGCAGATTTGAGCTAGTCAATTCAGTAGAGGCCAGCTTCTTTTATTTTTTTTAATTTTTTCAAAAATTTTATTAATTTATTTTGATTTATCAACTATCACTTCCATATGCTTTTGAGTTGAAAATTTTTCTCCCCCTTCCTCACCCCAACCCTCCCCAAGACGGCGCACAATCTGACATAGGCTTTACATTTACATTCCCATTAAACATATTTTCACATTAGTGAAGTTGTATGTAAAAATTAAAACCAATAGGAAGAACCACCAAAAAGATGAAACAAAACTCAACAGAAGGTAAAAATAAGTGATAGTGATTCGACTTTGGACGTGGACAGCATTTTCCATCCCAAGGCCTCTGGAGATGTCTTAGATCCTTGTAATGCTGAGAAGGGTTCAGCTTAACATTCTTAGTCATTGCATAACGTGGCTGTTATTGTGTACAAAGTCCTCTTGGCTCTGCTCACTTCACTCAGCATCAGATCATATAAATCTTTCCAGGT
Source organism: Phascolarctos cinereus (assembly GCF_003287225.1). Classification (NCBI taxonomy): domain Eukaryota; kingdom Metazoa; phylum Chordata; class Mammalia; order Diprotodontia; family Phascolarctidae; genus Phascolarctos; species Phascolarctos cinereus. The sequence continues at coordinate 217,401,699 of NW_027555958.1, forward strand.
TTTTCTGAAGTCAGCCTGTTCATCATTTCTTATAGCACAATAGTATTCCATTACATTCATATACCACAACTTGCTCAGCCATTCCCCAATTGATGGGCATCTCCTCAATTTCCAATTCTTTGCCACCACAAAAAGAGCTGCTATGAATATTTTTGTACATGTGGGTCCTTTTCCCATTTGTTTGATCTCTTTGGGATATAGCCCTAGAAGTGGTATTGCTGGATCAAAGGGTATGCACATTTTTAGCCCTTTGGGCATAGTTCCAAATTGTTCTCCAAAATGGTTGGATCATTTCACAACTCCACCAACAATGTATTAGTGTTCCAATTTTCCCATCTTCTACATCTCTCCAACATTTATCATTTTCCTGTTTTGTCATGTTGGCCAATCTGATAGGTGTGATGTGGTACCTCAGAGTTGTTTTGATTTGCATTTCTCTAATCAATAACATTTAGAGCATTTTTTCATATGACTATAGATGGCTTTAATTTCTTCATCTGAGAACTGTCTGTTCATATCCTTTGACCATTTATCAATTGGGGAATGGCTTGTGTTCTTATAAATTTGTCTTAATTCTCTATATATTTTAGAAATGAGGCCTTTATCAGAGAGACTGGTTGTAAAAATTCTTTCCCAATTTTCTACCTTCCTTCTAATCTTAGTTGCATTGGCTTTGTTTGTGCAAAAACTTTTCAATTTAATGTAATCAAAATTATCCATTTTGCTTTTCATAATGTTCTCTATCTCCTGTTTGGTCATGAATTCTTCTGTTCTCCATAGATCTGATAGGTAAACTATTCCTTGTTCTCCCAGTTTACTTATGGTATCAGCCTTTATATCTAAGTCCTGAACCCATTTTGACTTTATTTTGGTATATGGTGTGAGATTTGGGTCTATGCCTAGTTTCTGCCATACTCTTTTCCAGTTTTCCCAGCAGTTTTTTTCAAAGAGTGGGTTCTTATCCCAGAAGCTGGGGTCTTTGGGTTTATCAAATAATAGATTACTATAGTCATTGACTACTGTGTCTTGCATATTTAACCTATTCCACTGATCCACCTCCCTATTTCTTAGCCAGTACCAAGCAGTTTTGATGATTGCTGCTTTATAATACAATTTAAGATCTGGAATTGCTAGGCCACCTTCCCCTGCATTTCTTTTCATTAGTTCCTTTGATATTCTGGACCTTTTGTTTTTCCAAATGAATCTTGTTATTATTTTTTCTAACTCTATAAAATAATTTTTGGTAGTTTGATTGGTGTGGCTCTGAATAAGTAAATTAGCTTAGGTAGGATTGTCATTTTTATTATATTAGCTCGGCCTACCCATGAGCAACTGATGTTTTTCCAATTATTTAGATCTGATTTTATTTGTGTGAAAAGTGTTTTGTAATTGTGTTCATAGAGTTCCTGGGTTTGTTTCGGGAGGTAGACTCCTAAATATTTTATAATGTCTACAGTAAGTTTAAATGGGATTTCTCTTTCTATCTCTTGCTGTTGGGCTTTGTTGGTAATATATAGAAATGCTGATGATTTATGTGGGTTTATTTTATAGCCTGCAACTTTGCTAAAGTTGTTTATTATTTCAAGTAGTTTTTTACTTGATTCTCTAGGATTCTCTAAGTATATCATCATGTCATCTGCAAAGAGTGATAGCTTTGTTTCTTCTTTGCCTATTCTAATGCCTTCAATTTCTTTTTCTTCTCTTATTGCTAAAGCTAAGGTTTCCAGTACAATAATTGAATAACAGTGGTGATAATGGACATCCTTGTTTCACCCCCGATCTTATTGGAAATGCTTCTAGCCTGTCCCCATTACATATAATGCTTGCTGAAGGTTTTAGATATAGGTTATTTATTATTTTAAGGAAGACTCCATTTATACCTATGCTTTCTAGTGTTTTTAATAGGAATGGGTGTTGTATTTTATCAAAAGCTTTTTCTGCATCTATTGAGATGATCATGTGGTTTCTGTTGGTTTTGTGTTGATATGCTCAATGATGCTGATAGTTTTCCTAATATTGAACCAACCCTGCATTCCTGGTATAAATCCTACCTGGTCATAGTGTATTATTCTTGTGATAAGTTGCTGCAATCTATTTGCTAGTATTTTGTTTAAAATTTTTGCATCTATATTCATTAGAGAAATTGGTCTATAATTTTCTTTCTCTATTTTGACTCTTCCTGGTTTAGGTATCAACACCATATTTGTATCATAAAAAGAATTTGGTAAGACTCCTTCTTCACCTATTTTCCCAAATAGTCTATATAGTATTGGAATTAATTGTTCTTTAAATGTTTGATAGAATTCGCATGTAAATCCATCTGGCCCTGGAGATTTTTTCCTAGGGAGTTCATCAATGGCTTGTTCAATTTCTTTTTCTGAGATGGGGTTATTTAAGTATTTTACTTCCTCTTCGGTTAATCTGGGCAATTTATATTTTTGTAAATATGTATCCATTTCACTAAGATTGTCAAATTTGTTGGCATATAGTTGGGCAAAATAATTCCTAATTATTGTTTTAATTTCCTCTTCCTTGGTGGTAGCTTCACCCTTTTCATTCTTGATACTAGTAATTTGGTTTTCTTCTTTCTTTTTTTTAATTAAATTAACCAAAGGCTTATCTATTTTATTGGTTTTTTTCATAAAACCAGCTCTTAGTTTTATTTATTAGTTCAATAGTTTTCTTAATTTCAATTTTATTAATTTTTCCTTTGGTTTTCAATATTTCTAATTTGGTGTTTAGTTGAGGATTTTTAATTTGTTCTTTTTCTAGTTTTTTTAGTTGTATGCCCAATTCATTAATCTCCTCTTTTTCTATTTTATTTATGTAAGCATTTAGAGATATAAAACTTCCCCTAAGAACTGCTTTCGCTGCATCCCATAGGTTTTGGTATGTTGTCTCATTATTGTCATTCTCTTGAATGAAATTATTGATTGTTTCTATGATTTGTTGTTTGACCCAATCATTTTTTAGGATTAGATTATTTAGTTTCCAATTATTTTTTAGTCTATCTTTCCATGGCCCTTTATTACATATAATTTTTATTGCATCATGATCTGAAAAGGATGCATTTAATATTTCTGCCTTTCTGCATTGGATTGTGAGGTTTTTATGCCCTAGTACATGGTCAATTTTTGTGTATGTGCCATGTACTGCGAGAAAAAAGTATATTCCTTTCTATCCCCATTCAGTTTTCTCCAGAGGTCTATCATACCTAACTTTTCTAATGTTCTATTCACCTCCTTAACTTCTTTCTTGTTTATTTTGTGGTTAGACTTATCTAGTGCAGAGAGGGGGAGGTTCAGGTCCCCCACTAGTATAGTTTTGCTGTCTATTTCTTCCTGTAACTCCCTGAACTTCTCCTGTAAGAATTTGGATGCTATACCATTTGGTGCATATATGTTTAGTAATGATATTACTTCATTGTCTACGGTGCCTTTTAGCAGGATGTAGTTTCCTTCCTTATCTCTTTTGACTAGATCTATTTTTGCTTTTGCTTTGTCAGAGATCAGGATTGCTACCCCTGCTTTTTTACTTCAGCTGAGCATAATATATTCTGCTCCAGCCTTTTACCTTTACCCTGTATGTGTCACTCTTTTTCAAATGTGTTTCCTGTAAACAACATATTGTAGGATTATGGTTTTTAATCCATTCTGCAATCCATTTCCATTTTATGGGAGATTTCATCCCATTCACATTCACAGTTATGATTACTATCTGTGTCTTTTTCTCCATCCTTTCCCTGCCCATTTATGCTTTTGTTTCTCCTTTTTCCTTTCCCCAATTCACTAGTGTTTTGCTTTTGACCACTGCCTCCTTCAGTCCCTTCCCCCCTTTTATTATCCCTTTCACTTTTCTTCCCCTTTACTCTTACTGCTTCTTTCCTCCCTTCTTTCCCTCTGCTGTAATAGGATTTTATGTCTTTTCCTGTAATGTAATTTACCCTTGTCTGCCTCCTCCTTTCTCAGTACATTTTCTAAGATCAGACTGATCCACTTATTTGAATCCATTTAACCTACTTGATTAGATTTTTTTTTATCATTACAACAAAGTCAACTAATATCCACCCTCTTTATGTATACTCCTTTAACATGGTGTAATCACAATACAGTTCTCAAGGATTGCAAGTGTCATATTCCCTTGTAGGGGTTTAAACAGCCCCCCTCCTTATTAATAACATATTGTATCTTTCTGTCCCATTTACCTTTTTAAGTCCTTCTTGAGTCCTTGTACTTGAAGATCAAATTTTTTGTTGAGCTCTGGTCTTTTTATCAGGAAAGTTTGGAAGTCTCCTATTTCGTTGAATATCCACCTCCTCCCTTGAAAAATGATGCTCATTTTTGCTGGGTAGTTGATCCTTGGCTGCATTCCAAGTTCCTTTGCCTTACAGAATATCATGTTCCATGCCCTGCGGTCTTTTAATGTAAAAGCTGCAAGGTCCTGTGTAATCCTGACTGTGGTTCCACGATATTTAAATTGTTTCTTTCTGGCTGCTTGCAGCACCTTCTCTTTCATCTGGTAATTTTGGAATTTTGCTATTATATTTCTTGGCATTGTCAATTTGGGGGTCTCTTTCAGGTGGTGATCAGTGGATTCTTTCTATGGTTATTTTCCCTTCTGGCTCTAGGACTTCAGGGAAGTTTTCCTTTATGATTTCCTGAAAGATACTGTCCAGGGTCTTTTTTTCATCATGATTTTCAGGTAGTCCAATAATTTTTAAATTGTCTCTCCTGAGTCGATTTTCCAGGTTAGTTGTTTTACTGATGAGGTATTTTACGTTTTCATCTATTTTTTCAGTTTTTTGTTTCTGTTTGACTGATTCTTGCTCTCTCATAGAGACATTAGTTTCCATTTGTCCAATTCTAGTTTTCAACAGATTTTCTTCTGTTAGTTTTTGTACTTCCTTCTTCAATTGGCCAATTGTGTTTTTTAGGAACTTGTTTTCTTCAGTGTATTTTTTTTTCCAATTGGCCAATTGCATTTTTGAAGGACTCTTCTACCTCTCTCATTTGAGTATTAAAATCCTTCTTGAGCTCTTCTAAGAAGGCTTTTTGGGCTTCAGACCAGTTCATATTCCCTTTTGTTGTTGCAGATGTGAGTTTGTTGACAATGTCGTCCTCTTCAGAATTTCTGTCTTGATCTTCACTCTTCTCATAATATGAATCTATGGTACATTTCTTTTTACTCATGGTGTTTCTTTATTCCCTGGCCTTTAAAGAGATTGAAATCTCCTGCTGGGGAACAGAGGGCACTGACCCAACCTTCTTGTGTTGGGAGCCTAGGTCTTGGTCACTGGCTTTGTGTGCTGGGGCCTCTTATGCTGGCAATTGGAGGCTGTAGGTTTCTGGCAGCTTACCTCGTGTTGGGCTGGAATCAGCAAGGCTGGAACTTTTAGGCAATTTTAGGTTGCCTACTTTTCCTTTCCTTTAGCTTTCTTCAGCTCCTTTTAGATGGGTGCTGCAGGGTGTTTATCTGCCTGGGGCCCCCCTGCAGTATTGTTTCCCTTGTTTCTGCTAATGCACCAGGAGATTCCTTTGTGGTAGAGTGCCAGGCACCTAGTGGTTTTCTGAGCTGGTTTCCACTGGTTCTCCACCTCTCACTGAGGCAGTCAGAGGTCCAAGTGTTGGTGTTTGCCCATTTTACCACCTGGGCTTCAGGATTTCTTCACAATTGGAGGCTGCAGGGCTCCTGTAGCTCACCTGGTGTTGGGTTGGAACCAGCAAGGCTGGGGCTTTGGGAAGCCTGTAGGTTTTCTTCACCTCCTTTCAGAATGCCACAGGGTACTTATCTGCCTGGGGCCCCTTGTAGTTCTGCCTCCCTTATTTTTGCTGAGGCGCTGGGAGACCTGTTTGCTGGGCTGCTGCACTGCTGCTCCCAGTCTTTCTTCTAGTTCAGGTGTTCCAGGGTTTTTTTTTTCTGGGGTGATATTTTCTGGGTTTTCAGAGTTTGATAGGGGAGAGTGAGAATGACTACCTTTTCACTCTGCCATCTTGGCTCCCGGAAGCGGAAGTCAGAGGCCAGTTTCAAAAAAAAAATTCATTTTTCTCTTTAAGTTTTAAATGCTTGAAAATACAAAGGTGCTGTGATTTCCTCAGTGTGGTGATTCACTCAATCAGTGCAGATCTCAATCCATGACAATAGAAAAATAAAAAGCCCAGTACAATTGCTAAAGAGCTTAGGTGACTTGCCCAGGGTCACACAGCCAGTCAGTGCCAGAGATGGAATTTAAACATAGGTATCCCTGACTCTGGGCCCAGGGATCTATGGGATGTTCATCCTGCCTCTAAAGTTTAACATATAACCAGTTTGATTAGTTTCACTTGAGTACACTTCTTTGCTCTAAGAGGGGATTGTAGTGGAGAGGACAAAGAAAGTGGGGTGATGTAAAAAGAAAAATAATGACCATAAATCAAGCATTTTTAAAGGAAGAAATATTAGTGCCTTGGGATTGGGCAGGGTGAAAGAGTGTGTAAAAGAGTGAGGGGGCTCAGCAGCACTGTAGGTCAAAGCTTTAGGACTGATCAGCAGAATTTGCCTCATGAGGAGCTGCTGCACATCTAGCCTAGGTGAGATACAGGTAGGAAGGAGAGGAGGAAGGGAATGAGCATTTATTAAGTGTCTACTGTATGCCAGGCACTACTATGTTAAATTGTGGGGATACAAAAGGAGGCAAAAGACAGTCCTTACCCACAATGAGCTTATAACTAACAAGCATTTATTAAGTGCTTACTATTTACTAAGCTGCCTACTGTGGTGCAGTTAGGTGGCACAGTGGATAGGGCTACAGTCAGGAAGACCTCAGTTCAAATTCCACCTCAGACACTTACTAGGTGTGTGACCCTGGGCAAGTCACTTAACCTTATTTGCCTCAGTTTCCTCATCTGTAAAATGAGCTGCAGAAGAAAATGGCAAACTACTGTAGGATCTTTGCCAAGTAAACCCCAAAAGTGATCATGAAGAGTCAGACATGATTGAAAAACAACTGAACAACAAACCCAGCTAGAAGATGAGTCTGGGAAGGGCCTAGAAGGAGAGGGCTGGTCAAGCAGATTCTCTCGTAAGTCACCCAGTCCAGCCTATACCTGAGTGGATCCAACCTGTCCTTAATGGTCTTCCTCAAGGCTGCCACAAAGCTCTCCCTAATCACTCCAGCCATTAAAAAATTCCAACAAAAAGTCTCCAAAATCCAGCACTGCCACTTATGTCAGGCACCACATTGGCTGGAATACTCATGGTTGTGTGTGTTAGCTCAAACACCAGCCTGAAGGTGCTTGCTGTCCCCAACTCTATGGAACTAGGGACCATGATCGCTATTTCTTCTAAGGCCCCCAAAGTGTAAATTAAGGAGCACCCAATAGGCGTCCAAAAAAAATTCAACTAATTTCACTGATCACCACCATCCTACGTAACCTCTGTTGCCTCCACTTGAGGAAGAGGTATACCAAGAGAACAGAAAAGGGGGGCTGAGGACACTAAAGGAAAACATCTCAGATCTTACAACTTTGATATGTATTATTAGCCCTGTGCACTGAGAGATGTTCATGTATATAAGATAATGATAAAAAGCTAACATCTCTAGAGTGCCTATGTTCCATGGGGCAGGTAGGTGGCATGGTTGATATCAAGTACCGGACCTGAAGTCAGGAAGATTCATCTTCCTGAGTTCAAATCAGGCCTCAGACACTAGTTGTATGACCCCGGGCAAGTCACTTCACCCTGTTTGCTCAGTTTCGTCATCTATAAAACGAGCTGGAGAAGAAAATAGCAAACCAGTCTAGTGTCTTTGCCAACAAACACAAATTGGGGTCGCAAAGAGTCGAACACAACTGAAATTACTAAACAACACGTACCAGGCACTATGTTAAGTGCTTCACAAATATTAGTTCATTTGGTCCCTATACCAATCCTGAGAAGTAGGTACTATTATCCCCATTTTCCAGATGAGAAAACAGGCAAACAGAGTTTAAGTGACTTGCCCAGGGCCATACTGCTAAGAGTCTGAGGCTGGACTTTAACTCAGGCCCAGCTCTCTATCCACTGCACCATGTAGCTAGAAGGGATCTGCAAGGCCATCTAGTCCAACTCTCTTATTTTACAAATGAGGATACTGAGGCCCAGATGGGTTAAATGATTTGAGCAGGGTCATACGGGTAGTAAATGGGATTTGAACCCTCTGACTACAGATCCAATGTGCTTTTCCATTGTATTATTTGTCATCTGATATGGAAACAGCCTAGCAGGAATGGGACTGCTGGAACCTTTCATGTATTACTTAAAAACTCTATAACACAAAATGGGAAAGCACATTTGGTGACTTTTGGTGTCATAAACCCAATTCGTTTTTGTCATCTCAAAACAGTCCTACAAAATATCTCCAGCTCTTTGCTGTGTAAAACTCATGAATTTAGTTCATGATCATTGATGTAGAAGAGACCTCTGAGATCATTTAGTCCAACCCCCTCATTTTGCAGATGAGGAAACTGAGTCCCCAGAGAGGTTTAAGCAACCTACACATAAGTGGCAGAACTGGTTTTTGAACCCAGGACTTCTGACTCCTAATTCAACACTCTTTTCACTCGACCATAGTATTCTTTGCAAACATGCTGCTTGTAGAATTCCCCCCTAGCTTTCATCAGCTTAAGTTGAATTTTTCCAAACATTTAATGTTCCTTTGCCAAAAACATAAAGTCACTAAAGACGCGGATTTGCAGCAATTTTTTATGCAAACCAAAAACCTTTTTTTAGGTTCTAGATCATAGGTTCTTAAGCTGGCATCCATGGATCCCCAAGGGGTTTGTAGATAGAATTCAGGGGGGTTCATGAACTTGGATGGGAAAAAACATTAAATTTTTATGTCCCCTAACTTTTAACTGAAATTCAGCATTCTTTCAATTATGAATTTTTTTAAAAAAAAATCATTCTGAGATGGAATCTGTTGGCTTCACAAGACACCAAAGGGATCCAGGGTACAAAAAAAAGGTTAAGAATCCCTGTTTTGGAGAATCATAGGGTTTAGAGATGGAGGCTTAGTACAATTCCTGGCACACAGTAAGCACTTAATAAATGCTTGTTTAGTTGACTTGGAGGAGGCGTTAGTGGTTATCTTTTCCAATCCCCTGATTATACTGAGGAGGAAAATGAGATTTCAGTGACTCAAGATCAAATATCAGAACTAGGGATTTAAATCCTGATTCCAAGACCTGATCTCTTTCAGTTACATACTATATTTAACCACTGACTGAATACCTACCTACCTACCTACTACCTTAAAATCAATTGTGCTCCTAAGGTAAAAAATACAGTTTACATAAAAATTTTGCAATTTGGGGGGGTTTTGTTGTTCAGTCATTTCAGTCGTGTCTGACTCTTTATGACCCCATATAGACTGGTTTGCCGTTTCCTTCTCCAGTTGATTTTACAGATGAGGAAGCCGAGGCAATCAGGGTTGTCCAGGATCACACAGCTAGTGTCTGAGCCAGATTTGAACTCAGGCCCTTCTGACTCCAGACCCAGTGCTCTATCCATTAGTAAAGTCTATACAATGTACAACAGAATCAAAGGCCTCTCAAAACTCAAAAGAGATGATATCTATACCCAAATGAACAAAAAAGCTTTTCTTCTTTTACAGGAGACTTGCTTAGCATCAAAGAATATCAGAGATGTCAAGGGTCTTAAAGATGACTTCGTCCCAACGCCCTTTGTTTTACAGATTAGGAAATCAAGACTGAGAGAGGAAGTATAGCTGCCCCAAGGTCACACAGCTGGTTAGGAGCAAAGCCAGGCATAGGCCCAAGCTCTCCTGACCCTGGCCAAGTACACTCACAAGGCAGCATCTGACATTTAAGGTGATCTTTATATCCCACGATAAAAAAGAAACTAAAGAAAGGTCACTTTTCTCCATCTTTATTGATTCCCAGAAAAATGGCTTTTAAAGAAATGGAGAAACTTTTGGCTTAAATATTCAGCATTGCCTGATAGAACATTGGATTTGAAGTTTGGGGGTTTAATTTCTGTCTCGGACACTATAGATCTGTGACACTAGCTCATTTCTTAGGCTTCTCAGCCTCATCATTTTTCTCCTCTGTAAAATGGAAAGGATAATATCCCCCTCACAGGAGGATAAAATGTTGTAGTGTATGTGATGTGGCTGTTCAGTCATTTCAGTTGTGTCTGACCCTTCCTGACCCCATTGGGGGTTTTCTTGGCAAAGATACTGGAGTGGTTCTCCATTTCCTTCTCCAGCTCATTTGACAGATGAGGAAATTGAGGGAAAGAGGGTTAAGTGACTTGCCCAGGGTCACACAGCTAATAAGGATCTGAGGCCAGATGTGAACTCTGGAAGATGAATCTTCCTGACTTTAGGCCCAGCACTCTATCCACTTCGTCACCTAGCTGCTCTTTATTGCATATTAGGCACAGTTATTATTTTTCTCGTTTAACCAAAGTGCTCTCATAAATTAAATTAAAACATATATCTCACAAAATGATGACATAAGAAACAGATTTAAAATAGAAGAACTTTTATTTGAATATTAGTCACACTCTGCTCCTACATCCAGTGTCTGCAGAGGGTGGAATAAAATTTAAAATTCAGGACACAAGTATTTCCTGCACAGCTTGTAAGACAAACAGAAACTAGGACAATCGGTTAGTATTTTAGTCAAACCACACATAAGGCATCGTATTAACTGACAAGTTTTATTGTCATGTAAACTTTTGTTCGGTAACTCAGTGTTTGGAATTTTCAGTAAACAAATATAAAAGACTTTTAAAATTGACAAAGGTGTACAACGACTTTGCACCTTCTAGAGTGATAAATATATAAGGAGGGGAAAAATGATTATCAACTAGGAAAAAGCTGAAAACTTTTTTGGTTCAAAAAAAAATGTTGTAAACTAATGCTAATATGAGAAGTGTCAGTTTGTTAGTTGTTATCTTTTTCCTTAAAGATGCTTGATATTTCTTGTTGAAACTTAATCTTTCAGGTACAAAGAGCATATTTAGTCTGCTGTGGTAGAAGGATGAGAATGAAGACCTTGGTAGCTGGGGATTCTCATGTGAGCAACAAGACGAGTCTCAAAATCATCAAGAGGCTGTTTTAAAAGAAAAGAAATCCAATATAAGTGCAAATAAATGATACAAAACGTAAAGACAAAAAAGTCAGTCCACAGGCAACCAGACGGCACAGTGGACAGGGTGCCAGGCCTGATACAGAAGATAATATTTGTAAAAGGTTTAGCAAATCTTAAAGTACTATGTAAATGCTAGCTATATGTGTGTGTGTGTGTGTGTGTGATATATAATGTCCTTGTAGTATATGCTATATTATATATGTGGGTTATATATAATACAGGATATATACATATACACACATATTCATTTTTTTTCAGTTATGTCTGACTCTTCATGACCCCATTTGTGGTTTTCTTGGTAAAGATATTAGAATGGTTTGCCATTTCCTTCTCCAGCTCATTTTACAGGTAAGGAAACTTGAGGCAAACAGGGTTAAGGGACTTGTCTAGGGTTACACAGTTAGTAAGTGTCTAGGCCAGATCTGAAATCTGTAAGATAAGTCTTCCTGACTCTACCTCAACACTATCTACTTTGCCACGTAACTGCCTGAATTTATACATACAAACACATGTGTGCATGATATGTACATATATGCACATATGCATGTATATGCATATTGTGATATATAGTAAGTTGGAAGTATGTATACATATATGTATGTGTATATATGTATATATATATGTGATTGTACAATATACTATTATAGTATACTGTACTAGATAGAATACAAACAAGATTCCTACAGAATAAATTAGACATAATTAGGCCTATAATATAGGTACAAAGCTGTTTGCATGTTGTCACCCTCATTACAATATAAGCTCCTTGACGGCAGGGAAATTTTGCCTGTATTTGCTGATTGTAAACTAACTGACTGATGGACTTATATTGGAGAAATCAGGTTTCCCAGGCATGGAAGAACTCAGACTTCATTAGCATACTGGCATGGAAAATCTTATAGGAATTTAAAGAGATTACGGTTTCAAGATTTAGGAAGAAATATAAGCTGTCAAGGATTTAAAGCTAGCAGGTCTTCCCAGTTGATAAATGGTCAAAGGATATGAGGAGGCAGTTTTCAGAAGAAGAAATTAAAGCTATCTTTCGTCACATGAAAAAATGCTCTAAATCACTACTGATTAGAGAAATGCAAATCAAAACAACTCTGAGGTACCACATCACACCTATCAGATTGGCTAACATGATAAAACAGGAAAATGATAAATGTTGGAGAAGATGTGGGAAAACTGGAACACTAATGCATTGCTGGTGCAGTTGTGAACTGATCCAATCATTCTACACAGCAATCTGGAACTATGCCCAAAGGGCTATAAAATTGTGCATACTCTTTGACCCAGCAATACCACTTCTAGGTCTGTATCCCAAATAGATCATAAAAACGGGAAAAGGACCCACATGTACAAAAATATTTACAGCAGTTCTTCGTGCGGCAGCAAAAAATTAGAAATTAAGGGGATGCCCATCAATTGGGGAATGGCTGAATGAGTTGTGTTATATGAATGTAAGGGAATACTATTGTGCTATAAGAAATGATGAGCAGGTAGACTTCAGAAAAACCTGGAAAGACTTATATGGACTGATGCTGAGTGAAGTGAGCAGAACCAGGAGAATGCTGTACACAGTTAACAGCCACACTGTGCAATGACTAACTTTGATAACTGAGCTCTTCTCAGCAATGCAAGGATCTAAGACATCTCCAAAACCTCACGATGGAAAACACTATCTACATCCAGAAAAAGAACTCTGGCGTCTGAATGCAGACAGAGCATGCTATTCGCTCTCCTTTTCTTTTGTTGTTTTCTTTTCATTCTTCTTTCTAGTGGTTCTTCCCACTGGTTCTAATTCTTCTTGACATCATGACTAATGTGAAAATATGCGTAATGTGAATGTATAAGCAGAAACCGTGTCAGACTGCACACCATCTTGGGGAAGGATGATGACAGGGACGGGGAGAAAATTGAAAACTCAAAATCTTATGAAAGTGAATGTTGAAAACTGAAAATAAATAAATAAATTGTTAAAAAAAAAAAAGCTAGCAGGTCAAGGAAATGCCATCTCTTGCAAGAAAGATGGCTTGATCCAACAACAGGAAATGATCTTTTTTTCCTATGAATTTATATATAACTTCTGTCTCTGTTATCTTATGATTCTAATGAATGACAGTATAGTCACTGTACAGTGAATAAATACTACATGACTGTAAATGCCCTATTCCCCCCTCTCCACTACTAGATGTAAAGCCAAATCTCAGTCACCTCTCTATCTTCCCTAGCACCTGGTGCTGTCCTTTGTGCCGGGCGGCTACTTAGTGAATGAATGAATGAATGAATGAATGAATGAATGAATGAATGAATGAATGAATGCTGTTAACACCACCTCAAAAATCCCCCATTTGCCAAGCATTTTTTCTACCTGGACAGAATTCTCTCCAAGCCTCTGCTAAAATCCCACCTTCTGCAAGAAACTTTCCCCAGTTCCCCTTAATGGTGGTGCCCTCTCTCTGAGACTCTCCCCAATTTACTCTGCATAGATCTCATATGTACATAGTTGCTTATACATTATTTCCTTCTTTAGAATGTGAGCCCCTCAAGGGCACTGCTTCTCCTTTGTATCATTAGTGCTTGAAACAATGACTGAGAATCACCTACCCAGCAAAACTGAGTACAATGCTTCAGGGGAAAAAATGGTCATTCAATGAAACAGGGGACTTTCAAGCACTCCTGAGGAAAAGACCAGAGCTGAACAGAAAATCTGACTTTCAAATACAAGACTCAAGTGAAACATGGAAAAGGTAAACAGGAAAGAGAAATCACGAGAGACTTATTAAGGTTGAACTGTTTACATTCCTGCATGGAAAGATGATACTTGTAAATCATGAGTCCTTTGTTAGTATTAGGGTAGTGGGAGGGAAAAAAATTATATGCATTTACATATATAGGGCACAGCGTGAGTTGAAGTTGAAGGGGTGATATCTGGAAAATAAAATTAAGGCGTGAGAGAGGATTATACTGGGAGAAGGAGAAAGGGAGAGGTAGAATGGGGTGAATTATCTCACATGAAACAGACAAGAAAAGGCTTTTACAGTGGAAGGGAAATGGGGGAAGGTGAGAGGGAATGAGTGAATCTTATTCTCATAGGATTTGGCTTAAATAGGGAATAACATACACAGTGGGGTATGGAAATCTATCTTACCCTGCAGGAAAATAAGGGGACAAGAGAGCAGGGGGTTGACAGAGAGGAGGGCAGATTGGGGGAGGAGATAATCAGAAGCAAACACTTCTGAAGAGAGACAGGGTCAAAAGAGAGAATAGAATAAATGGCGGGTAGGACAAGACGAAGGGAAATAGATTTAGTTTTTCACAACAGGACTACTATGGAAGTGTTTTGCATGACTACACATCTATAATCCCTATCAAGATGCTTGCCTTTTCAATGGGGGTGGGTGAGGAGGGAGGGGGGGAGAAAATTTGTAACCCAAAGTTTTAAAAACATGTTAAAAATTTAAAAAAATTAAAACGATGACTGGCATATAGTAAGGGCTTAATATTTATGACTGACAAATCCCAGCTGTTTGCTCGTCCAATCTATTTTATTTTAGACCAAACCTGTGATTTCCCAGGTATCGAGACCTCCTAGTGAGGGAATTTCCTCCATCAATAAAGATCAGTAACTATTCTGTAACTTTATAATCTTAACAGAGTGAGGGGGAGGGAGCAGGGTGTTAAGTGACTTCTCCAAGGTCACAAAATCAGGATGTGTTAGAAGTGGGACTAAAAACCAGGCCTTTCTAACTCTAAGCCTGGTTCTCCACCCAAACAGTAAGTCTAATTTTTTGGTATCCTGGGGACATGAATGTGTGGCAGTTTTACAGAAAGACCTTAAACAGACTCATCCCTGGACTTCTACATGGAAATATACTTAATCATTTGGTTATTATAACATTGAGTTTCCCCTATTTGTTTACAAAAGGTGCTCATAAAAGGGGGAAGGTAATTATGCTAAGCACCTTACAAACATTATCTCATTTGATCTTCACAACCACCCTATGAGGTAGTTGCTATTATTTATCCCCATTTTACAGTTGGGGAAACTGAGGTGAGTGACAGAGGTTAAGTGATTTGCCCAAGGTCACACATATAGTTGAGTCTGGATTTGAACTTGGGTCTTCCTGATCCTGGGCCCAGTGCTCTAACCACTTTGTCACTTAGCTGCCCTTGTTCTTAAAAGAACAAAATGGAACCCGTTATAATTATAAAAACAAGCCTGGCCAAGGAGAAGAACTGGCAAATGTACCACCCTCCCTTCTCTGCAGAGGCGGGGCTATGGGTATGGAATACTGCTCGTATATAAGATAGTTAATGTGTTGGCTGGCTTTAATAAGATGCAAATTCTTAAAAAAAATTCTTAAGGGATGGCTCTGTAAGTAGGGAAGGGGAAAGGAAATACTCAGAAATGAAGGTGATGTAAAAATGGGAAAGATATCAATAAAAATAAGATTTTTTAAAAAGTGGTAACGGATGGGCTCCAAGAAACACAGATGCTAAACCTCCATAACAAGAACAGTCAGGAGCTAGAATTCACCAATACCCATCAGTAAACCAGGTACCAAATGTTTTGGGGAAAATGAGAAAAAATAAAAATGAATTTTAAAAAAAAGGTTCTCCTAAGTTTGCTTCCTGTCAAACTCAAATAATTGGTGGGGATACTGTTATCCAATTTTCTCAATTAACAGAAAGGAGACAATGGGATCTCTTTTGCAGGGGGGATGCTATAGAATCTTCTTTGAAAATTTCAAAGAATGGGGGCAGTTAGATGGTGTAGTGGATAGAGCACCAGCTCTGAAGTCAGGAGGACCTGAGTTCAAATCTGGCCTCAGACCAAACACTTGACCTGCACTAGCTGTGTGACCTTGGGCACTTAACCCGAATTGCCTCACTTAAAAAAAAAAAATTCAAAGAATAAGACAGTTTCTCATCTATTCAGCTTAGAACTACAGATATACCTAAAAGAGGGAGATTACATACTTCAGAACATCCTTATCAAATAGCATTTCTAAAATGTCCAAAAACCTCAAATCTCTATGATAGTGGTCAGTAACCAGTGGTATTATTTTCAATAACACGTTCATCAGGATGTGGCAGTTGGGAAAAAGGACCTATCCCTAAAAATGCCCTTTGCCCACATTCCTTCTTCCTTACTCTAACTGTGGAGGATGGCTGCCACCCCCTCCCCATCACCACATACCTCTTCTGGGTAACTCGCCACATTATCCCTCTCTACCCATCAAAGACGTGGCATGCTATTTCTGCCATGTTGCTTTCCCTTACTTTAGTCAAGGGATCTTAACCAGGGAGTCTGTGAGCTTTGGTTTTTAATATATTGATAACTTTATTTCAATATAATTGGTTTCCTCTGCAATCCTTTGTAATTTATTTAATGCATTTAAAAACATTCTGATAAGGGATACATAAGGCTACCCCAGTCTTTCAAAGGCATCCATTGATACAAGAGAAGTTTACAAACACCTCTTCTAGTGGCTGTCAATCAACCAAGTTCTCCAACTTGCTAAATATGGGACTTCTCAAGTGAGAATTTGGAGGTAATTCATAGACTGAACAAAGAGATGTCTATTTGTAATTGCTATACATAGGACCCTGGGCAGCTAGGTGGTGCAGTGGATAGAGTGGTGGACCTGGAGTCAGGAAGATTCATCTTCCTGGGTTAAAGTATGGCCTCAGATACTTACTGCCACCTAGCTGACCCTTCATCCTTATTTAGTTTGGTAAACTAAAAATGAATGTTAATTTAATTGATTACTAATTAATTAAATTAAAAATTAAATGTAAAAGTTAATGTTAATTTAAAGCTTGCATAGGCTTCTAAGCTGTTGTGTGTGACCCTGGACATGTCACTTAACCCTGTCTGCCTCAGTTTCCTCATCTGGAAAATTAGCTGGAAAGGGAAACGTCAAACCCAAAGGGGGTCACAAAGAGTTGGACATGACTGAAACGACTGAACAACAACAATACACGAGAGCACAGATTTAAAGCTGGAAGTGTCCTTAGAGATCACCCAGTCTACCCCACCCCTCCTTATTTTACAGATGAGGAAACTGAGGCCCAAGAAAGTTAACTGAGTTGACTGGGGTCACACTGCTAGTAATCATCACAGGTGGGATTTAAACCAATTTCTGTGATTCCCAACATAAAATTCTTTCCATTTGTGACTGTGAAGGGAAAGAATGCAGAGCCATATTTGCATGACTTTTTTTTGTTAAAGATCTGTGATTTAATTCCTGGGTTTAGAGACACCTCCCACCAATACAAATGGGCCACTCATTTTACAGCTTTAGAAAGTGGACTGGGACACTGAGAAGTGAAGTGATTTATCTAGGGTCACACTGCCATCATATGTCAGATGTAAGACTTGAACCCAGGTCTCATCAGCCTATGATCTTTATTATTAATGGCCAACTACAGCGTAGGATACTAAGGTAAGAGCTAGGCTTTAGTTATTGGCCACTGAATATAGCAGGGTAGAAGAATTCGATCCTCAGTTGTGAAAATTATTGGTCATTTTCATTTCACTCACCATAGCATCCATGATTCTGAAAAATGTTCATGCATGTTCACATCGAGAAATATTAAGAAGCTCAGATTCTTAAGAGTCTAGCCAAAGGCTCAGATGTTTACAATTCAGCTAATAGCTCACAGGTGCTCAGATTTCTTAAGAGTCTGGCTAATATGGCTGATCATTAATAAACCCTGTCTCTAGATGAAAGAAGGTTTGGGTTGAATTCATTCGGCCAGAACCAGCGTGTTGTGATTTTGGGATTCCAGAACCCCTAAACTGATGGGGTTGGGATCTGGACCCCAGAAAGGAAAAACCCTGGACTTTCCCCCCGTGGCCAAATCTCTGGCATTCACCTGAGGCTACAATCTCATCTACAAGCCTTTCATTGTGGCTTCACCCAATCTCTTAGTTCTCAATTACCTTTAACCTAGCCTAGCCCTCCATTGTCTTACCTCCCTATGGCCCCCGGCCACATCCCACCCTTAATCTTAGCTGGGTTCCACTCTCCCTTCACCACTTGGTCCAGGTCCCTGGCTTTCTATTACCTCACAGTACCTGCAGACTAAATGACCACTCCTAGATCCCTCCCACAGTCGTTCTGTATATAAGGTCCATTTTGTCTCCATTAAACTGCTCAGATTCTTACAATCTAGCCACTGCCCATATTTTTACAATCTAGCTAGTAGTTTCACCAGTGCTCAGATTCCTTAAGAGTCTAATAAACTTTGTCTCTGGCTGAAAGAAGGCTTAGGTCGAATTCTTTTAGGCAGGACCTACGTATTGTAATTTTTGGGGTCCCATCACCCCTATACTCCTAAATCTCAACAAAACCTCAAGACCTCATCCTGTCCAAATGCCTTCTGTGGGTTTAGTCATTATCGCCACTATTGTTTGACATCAATACCTATAAATATTTATTAGATACCTGCTATGTGTCAGGCAGTGTGCTAAGCACTAGGGATACAAAAAGAGGCAAGAGATAGCCCCTGCCCTCAAGAAGCTTGCAATCTAATGATATAGTTCTATAAATGCTGACTACATCAATAAGACAAAGAAAATACATTTGGGAAGGCAGAAGCAAAGAGGAAACAATTATCACTTTTTATTGATGACATGATAGTTCACTTAGAGAATCCCAGAAAGATAATTAAAAATTAATTTAACAATTAATAACCTCAGCAAAGTAGCAGACCACAAAATAAACCACATAATTCACAAGCCTTTCTGTACATAATCAAAACCCAGCAAGAAGAGCCAGAAAGAGGAATTCCATTCAAAATAACTATAGAAACACAGGAAGTACAAGACTACAACCACAAAACAATCTTTACAAAATAAAGACGGTGAAATAATAACACTACTACCTAAATTTATTTATTCTGTGCCATACCAACTACCAAAGCTTTATTTCACAGAACAAGGAAAAATAAAAACAAAATTCATCTGAAAAATAAAAGAGTCAATTGAAAATGTGGGAAGAAAGGGGGTAAACTATTTACAAATGCCAAATTATGTTTCAAAGCAGTAATTTATTTTTTCTTTTTAGATAATTAATTTATTTATTTTCAGTTTTCAACATTCATTTCCATAAGATTTTGAGTTTTAAATTTTCTCCCCCTCCCCTTCTCCACCAGACAGCATACAATCTGATATAGGCTCTATATATACATTCATGTGAAGCATGATGTAAAGAACAACTAGAACTAATGGGAGGAACAACGAGAATGAAGCAATAAAACAAAACAACAAAGGAAAAGAAGAAAAAAAAGAGAGAAATATTAAGAGCTGGCATGCATATATTGCTTTAGGTCTGCAAAGTGCCTTTTACATATATGACTTCATGGATCCTTTTTTTTTTTTATCCTAGAGTGGTTTGCATTTTCTTCTCCAGCTCATTTTACAGATGAGAAAACTGAAGTAAACAGGGTTAAGAGACTTGTCCAGGGTCACACAGCTAATAAGAGTCTAAGGCCAGATTTGAACTCAGGAAGATGAATCTTCCTGACCATCCAGGCCCATTCTACCCACTGTGCCACCTAGCTGCCCCTTGATCCTTATTTAATTAGTTTGATAAACTAAGAAGAATGATTTAGTGAATGCTAATTTATAGGCTTCTGGGCTGTTATGAAAATTACATTTAGTAATCTATACATTTCCCAGAATGGAAACTCCCCCTACTAATGCAAATCAAGCGATTTGCCCAGGATCATGTAGCTAGCATGTGACTAAGGTGGCACTTGAACCCAGGTCATTCTGATTTCAAAGCCCATTACTGCACCTTGTTACCTTCAGCATTACTTTATTTACAAAAATTAGAAACTTCTGGTTGCCAAAGACCTAACTATCCCTTCTGAATCTCAGCAAAGGAAATTAAGGACAGAGATATTTCCTTACCTTAGGCCAGCCACAATCCCTGCTGGCATGAGTTTCTTCGATCTCTTGAACCTTATGCCCATGAAAGTGGTTAGAAAGAAGGCAGTAACTGTAAAACAAACCAGGCTATAAGCTGAAGTTACAGCAGAGTAATTCTATGGTTACACAGGAAAAAATATGGGCATCACCTCATTTGTCCAGAACTCTCCCTCTCATAAGACACAGCAAGTTTTTTGTGTCCAAACTTTGAATGGCTCTACTCCTCAAAGACACAATACTTAGGAGAACACTTATTTTCAAATCGCTAACCAGGAGTAGTATACCAAAGTGCTAAAATTTTTTCATGGGACATTTGTCACAACATGAAAGGGACTCTGACCTACCCCCCCAAAAAAAAGAACAGGGTTTTAAGGAGAATGGTGTATCATGAAAAGGAAGTTCTAATTAATAATTCAAGCCTGGAAGAAAAGAAAACTGGCTTTTATAATGTCATAACACCTGGAAGAACTTAATGCATGAAAAATTAATAGCTTAGCTGCCTAATTAATAGGATTCAGTGTGGCCAAGAGCCAGGTATTATACACTTTGCAGGCCAGTCTTTTAGCAACTCACATCTACAGGAGGCTTCATGCATTAAATGGCATTAAAACGGCATACTTGAAAAACAGCTTTCAAGAAAAAAACAACACAACTTACCAAATAACATGCCTGTAAATGACAGAAACCTTTGGATGCAAGCTGCTTAAATGCATGTAAAAAAATATGTTTTAGAATCCTTGCCTTCTTGCAGGGATATTTTAGCTTTTTTTTTTTGGCACTAATTTACTCCTGACACCATTCACAACCCCTCTTCTCCCCATCCGAGACCCAAACATATCATTATTGCAATCTCCTCCCAAAAATATAGATTTGTATTTCAGTTCATGGACAAATTCAGGTGCTTTTTATAGCAATCAAATTGCTATACTAGAATAATATTAATTCAGTTGGTTTCCCAATTCTTCTCTGATTGGATGTCTATGATTAAAGGGCCAGACAAGGCCCATAATTGTTCTGTCTGTGGTTATGCTTCTCCTCAGCATACCAAGAAAACACTTAGAAACGATCAACCCATGATTTTTCAGATTATTTAAGGCACAGCACAATCCAAAAGTTATGCTTGAGAAAGCTGACATTCAAAATGAAAAGCATTCAAAGCTGCCTTCTCCCCAGGTACCCTCCCACCCTCCCAACACCCAAGACAATAATGACTGTATTTCTACAGTTTTTGAAGGTTTTTTTCCTTTTTTTTGGTTAAGCAATTGGGGTTAAGTGACTTGCCCAGGGTCACGTAGCTAGTAAGGGTCAAGTGTTTGGTATGAGGCCAAATCTGAACTTAGGTCCTCCTAACTTCAGGGCCAGTGTTCTATCCACTGCACCACCTAGCTGCCCCAAAGGTTTTCAAAAGAGCCATTTTCACAACAGTCCAATGAAATAAGTGATACAAATATTATCCCCATTTTACAAATAAGTAAACTGAGGCTTGGAGAAACTAGGTGACTGGCCCAGATCCACACAGAAGATGGAACCCAAACCTTTGCAATGATTTGAAATCCATTGTGCTTTCTCCTTATGCCACAGTGATCACCTTGAACTTGAACCTGGAGAGCTGGGTGGGGGGGGTTATTGAGAGGCAGTGCCCCTTGTCAGCGTCACAGATCTAGAGCCAGAAGCGATCTCAGAAATTATCTAGTCCAACTCTCTCATTTTTCACATGAGAAAACTGAAGCCCAAGGAGTTTAGATGACCCGCCCAACATTACCCAGCTATGAAGTGTCAGAGCTGGGATTTACACCCAGGTTCTCAGACACCAAAGCCTGCGCTTTTCCCATTGTTCAGTTAGGTCTCAATTAGTGCGAACAACAAATCCCCACGAAGAGATCACATTATTCAAATCTGAACTGCATATTTCCATTGGGCTGGAACCAACGAACATATTTTAGATAATCACAATTTTGAATGATGTAAATTTGAATACCTGAGACTGCTTCATGAGATTCATTACTCATACTAATTGGTAGCCAGCTGTGCCATGTTGACTCCTGGTCATGCAGAACTGTTTTCCTGATTTGCAAGACATACTAAGAGACCTTGGTTTTTTTTTTTTTTTAACACTTCTTTTCTCAGTCTAGACTACTATAATACTCACGTAGTGACATTTTGACATCTCGGGGGTCCCAGGAGATACGGTAAGCTCCATAAGCTGCCAACAAGCCAAAGAAAAGACCGGCAACCAAAGACACAATGCTTCCTAAAACGACAAGGAGGGCAGACGGTCAGCAAGAGAAATGCAAATCAAAGAAATATGACACATGCGGACATCATTTCACTATGTCACAAAGCTGTGTTGGTGTGGGTTGTCTCTCCTTGGCGACAGACCACAACTCCTCCAAAGCAGTTTCTGGTAGACTTCAGATGACACACACACACAATCTGTCTCCAGTCCCATCCTCAAACCCTTTATTCAGCATGGCATAGCCTGTTAAAGCTCTGTGTTCCAGGACAATCACTGGCGTCACCTTCTCCCACCACCCCAAGGCGTAAGAATAGGATTTTTGTAGAGGATTTAAAATATTTGAAGAAAAAGAGACTTTCTTTCAAAAGTAATGCTAAGAAACAATCAATAAGTATTTACTCAACTATTCTATCACATCTTTCTATCAGTCTATTTATCATATCTTTCTATCATCTATATCTGTCAATCCTTCTAGCACATTGTCCCTCTTGCATTCTGGGCCATCTTGACCTATGTCTTGCTACTGGACTCCGGAGGAGGAAGTGAGGCTGATGACTTTCCATAGCTCTGCCTCACTTAAATCCCATTTACGAGCAAGTCAAGACTTCACCCTCTTTGAGAATGATGGAGGAACACCATTTTGAGGGGTTCAGGCACAGTGCTAGGTACTGGGGATGCAAAGGGGAAAAAATAAAGTAGTTCCTCCTCTCAAAAAGCTTATACTCTATGGGCCTACTTACACGTAAGTAAAAACACAATACCTATGAAGCAAATACAGCATAATCTGGGGGAGCTGGGTGCTAGTTGCAGAAGGGAACCTCGGAAGCAGACAAGATCAACTTAACATCATTCAAAGATAAATATTTACTAACATCTTTTGTTCTGACATCCTGTTCATTTGTGAATGAAGCTTCCCCAGGGAGCTCTCATTTGTAACAAAGAATTTAAAGAGAGAAAGGAGTTCAGTAATAAATGGTTTTCATAATCTGACTTGAAAGGGGGAAAAAAGTTAAATATTCAGGTCTCTTGTTGTTGTATTATTTCAGTCGTGTCTGACTCTTCATGACCCCATTTGGGATTTTCTTGGCAAAGACACTGGAGTGGTTTCCCATTTCCTTCTCCAGTTCATTTTACGGATGAGGAAACTGATGCAAACAGAGGTTAAGTGACTTGCCCAGGGTCACACAGCTAGTATGTGTCTAAGGCCAGATGTGAACTCAGGAAGATGAGTCTTCCTGACTCCAGGCCTTTCACTCTATCCACTACCCCACCTACCTGCCCTCAGGTCTGTTTACTGTTTTATAATTGAAATAAGTTGGAAACTTTGCTGACCAGGGAAAATATGTATTTTCACGAGCAATCCAGTAGTGATGATAACTTCACATTTATATGGCATTTAAGTTTTGCAAATCAATTCACATACACTTTCTCATGTGAGCCTCACAATAACTGGGTGAGGTAGATGCTATTAGCACCTTAATTTTATGGAGAAGGAGGGAAACTGAGGGTCAGAGAAATTAAGTCTGTCACACAGCTAACAGGTGTCTGAAGCAAGATTCAAATCCAGTCGCTTCCCGATGCTAAGTCAAAAGCATCTATGTGGGCCTGGAGTCAGGAGGACCTCAGTTCAAATCCAGCCTCAAAAACTTAATAGCTGTGTGACTTTAGACACTGTCATTTAACCTGTTTACCTCAGTTTCCTCAACTGTAAAATGGGAATAATAATAGCACCTACTTGCCAGAGTTGTTGTGAGGATCAAATGAAATCACATTTATAAAGTGTTTGGCACACAGTAGGTGATTAATAAATGCTTCTTTCCTTCCTTTTAAGTTCAGCATTGTATCCACTAGGCCAGGCAAAGAATTTGATTTCTCTGAAGTTCAAAATAGATTACTATCTATGAAGTTTCAAAAATCTGTGCAATCATTTACAGAGGTTACATTGGTTTCTTCATTTTTCTAACAGATGCACCAAAAACAGAAAAAAAAACTAACTTTGATCATCAACTTAAACAGGGCACAAAGGGGCCGCAATGGGTCCTTTGATCTAATCCCTTAGCCTCCAAGGGAGAAGTACAGATGGTTTTTCTGCCCCGTGTCTTCTGAAAGATCTCTTAAAAAAGCAAATTCTTACATTGAACTCTGGCTACCTTGTCTTTACTCAAAACTCTTTAGAAATACAAAAACTTCCCAGAAAAACAAAACAAAACAAAAGCTGTGATTTTTCACTTCTACAAAAGGGTAAGAAGCAATAAGAAAAGAAACATTTTGCCCATAAATTTCTCTCCTTCAAGCCAATTTGTCTCACTCAATTATATGCCTATCAAGATACACAAGTCAAGAATCTGATCAGTGAAGGAACTGAGTCTTTGAGTTACCTGAGACCTTCCGAGAAGTTAGGTAATTTGCCCAAGATCTTAGTGTCAAAGGCTAGCTTTGAACCCTGGTTTTCTGACTCCCAAGTCAGACTCCAACTCTACTACCCTACAATGATTCTTCATATAATTATAAAAGAATGTTAAAAATAAAATTCTGACACTGGGTGTCTTCTACCTCAAATTTTCCAATGAGTTGGATTTTTCTTTCTTTTGGACACTAGCAACTAACTTGGCACCGAAGTACTTTTCCTCATCAATATGCTATGTCAACATCAACTCATAAAGTTTCCTATCAGTCTTCTTGTCGTTCAGTGGTGTCTAACTGTTCATTCTTGCCAGATACTACAGTGGTTTTCCATTTCCTTCTCCAGTGTCCTCTCATGTTACATACAGATAAGGAAGTGAGGCAAATAGGAGTTAAGTGACTTACCCAGGATCACACAGTTAGTAAGTGTCTCAGGCCAAATCTGAACTCAGATCTTTCTGACTCCAGGCCTGGTGCTCTATCCACTGCCCCTTCTAACTGCCCCCACCAGTTTTAGTAGGAAAAAAAAAATCCAATCTCTAACTGATAAGTAGGGAACTTAAAGAAAGTTTAGTATTAAAAATGACATTAAAACTGAGAACTCTCTAAATTTTTTTGTCTTATTCACAGATTCTCATATTGTTCTTGCAATCATTGCAATCCTAAGTCATCTTTAGATTTAAAATTTAGAATTTACCTTTGCGGTGATATCCCAAAAAGCCTCCAGATGCTATTATGCTAGCATATCCAAAACCAATCCAGTCAACAGTCATGGTTATACGTCTAAAGAAATAGAGAAAATGAAGAGGACTGAGTAAGATAAGACTTATTAAAAAAATTTTTTAAACAGGGAAACATGAATCCGACACATAAAAATGATTAACAAAATAAAATAAGCACACAAAATAAAACCAACAATTTTTCAAGCCTGTTAAAAAAAAAAAAGAAAGAAAAGTGTTGGCAAAATCTTACAATCGAATCTTCTTTTCCTTACCACCGTACTCCCCACAACACATGAAATGACACTTCTCTTATCCGGCAACACCCAGGAATGAGGTATTCAAGACAATCAGGATTCCAGATAAGTCAACTGTCAAAACTTTAAACATCTTTCTTACAGAAAGCTCTACAAAATACATTCCACACTCCTCTGCCTTAATAAGCAGAGCATATCTCAAGGATTCATGATTTCATCAGTGTGTAAGCCCATCCATGCCTTGGCAGAAAGTCTCTGTCAGTTAGTGTAGTTGAAAAACAAAAACAAAAACAAAAAACTGATCACCCAGTGGCCAACTTTAGGGTGAGAAGCCTCTCCAGACTTGACTAGAATGGTCCTCAGAGGACGGACACACAGTCTTTCTCCAGGGCTGCACTGGAGGCTTGGTAGGGCTTGCCAAACCTTGTGTTCTACTGACACACAGCCTCTGGGAACCCAAGACCACCTACCTACCAAAAGGAGGCACCATCAGGGACTTTGGCAGAAAAACGCCACTTTAACTTTTCCTTGTTGACTGCAGGCTATCATTGCAAATGTCAGATTTTATAGGGGGGCCCTAACACAATGATACCCATAAGGGCCTATGGAAGCATGGAAGACTGCTGGTCCCTATCTCGAGTTTCCCCAAAATGGTTACGTTCTTCTAAATGATATTTCTTCTACTTCCTCTCCTACAGCTGCTTCAGCTGTCTGCTGTCCCTTCTCACCACCCACAGCGGTTTTTTCATCTCTGCTACTTCTGCTAATCTACCACTTCCCTATTAGTATTGTTTTCTTCTTCTCTGGTGCCCAGTGCCTCATAGCTTTGGCTGGCTTTGAAGGACATCATGGGCTAACACAGATGTTACTTTATCCTTGTCTGCAAACCAACCGATCACCTGTCATCTTTGATGCTCTGCTTCCTTCTAGGCCTCTTAGGTTTTCCAGGTTCTTCTACAGAGTTGAGGGTATCACAAATCTCAGGACCAGGTAAACAGAGGGTGTTACTGAGTTGGAAAATACGTTTCCCCTGATCTGGACAAATTGGGTTTGAACTTTTAGAGCGACGAAAAATGAAGTATTAGCAAAACCAAGAAAATCACGAGTGACTGTAACAATGTAAACGGAAAGGAAGGAAGAGAGGGAGGAAGGAAGGGAGGAAAAAGGAAGGAGGGAAGGAAGAAGAAACTGAATGATGTATAATTATAATGACCAAATCTAGCATCCCCAAAAGAGATATAAGAGTGCATCCCTCCATGCCATCTTGCCTCCTGCTATCTTTGCAGAAGAGGGAAGATTACCCTACACATTATATCAAGGTTGGTTAATACATTAGTTTTGCTGAACTCTTTTCTATTTTTTTTTATTCTTTGTTATAAGGTTGGGTCTCTGGGTAGGGAAATGAGAAGAATGTTTTGGGAAGTGAAGGTGACATAAAACCAAAAGATATTAACTGAAAAAATTAAAACTCTTTAGGTTACAGCTGTTGCTGCTCAGTCATTTTTCAACTGTGTCCAACTCTTTGTGTCCCTATTCGGAGTTTTCTTAGCAAAGATACTGGAGTAATTTTCCATTTACTTCTTCAGCTCATTTTACAGATGAGGAAACTGAGGCAAACAGGGTTAAGTGACTTGCCCAGGGTCACACAGCTAGTAAGTGTCTGAGGTCAGGTTTGAACTAAAAAAGACTGACTCTTCTTGACTCCAGGCCCAGCAGTCTATTCACTGTGCCAGAGCTGCTGGATCTTTTACTGGACTCTCCACATCTTCCCTTCCTTCTGCCTCTATTACCCATAAGATCCTAAATGGGGATTAAGTGGCCATTAGTACTGGGCACAGACAAACTACAATGAACGCACTTCCAGGTTCCATTAAAAGGCCTTCCAAGTCTGAAATACTCTGATTGCATTAAGGCACCAATCCAATCTACCTTTACAGAAGCTCTCTTAGGGCATCTTTCCCCTCCCCCCCAATCTCATCCCTGTCCCCTTCCACGCCTCTTCTAACTCCAACATAACTACCCTCTAAACAAAAAGTCTTGAAGGAGTGATAACTGTGCTCACAATTCAAGCCCCATCATCTCCAGCTATCAGAAACTCTACCAAAGAAAAGTTTCATGGGCCTCTCATACATGTTTGAGGCTTGCTGTGCTCACAAGTTCTCCCTCAGACTTAACTTTTACCTGCTATAGGAAGGCCAGTCTCATCAGTAAAGCGTGATAGGGAGAGGAAAAACATCAAAGACAATTGTAGGGTTTGGGGCCTGAACACTAGAAGAAAACTGGTGCCACCAAAAAAAAATTGGTAAGCTGAGATGCGAGGCAGATTTTGGGAAGGAGTTTTGATTTAGTTATATTTAATATACAGGTGGAATATCTAGGTGAAGATATACAACAAGCCACTGGAAATACAAAAGTAGACCTCCAGAGACTGGACCTAGAGACAGAGATTTGGGAGTTATCTACATTATGATGATACCTGAAGCCATATAGATGGAATAGATCAGGGGTGGAGAATCTGTGCCCTTTGGATTCAACCTTTTGACCAAGTCCAAGTTTTACAGAACAAATACTTTTATTAAGAGGATCTGTTCTGTGAAGTTTGGATTTAGTCAAAGGGCCAAACTTGAGGACCTAGAGTGCCACATGTGGCCTCAAGGTCAAAGGTTCCCCCCCCCCCCCGACTAGATCATCAAAGATGAGAGATAAATGGGGCAAGAAGAGAGCTTTGTATGACATTCATATTTGGACTATGGGAAGAGGAAGAAGCAGAGAAGAGATTTTCATAAAGAAGAACAAGGATAAAGCAGCATTACAATGGCTCAGAGAAAAATAGAGAATCCAGAAAAAAGAAGCAGTCAAATGCTACAGAAAGGTCAAGAATTACAACTGAGAAAAGGCCACTGGGGTTGACAAATTAAGAAGTCATTGATGATACTGGAAAAAATTATTTCAGTTAAGTGGTGGGGATACAGTCTTTGCAAACCTTAAAGTACTATATAAATGTCAGCTATTATTATTATTATTATTATTATATTATTATTATTATCATTAATGAGATTAGGGATCATCAAGTACACAGAATTAGTAGAGAAACAGGATTAGAATCTAGGATTGTCTCTCGACCCCCAGCACACAGGCTCTTTCCATAACAGTCATTTATTAAGCACCCACTATATAGAAAGCACTGTCCAAAAGCTGGGTAGATACAGATAATTAAGACATGATTTCTGCCATCACTTACTATCAATTTACCAATTACACTGATGTTCTCATTCCTCAGCAAAACTGTCAAGCTCAGCATATTCAAGGCCATTATTATTCAGGCAACTGAACCCTGGAGAGGTGAGTGATATGCCAACATTAACTGGATGAAACTGAGAAGGACTGAAATCAGGAACCTTCAACATCCTCCTCCTTAATTAACATTCATATGGCCAGATCCATCCTCGAAGTTCCTGTTTTAATGTTGGATCTGAGAGCTAAACTTGGAGAAATCCTGAAAACATGCCTACCCAAACCCTAGCTCACTCGATCAGTAGGATTTGGCTTTTCTGGCCCCCAAATGAACTGAATGACAGCTACATGACTTAGGGAGAGGGATGGAATTGGAGTCGGAAATATCTGAGTCCAAATCCTACATTAGACAGAAGTTATGTGATGCAAGCAAGTCACTTAATCTCTCTGATTCAGTTTCCTCATCTGTAAAATGGGTATAGCACCTACCTTGGAGTTGTTGTGAGGCTCAAATGGGAATAATACAGGGTGTCCCCAAAATTCTTAATGCTGCTTTTTAAGCTTTAATAGCTTGTATATACAGCATTCTGCAAATCTTAAATCGCTTTGTAAATGCTAGCCATTATCATAAATGCCCTATTCTAAGGTACTAAGAAGTCAAGACCCCTGAACCTACTGTTCATTTATTTATTTATCTGGGCACAGAAAACCCCACAAGAAGCATCAATTTTCTCCCCCCACCCTTTCCGCTGAAGGGTCATCCGGATACACCTGAACTGCTGTTTTTAAGAAGAAAGTGGATGATATGGTTCCAAGTGACCGAAGGAAGGGATGTCGTGGCGGCACTTTCGTAACTCAGGATGTAGAGAGCAGCAGCGATGCTTTCAAGTGAGGCTATCCTGCATTTATACTAGACGGGAAAATTAAATGGAAGGGAAACTGTCCCTGAAGCTAGAAAGTATTCCCTTACCCCCTGCAAACAGGTTCACTTCCCCAGAAAAACACGCATTCCCTTACGAAAGAAGTTTGTTGGCGTCTTTTTTTTTTAAACGCCCTTTACCCTCTCCACAATAATACTGCGCAGTTTAGGGTGTGTTGCAACTTGGCTGGGGAAATCAGCCCGAAGAGATCTGGTTAATACTGAGGGGGTTCGTGTCCGCTCCCGAAAGGGGGGGTAAAGGAGAAAACACGAGGGGCTACTAGATCTGCAAGAAAAAAGTAAGGTAGAGGTCCCCTCCCTGGAAACCGAAGCAGGTGTGAAGCAGCGGCGGAATGGAAGAGCTGGAAGGGACCCCGGCTATCATCTCATGGTCCATCCCGCACAAATCTCTATCCCTTCGTTTGCTGGGGAAAGGCGAGGGGTCGCTGCTCTGTGCTTAATGCACCTCCTCCCACATTTAGGTCCTTCAGCAGGGAATCAAGGGTTGCATCCCCAGGTGAGGGCATTCTAAAAGGATTGGCCAGTTTCCGCAGCCGCTCTTAGTTCTCCAAACCCACGCGTGCAGATGGGACGGGCCCCCTGAGACAGACAGCAAAGGGGGCTGGAGAAGAGAAAAGCCACCAGCCCAGGTTTACCTTGCTTACCTTGCGCCCTGCAGCCGATCCCGCCTCCAGTAGCCTCTGAACTCCCCTTCTCCCTTCCTTCTTCCCTCCTCCTCACGCCGCTCCGCCCCGGTCTCTGCGCATGCTCGCTTTCCCTCTCTCCTCCCTCTCCTTCCTTCCCGGGTCTGGATCCAATCACGCCCGCCCCGCCCCAAAGGGGCAGGGTGCAGAGTGTCCCCGTCTGCAGAAGCCGGGGCTCCTGGGAGAGGAGGGGAGCGGAATCAGAACGTCCCGGGCCGCGTTCCATCCCTACCGGCAGCCGCGTGCCCACAATCCTGTCCCAGGCTCCAGCACATCCTACCATAGCCGACCATCCATCCCGCAGTCAGCCCCGGCCTTGACGCACTCTGGGCCTTGGAGCTTACTGCCGGGACAGCAGAAGGGGTGGCTGCCACCTACTGGACATAAATTGGGGCTGGGAAAGAGTTCTGGATATATGGAAATTCTGTGTAATGTAACCGAGACACTCATGAAGGAACCCTGGATCCGGGTTCTCTAAGCTTTACGCTACAGTTTCTGCCTTTCTGTTATCATAGGATTAAAAATTTAGGGCCTTTAGAGATCAGCTAAAACAACACACTCATTTTGCAGATGAGGAAACTGAGGCTCGGAGAGGTCACAGGTGATTCAAATGAGGTTTAAAATCCAGGTCCTCAGACTAGCTGCAGCTCAGGAAGCTAGGACTCATAGCTAAAATTTAAAAAACAAAACTCTTAATAGCATGTAGTGCTTCTTTATCACAGCCCTGACGATGTTTATCATCATCATCATCATCATCCCTGTCACCTCCCCGAAGTCCCACACACTGCCTTACGTAGTTGAGAAGAGTGAGACTGAGAGATGTAGTGACTTGTCTAATAGTGAGTGGAATGAATGACACCTTTAAGTCTTCTTATTCCAAATCCGATGTTCTTTCCATAACAACCACTCTGCCTCTGCCATTGAATCGTAGTCATTTATTCACCCAGCAGTGTCCCAAATAAGCTTCCTAATGCACAGGCCTGACTATGTCATTTCCCTGATTAAAAACCTTCAGTGACTCCTTGCTGTCTTAAGAAGATAAAAACCCCTTAACCTAGCATTTTAAAAGCCCTCTGTAATCAGGCTGTGACTGGGAAGGTTGGGAGGGAGGGAAGGAAAGAAGAAAAGGAAGGAAGGAAAGAAAAGAAACGAGGGAAGGACAAAGAAAAATAAAGGAAGGAAGGATAAAGAGAAAGGAGGGAAGGACAAAGAAAGGAGAGGAAAAGAGAAAGGAAGGAAGGAAGGAACGAAGAGGAAGAAAGATGAGGGAAAAACAAAAAGGAAGAAAAATAAAGAGGGAGGAAGAAAGGAAAAGAGAAGGGAGAAAAGGACAAAGAAAATGAAAAAAGGAAAGAAGAAAGAGAAAGGAAAGGAGGGAAAAGAAAATACATGTTCCAAGACTTAACTGTCTATTGCTTATCTCACTTATCTTTACTGAAGCATTTCCTTTTTGTTAGAATGGTAGTTGTGACTGGAGCCTACTTTTCTCATCTCTCCCTCTCCACATTCTACACATTTTTTAAAAAATAGCTTAATTATAAAATATCTTTCACAACAATGGATGATGGGTAGAGGGAGAATTCTTACCTAAGCTAAGGACAAATCAGATAATTTTGATTATGTGGAGTTGAAAAGCTTTTGCCCTAACAAATCAATACAGTGAGAATAAAAAGGAAACTATTGAATAGGGAAAAGCTTTGCTACAAATACATCTGACAAAGATCTAGCATCTAGGAAATGAAATCAAACACATAAGTCCTCAAAGGACATTCCCCAATGGAAATGTGGTTAAAAGATATAACCCAATTATTCTCAAAAGAATTACAAACTATTAACAACCATATGAAAGACTGCTCTAAACCACTAATAGTAAGTGAAATGCAGATTGAAACTGTTCTGAGCCTTCACTTCATATCCAGCAAACTGGCAAAGATGGCTATGTTGAAGGGGTTCCAGGCACACTAAGACACATTGGTTGAGTTCTGAGTTCACAGGATCAGAGGATGCATTACTCCAATTATTCTGGAAGCAATTTGGAATTATGCTTTTAAAAAAAAAAAGGTGTTTATACCATTTAGCCTGGAGATCCCACAGTCATATTTTCCAGGCAAGTGGAGACAGAAAGAAAGGTCCTATTTACTCCAAAATATTCAAAATGGCTCCCTTTTTCACAGCAGCAAAATAGAAACAAAGTAGTTGTCCACCAATTGGGGAATGGCTAAACAAACTGTATATAAAGAATTCAGAGAAGCATGGCAAGACAGATACATGAAGTGATACAGAGTGAAGTAAGCAGAACCAGAAAAATAATATATACAATGAGTCCAAAATAGAAAATGAAAAAAATAATAAAATAAAATAGAATGTTATATAATTATAATGATTAAGTTTAAGCACCAAAGAAAAATTAAGAAAATGTGTCTCTTTCCTTTCATTATAGAAGCAGGAGGATATCAATGTACGATATTAGAACACATCAGATGTGGCTGATTTATTGGATAATTTTTCTGAACTTTTAAAAAATATATTTGTTCGTAATACTAGCATTTACATAGCACTTTCAAGTTTGCAACCTACTTTATGAATGCTATTCATTTTATCCTTAGAACAAGTTTGAGAGGTAGATTGTATTATCATCCCCTGTTGCAAACGAGAAAATGGAGGCAGACAGAGGTTAAATCACTTGCCCAGGATCACACAGCTGATAAGTGTCTGAGGCTAGATTTGAAAACTCCAAGTCCAGTGCTCTATCCACTGGGCCACCTTGTCTCCTTATTACAATGAATAGGGTAGAGATGAAGAAGTATAATACAAAATGCATATTATGTAAAAACAAAAGGCCCTAATTGAAAAAAAAAAAGAAAGAAAAAGAAATTATGTTCTTCTCATGGAATCCTCTCAGATCATTCCACCCAACAGTGATAACTCTCTTCTGAACTCTCATAGCATTTAATGTACTATTTCTTGACAATCGGTTATATATATATTTAAATGGAATCTTTTGCATTGCTGTATTGAACTTTTGTAAAGGTGTTCCTGTTTACTTATGGGTTGGACTAAATGGCCAGTAATTCTATGAACTGTGATTTTGCTGTTATGGCATTATTCACTTTTTTTACATGTTCATATCTTGTCTTCCAACTAGACTGTAACCTTCCTGGAAGCAAACATCATTACTCTTTCTTTGCCTACCCACAATGCTTTACTCAACAAACACTTATTATGAACTATAGTTGGGCGTATGCTGAATTTGAGTTGATAATCAGACACCCAAATGGAGATTAGTCCAGTGGGGAGTTGGACAGAGCAAACTAGACTGTAATTGACAGAGCTTGGCAGAAAGAGTCAAGTCATTGAACAAAAATATTCTATACAATGGGTGCCTTTAATAAATACAGCATTTTGATGAAGCACAAAAGAACAAAGGGAAAAACTGATACAAACAAAAAGTTCTCATCTCAAAGGCAAATTGCTAATGGCATAATCAAACCAAATTTAAGTGATAAAATTCCAATGGGCAAGAAACATTTATAAACAAAAAAATATACAGCAATTACAAAGCTGAAGATTAACTCAAGCAAAGTAAAACCAAAATGCCAATTGAATTTCCGGTTCAGCAGATTAAATGAAGCCAGTTGATGACCTTCTTGATTTCTTTTCCCTAGAAAAGACAGCAGGTGGCACTGAGATATCTGTTTTAACACCATAGGCAGGCCTTCAGGGTTGTAATGATATCATTGAAACATTACAATAAAACTTAGGTATGGTCTTTGAAAAAAGTGAGGACAAAATTGCCGCTTAAACCAAACTTGAACAATGAATGGGAAAACTGGGTTACAATTTCAGGTATTAAATATACATATATTCTGTTCCAGAAAATATTTACTTCTATACCACAACCTGCAGCCATAATCATATGCCCTGCCCTGAGGAGGGATGTTTCTTGTATACATCCTGAATGGACAGTCAATCAATACATGAACTCACAGACATTGATTTAGTACCTACTGTGTGCAAGCCTCTGTGATGAATATTCTTGAAATATGAAGAAATGGAAGACATAGTTACTGCCTTTAAGGATCTTATCATTTAATTCCGTTCAACAAACATTATTAAGCACCTATTGTCTGCAGAGCATTATGTTAGGTACATATTTAGGCACAAAATTTATGGGAGATGCTTTGTGTTAAATAATCCATTGAGATCAGTATTCCTTTAAACAGTACAGATTGCAATCCATCCATGCCTTTTCATTGTGTGTGGCTCTTGACCACTAGCTAGCATAAATGGTCAGCCAGGAGAAAGCAAGGAAGCTTTAAACATGCCCTGTTACATAAGAATATACAGAATAGATACAAATTAAGTAAAGATAGTTAAATACAAGGTAGTTAGGAAGAAAGGACACTACCAGATGGAGAAATAAAGAACAGTTATGGACAGTGGCACAGAGTTGGGAAATATTGCAGGGCCTCCCATTTACTGAGACCGTAGAGTACATGGAGAAGAATAGTGAGAGATAAAGTTGGGAGGGTAAAATTGTAGTAGTTATGGAGGGCCTTGAAGGCCGGGCTAAAGAGTTTGAACTTAGTTCTATAGGCGATAGTTTATAAGATATAGTTCTACAACATTTATGTCATGGTATCATAAAATTGTAGGATCATAGATTTAAAGCTAGAAGAGACCTTAAATGTTATCTAGTCTATTCTCATTTTACAGATAAGGAAACTGAGGCCCAGAGAGGTTAAGTGGTTTGCCCAAGGTTACACAGACAGCAAGTAGCTGAGTCAGGATATGAACATAGGTCCTCTGACTTTAAATCTAATGTAATGTATAATGGTACATTCTATATCATTAAGTAAAAAAAAAAGTTGAATGTCTTCTGGAGGTGATCTGTGGATTCTTTCAATTGGTCCTTTATTTTTTGTGGTCAGAAGTTCTTACATTATGGTATTTAGATTTTTAGACTTGTCCTGTTCTTCTGGGAGATCAATAATCCTTAAATTGTTTCTATACGTCCTGTCTTTGAGATCAATATTTTCCTTGTTTTCTTTTTGTTTCTCTTCTTCCAATCATCCTTTTGCATTCCCAATCAGTTGTTCTTCCTTTTGTTTCTTTGGGGAGCTTTACCACCAACTTAGATTCAAGTTTTTCTATTCTGCCAGTAATTTCTGCTGTGCAAGACATAAAATCTGCTTTCACAACTCTTATTTCTCTTTTAAACCATTCAAGAATATTCTTTGGTTGTCCTTTCCCCTGGCTGGCTGCGCGATGCCCAGAGTCACGGTGAAGGACATGAACCAGCAGGAGTTCGTCCCAGCCCTGGCCACCTTCCTGAAAAAGTCAGGGAAGCTGAAAGTTCCCAAATGGGTGGACATGGTTAAGCTGGCCAAACATAAGGAGCTGGTGCCCCATGATGAGAACTGGTTCTATACCCGGGCAGCCTTCACAGCCTGTCACCTGTATCTCCACAGTGCTGCCGGTGTGGGATCCATGACCAAGATCTGCAGTGGGTGCCAGTGCAATGGGGTCATGCCCAGTGACTTCAGCAGAGGCTCCAAGAGCACGGCCTGAAGGGTCCTGCAAGCCCTGGAAGGCCTCAAGATGGTGGAGAAGGACCAGGATGGGGGCTGGAAGCTGACACCTCAGGGACAGAGAGACCTGGACAGAACTGCTGGACAGGTGGCAGCTGCCAAAAAGAAACATTAGGACAAACCACACCAGATTCATTAATAAATTACCTATTCATTAAAAAAAATATATACTTTTGTGGTTACATGTGCTTCTGAGAATCCATAAGGTCCTCTGACTCATCAGGTGTTGAATAAATTTCCTTTGTCTTGCAATATTTATTCATAGATATCTGGACTCATTTATCTGACTTGGAGGGCATATTTCTTTCTGTTGTTTTTATCTTCCCTATTGGTTTATCTGCTTATGCTGAGATCTTTGGTAATTTCAGTCTTTTTACTAGCCTTCTCTCACAATGGGGAATTCACATTTCACTGACCTCAGTCTCTGCCCCAGGTGATTTTTAGGAGTATAGAACTGGCCATAGCTGGTTGCCTATACTCTTTCCTAAAGGACTAGAGGAGCAACATGTGTATGCTGGTGCCCTGCCCTAGTTACCTCCATGCCTCTGTTCTGTATCAGCACAGAAAACTGCCACACAACCATCCTACTCAGAGCAAGCTTCTTTCTGTCTTTTGGTTTTCTGGGACCCAGGGAGAAAGGAGATAGGCAGAGTTAAATTCTGTTGCAAACATGTGCGTGTGTGTAGAAAGATAGCTAAAGCTACCACACACATATACACAAATACGTAAATGCAGTTTAGATTTATATTGATTCTCTTTACCCAATTAATAAGCATTTATAATAGTATAATAATAATTATATAATATATTATATAATAATAAGTCTACTATGTGCCAGGTATTATACTAGGCATTAGGAGTACAAAAAGTATAAAAATTTTGGGCAAATATTGACTCTGAAATTAACTTTTTCTTAGGCTTAGAATAAGTACTCCACTTGGGCAGTGACCTGGGAATGATGCGAAACTATGGGGTAATCACTCTAGATTTCAGAATTTCCACAGGATGTTGAAGATACTATCTTGGTTGGAGTCTATTACTCCAGGAATCCTCTACTGGGAAAAGAACTTGACCCTTGAAGATGTTGTCTATAGCTATTTACATATGGTTGGTCCTGCACAAGGATTTTTGAGAACCTTTAAGGCCCTTTTCAATAGTGAAATTTGGTAGAACCTCTAGTAAAGGCCAACTTCCTGGGAGCTTCTGTACTGAAAGAGGACACTTAGCACTTCTGCCCATGATGACTAGTAACCATGGTCAGTGTTATCTGAAGGCAGTGGTAAGGCAGAGATTTTCAGTAACCAAAAGGTAGTCACTCTCTTCCTCAAATTCCTTCTCTCTCAACACTTCCATTCGCATCTCCTTTTTTTTTTTTTGTCCCTACCTAGCTTGGTGCTCAAGCTATTCCTCACTGATGTCCTTGGATCTCTGGCTCACAGTGACAACAGATCATTGTCACATAGATAAATATTAGGTGAAAGAATGTGGTTCTAGGATCTTTAAGGAACAAAGGTGAAGTATGGTTGTTTTGACATTAAGATTGGGCATCTTTCACCAAGACAGCACAAGAAGAAGTATAGCAGAGAGAATAGGGTGCTGAACTCAGAGGCAGGACAACCTGGGTTTGAATCCTTCCTCAGATACTTACTAGCTATGTGACTATGAACAAGTCACTTAAATTCTCTGACCCTCAGCTTCATTGTCTGAAAAAGGGGATAATAATAACACCCATTTCACAGGGTTGTTGTGAGGCTCAAATGAAATAATGTAAAATGCTTTGCAAACTTTAAAGCATTACATAAATGTGAGACATTATTATTAGATTTCTCTTTAGCCTCTCTGCTATATTGTTACTAGAGTTCATTCACACACTTCATCTTCCATAGTACACTCCAAACTCAGAACATTCTACATTAAGAAGAGAAAGTAACAAGACACAAGACACCAGGATTGAGATAGATAAGTTTGTCCTAAGAACATTTGTCTCCTGTTTCAGCATTACTCCTGTGTCAGAAATGCCTGGAACACAAGAGTCTGGGTTACTTTGGAATGAAAGAGGGAGAAGTGTGGTATCATGTGTCTCTTGCTTCAAGGCCTGACAATAAACCTGAGAAAATCTCTTGAACCATCTATATTCATGCTATTGGGGCCATCTGCCATCGTCCTGATCTACATCTTGCTACAGGACCCAGATGGCTCTGGAGGAGAAAGTGAGGCTAGTAACCTTGAATAGCCCTCACTTAAATCCAGTGCACTTGTAAGTCATGGCATTATCTTCCTGAGGTCATGGTCCTCTTCAAGAATGAAGGACAAACAACAACAAACTATATTAAAATAAAATTTTATTAAGACTTTCAGCTTAAAACGACACTAAGACTTTTGGGACACCCTGCATATTCTTTTTTTTTTCTTTGGAAGGCAATTGGGATTAAGTGACTTGCCCAGAGTCACACAGCTAGTAAGTGTCAAGTGTCTGAAGCAAGATTTGAACTCAGGTCCTCCTGACTTCAGAGCCGGTGCCCAATCTACTGCACCACCTACCTGCCCCGCCTGGCATATTCTTTAAGTAAATAAATTACAATAACTCCAAACTCCACAAAGACTCAATAGGTATTCAAGTATAGTTCCAGCATGAGAGATCCTTTTATAATTCATGAACCATTTCTAGTGAGTCTGGGACACTTAATAGATAAGATGCCTTCTCTCTACTGCCCTTCAAACATTTTTTTTATTCTAAATTTGACAAACTAACAAAAATGAACATTTCCTTGTACAAAGAAAAGAAAAAAGAGGATGTGAAAAGAAATTACAAATCTCTACTACATATAGCTTGTTTCCTTTTTTAAATTGAAAAAATACATTAATTTTAATGTTGTCCTGATTATCTGTGTCTTCCTCTAAATCTTCTCTTCTGTTTATTCTTGTAATGCTTCACTGATGTTCTTTCTTTTCCTCTTTTTTGGGAGTGGTATGGAGTTGTGTATATCACTACCACTTCTCTCCTCCTCACCAATAAAGAAAAAAAAGTTTAACACTGGAGAGGTCCACATGTCTCATTCTGCACCTCAAATCTAAAACACCTCTCCATCAAGAAGTAGGAAGCATGCTTCATCTTTAGTCCCTTGGAGTCAGGGTTGGACATTGTATTTTTCAGAGTTTAAGTCTTTCAAAGTTGATTTCCTTTACAATGGCTATGGCCATTGTTCAAATTGTCCTGGTTCTGCTCATTTTTATTCTGATTCACTCCATACAGAGTGTTTCCAGGTTTCTCTAGATCCATCCTCTCATCATTACTTAGGCAGATATATGGATGAAGCATTAAATCTGGAGTCAAAAGACCTGTGTTCAAATTCAGCCTCAGATCCTAGCTCTGTGACCGCTGGGCAAGTTACAATCTGTTGGCCTGTTTCCTCATCTATAAAATGAGAATAATAATAGCACTTAACTCCCAGAGTTGTTGTGGGGATAGAACACCAGCCCTGGATTCAGGAGGACCTGAGTTCAAATCCGACCTCAGACACATAACACTCACTAGCTGTGTGACCCTGGGCAAGTCACTTAACCCCAGTTGCCTCACAAAAACAAAACAAAAAAACCTTTGAAATTGATTGTGTGACATGGGAGACAATGGCACAGGATCATCCAGCAGGGCATACCTTCATCAGAGAAGGTGCTGTGTTATATGAGCAAAGCAGAATTGAAGTAGCTCAAAAGAAATGCGAGATGTGCAAATTTAGAGAATCCACTTCAAATGTTCACATGGACTATTTGTACCTGACCTGTGGTAGAGCATTCGGGGCTTGTATTGGTCTGATCAGCCACACTGGGATGCACTGTAACTTGACTCTTAACAGAATGATGTCATTTTGGTCCTCTTTGAGAATGAAAGACAACAACCAGATGTTTCCCATCTGTGTGACCTTTGGTAAGGCACTAAATCTCAATGTCTTCATCTGAAAAAGGAGTGAGGTTGGACTAGATGGCATTTGAGGACCCTTTTTATGTCTAGAGTCTGTCAAACCCTGGAATAAATCAAACTCTTAAGTGGAATGTTGAAAGCTATGTTGACTCAGCATCCCATTGTTCCTATGCTGCTTATCAATAAGTGTAGGGGTAGCCTGTGGTAGGGAAGAAGATTCTAAGTCTGCAGCTTTTTGTATTACCTGCTTTTTGTCACATACCCCTACCTGCATACTGTCACATTCTATCTACTGTCGGGAGGAACTGAGATTCAAGGGCCTAACCTCTTTTGCTGAGGTGGATCTATTTGGATGGTCTCAAAGTTACCTATAAAAGCTATTCCAACCTTGAAGCCATTGCTGATCTTCAGAGACCAGCCTGGCAATGTGTTTCTTCCTTGATGTACTTACAATAAAATCCTTTTAATTTTTGTGGACTGAATTTTGCCTTGTTAACCAGGGTAAAAGCTCAAATGAAGAATTTTCCTTTCAACAGGGGGGAGTAAGGCATCTTTAAATGAGTTAACGGAATAGCAAACGTGCTACCTTTGAAAGATTCTTATACTTTTGGGAGAAAAGGGGGAAGGAGTCACATTAGGTAGCAAGACCTGGTCATGAGATGCCAGCCACCCTCCACAATCTGAGCAAGAGAAACCATTTCATTCTGACTATTTTGCCCTTCATGTTATGAATCCCAACAGAAGGGAGTAAGGACATCAGAAGCTACTTTGGACACTGGTCTGGCTCAAGCTTTTTTTTTGTTTACAAGGAAAGGTCCTAGTGTGGGATTTAGGGTGTAGCTTAGTTCAACCCAATCTAAAATATTTTATAAATCAGAATGCAAAGACATTACTAGAATTCTGTCATTACTAGGATCATTAAGGGGGAGTGGCAGCTAATATTACAATTGATATCAACAATTTTTCCTGCCAAGTCTTAGAAATTGCCTGTTTTCCTCACTTCATCCCAAAGTTGAAGTCCTTCTTGGGTTCTGCATATTAAGGTTGGCCATCTCTCCCTTAAATGCTCCCAGTTTATCTTCAAGCTGACAAAGCCCTCTTCAATTCACTCCCTTTATTCTCTGGGTGGGATTATTCCAATCACATCAGGAGGGGCTTTGTTTCTCAGCATTTTAAAGAATGTATGCCCTCTGGATCAAAAGAGCCAACTCAGACTGAGCCAGGCTACATTAGCAAATAAAAGTAACTTTCTCTGAGATTCCACTAGTATCAGATAACCTCTAGGACAAAGATGCCTGTGAGTTGTAGGAGGATCTTGTTTAAGATGTCAAATAGTTGAATTGTAGTGGTTGTTTGTTTGGGGTTTTTTGCCTTAAGTTTTAATAGAAATCATTGAAGTCACCAGCCAGAGGTTTTTTTGTTTGTTTTTGGGTTTTTTTTTTTAATTACTGACTCTATCTACTGAACTCTGCTAGGGCTCTAAACCTTTTCTGTGTCATGGACCCTTTTAGCACCCTGGTGAAGCCCATGAACCCCCTTCTCCAAATAATGTTTTGGGTTTGTTTGTTTGCTGTTTTTTTGCCTGCATAAAATAAGATACATAGTATTACAAAGAAAACCAATTACATTGAAACAGAGCCATCTTATTTTTTAAAACCCAGCCCCCAAGTTAAGAACCTCTACCTAACCTAGAGTTTCTTTCCCCTGTTATTGTTGTTGTTTTGTTTGTCCTTGATTCTTAAAGAGGACCATGACACCAGGAAGATAATGCCATGACTTGCAAGTGGATTGGATTTGAGTGAGGAAGGGCTGTGCAAAGTCACCAACCTCACTTTCTCTTCCTGAGCCATCTGGGTCCAGTGGCAAGAGATAGATCCGAACAATTGGAAATGACCTCACTTCACTGCTAGAGGAAGTAAAATGTCACCTACCTAGAAAAATCTCTTACCTTCCCTTGCTTGGTAAGCTCTCTGAGCCTCGGTTTCTTTATAAAAAGAGGAGACTCCCAAGCCTGAAATGCACACTCTCCTCATCTTAGTCTTTTAGAATTGCTGGCTTCTTAAAAGACTCAATTCACATGCTGCCTTCTTCAAGAGGTCTTACTGGTTCCCTTCTGCTGTTAATGTTTTTCCCTCTAAGGTGGCCTTGAATCTACCATGTATGTATTGTTAAAGAAAGACCCTAGGCCCAATAAAGAGGGACCCTAAATGAAACAGCCTGATCCCAGATTATAAAATTGTTTGTTGTCTGAGAAAAGCTTGCAAACAGGAAACTTGCAAGGGAGCAGACAGAGAGAGACAAACAGACAGAGACAGAGACAGAGAGAGTTCTTAGCTGCTCAAAGGAGAGTGGAAAAGGGTGAGATAATATAGTGTCTAGAGGCTTTGAGGCAGGTAGGGAGCAGCATGTTAAGGGAGAAGACATCTGTAGACACAATAAGCCAGGCAGCAGGATGTTTAGAAAGTTTTGAGCAAGGTGTTGAGTCTGCAACTGCTGTTCAAGATTGCCCTTGAGATGTTCAAGGCTGGTTCTGTGGTTTCTGATTGCTACAGGCATCTCCAAATTTGGCTAGAGTTCATTCACAAAGGATCACTGGTATGTCAGCAATTTTGGACTTCAAAAGCCTTCCTGATGGGCTAGCTGTTGTATAACTCTGACAGGTTAGTATAGTCATTACAGAGCCCACATCAACAGTATCTTGTATATAACTACACATTGAAAAGACTCCGATTTGGGAAAGATTGAAGGCCAAAGGAAAAGGGGACGGCAGAGGATAAGAGGTATAGTGTCATGACAACAAACATGAATTTGGACAGACTTTAGGAGATCGTGGAGATTAGAAGCACCTGGTGTGCTATGGTCCATTGGGTCATGAAAAGTTGGACACAACTGAACAACAACTTATATATATATGTGTGTGTGTGTGTGTGTGTGTGTGTGTGTGTGTGTGTGTGTGTGTGTGTGTGTGTTTGTGTGTGTGTGTGTGTTTTCATATTGGAATGTAAGCACCTCGAGGGCAGGGACTATTTTTGCTTTTTCTCTGTATCCCCAGAGCTTAGTACAGTGCTTAGCATATAGTGAGTACTTGATCAATGCTTGTTGATTAAATCCAACTCTTCCTGACTTCAAGGTCAGGTGTCTATCCATTCCACTACTCTGTCAATCAGTAACTAAGATGAAGTTAACCATATCTTTTTAAAACTTGGTGTCAGAAACACAAACAAAAAAGTCACCAATTTTATATAACAGAAACTTAGGAGTATCATATGTTCACACACCATACTGACAATCTCAATCAATCACCAAACATGAATTAAGTACCTACTATGTGCACATGGCTAACAGATACAAGTACAAAGAATGAAACAATTCCTATTCACAAGAAGCTTGTGTTCTAATGGGAAAGGAAACAACTATGTGTGTGTGTGTGTGTGTATACATACATATATATATGTATATATCTATATACATATATATATATCTATATATATATCTATATATATATAGATATATATGTATACACACACACACATAGCAAAAGTATAAAGTGAGTAAATATAAATCTATACAAAGCAGTTAAATGTAAGGTAGTTTGGGAGGGAAGACACTGGCAATTTGGGGGATCAGGAAAGGCTTTATGCAGATGCTGGTGCTTGAGCTGAATCTTAAAGGAAAAGAGGGATACATTCCAGGCATGGGAGATTGCCAGTGCAAAGACAAGGAATTCGGAGTGTTACATGTGAGGGGCAGAGAAGGTCAATTTGGCTGGATCAAGAATGTGAGAAAGGGAATAATGTCCAATGAGTCTAGAAAGATCAGCTGGTGCCAAGTTGCATATGAACTTTAAAAGCTAAATATATATATTTATATATCAAACATTCATTTATATTTTATGTAAATATGGAACATGGTATATCAGTAAATAATACCTATGAAATCATCATAGTTACTGATGCCATATAAATTTATTCTATTTTTATCCCTTCATACTACTCTGTGATATGATAATGCCATATTTGCTTTTTGCAGCTGGCATAATAATTGAAGCAAAGGAAGGTTGTGTGACTTTTGTGGTCACTCTGTTTCTGGACAGAGCAGGGCTTATCTCTGCTCTTAGTTCATGGGTTTCTTTGTTATATCCTCTGTAAATGTGTTTTCAGATGTTCAGTTTTGGGTTTTTTCCCCCTGATTGGAGTTGCTCTTCATAGTACCTAAGTTTTTTTTTTTAAAGAAAATTATTATTCTTAATTGATATCATGTTTGCATGTCTGCTAAAGCAAGGAAGAACTTCTGGTTTCAGCAAAATGAATTCCCAGTCACTTCTTTTTCCTTAACATAATATTGGTAGAAGGGCAGCTAGGTGGCGCAGTGGATAGAGTGACGGCCCTGAAGTCAGGAGTACCTGAGTTCAAATCCAGCCTCAGACCAGACACTTCATACACTTACTAGCTGTGTGACCCTGGACAGGTCACTTAACCCCAACTGCCTAAAAAAAACAAAAAATAAAAATAATAATATTGGTAGAAGGACAGATTTCCTCTTGCTAGATTGGACACATAAGGAAAATAAACACTGATAACTTTACCTTATTTGGGCAAACCATATTGAACATCATTCCATAAAAGTATTCACACGAGAGTAAAAGACAAATATTAAGGGTATCACAATCTTTACTCTTCTCTACTTCTCCTCAGGTAAAAGCTGCTGAATTTGGGATGTTTAAAGGAAAAAAAAATAA
This sequence comes from Phascolarctos cinereus, assembly GCF_003287225.1. NCBI lineage: Eukaryota > Metazoa > Chordata > Mammalia > Diprotodontia > Phascolarctidae > Phascolarctos > Phascolarctos cinereus. The sequence continues at coordinate 217,446,495 of NW_027555958.1, forward strand.
CCTAGGTTGCAAGGAAAACTAATCTATTCCTCTAAGGTTATCTTGTGTCTAACCTCTATTTATCTTATATGTAGCTATCTATATATAGGATTTTCCAAAAATCTTAGTGCAGTTTTAAGCTTTAAGAACCTTATCATTTTAAATGCTATAAGTTTTTTACAAAATCAAACATTTGAGAGATTATTTACAATTCTAAAATATTGACATGTTTCTTATAAAAATTCAACATAACCACCATCTCATAGTATACATTGTCCTAGTCAGTTTTTGAAGTTTGTAAAAACTTTCACTGACTGCTGCTCAGAGACTGAAAGGAATGCATTTGCAATCCCAGACTTAAGATCATTCAAAAACTAGGTTTTAATGTATACACGACAGTTTTGATGTGCCCCCACAAGAAAAAGTCTAATGGAGATATATCAGGTAATGGAGGTGGCCAAGCAAGAGGACCTCTTCTACTGAGAAAACATCATCAAAAACCGGAAAATGCAATGTAAAATGACAGGGTCCCCCATCTTGTTAAAGTTAAAAACACTCAGAATTCCTAAAAACTAAGTAAGTATAAAAGAGATGTAAATAATTAAGCTTTTAAATGATGGTTGTAGCATTTACACTTCTGAAATTGTTGTAAAGGCGCTTGGCTTGGGAGTTTTCAGATCTCCTAACATGGAGGCACCCTGCATCCTGCCTTTTCCTACCACGTGGTGTGATGGCCTCCTTTGATTGGCTGCATCTTTAAAACTGGTCAGACCGACAATTTCTCTTCTTCCTGTGTACTCTTTTAGTGCTCCTACAGGGTGAAGATTACAATTCATTCAGAGCATAGGCACCATAAACTGAATTCAATGGGAGGATCCTCCTCTCCCCTTTCTCCTTTTATACCTTCTAGCTGGGGTGTTTGTTTCTGTTCTGTGGCATTTGTCCTGAGTTTTAATTTGCCACTGGTGATTCTCCTAGACTTGGGAGTTCAAACCATGGTGACCGTGGAGGCAGGATTTCAGGTGGGATGTTGCTGGCAAATCAATGGTCAGGGAAGTCTGGAAAAGCCAGGGTACCTGGGACTAATTTGTGATTATACCTTTTGAAGTAAATATTCCTTTATAAAAGGACTGTGAGTGGTTCAATGGAACACCCTTTACACTTGAGGGTACACCATCAAAAAAAGGCTGGAATCCTTTTCAAAGAGTCTAGATACCCTAAACCTTTTTAAGGATGCTAGAGAACCCTGGGGAAGGGGTGCAGTATAACATACTTGACCTTCAGGCAGTGAGGGCCAGGGTAGAAATGTTATATTACAAAAGCTTAAAATTGTACTAAGACTTTTGGGACTCTCTGAAACATCTCCTCCATTAGAACGTAAGCTCTTTGTGGTCAGAGACCGATTTTCTTTTTCTTTGTATCTTCAGAGCTTAGCACAACACCTGTTACATAGAAAGTGTTTAATAAATGTTTGTTAACTGATTAAACCCAGGTCTTCTTGGGTTTGAGACTTCAAGACCAGCTTCCTATCCATTTCATCACTCTGGGAATCAGTTGCTAAGGTGAATTTAACCATGTCTTCTTAACACTTTGTGTCAGAAAACAAATAAAAAATTACTAATTTTATATACCAAATTATGAATGCCATATATTCAGATACCATGAAGATCTTAATCAATCAACAAGCATTTCTTTATATGCATGCTTACCATATGAGGTATGGGGGATACAAGTACAAGGGATGAAATAATCCCAACCTAAGGAGCTCACATTTTAATGGAGAAGACAACATGCATAAAAATACATAGCATAGAATATATTGGAAGAATAGACAAGATGGCCAAGCTGCTATATTTGTGCTCCTTAAGTTTCTTTTTATGGTAACACCTGGCAACTTAGCAGACAGGGTCCACTTCAAGGAATCATTGATTCCTGAGCTGATAAATCCACCTCTTAACTTTATGTTAATGTGACTGCTGAATAGTTCAAAGATCTGTGATTTTAGCAGAGTGGCTAGGCTCTTTACCAATTCAGCTCACAACTTTCTCTATGCTCTCCTAGACAGTGTCATTAGCTGTTCGAATGGGGGAAAAATTCAAGTGGTAGTCAGCTTTCTGGTGATGAGACTTTCCTAATTAGCTGGACTAGCCCTTTGATGATAATGTATCTCTGAGCCTTCACTCAGGTTTTCAAGTTTTGTTGTTGTTGTTCAGTCATGTCCAACTCATTGTGACTTCATTAGAATTTTCTTAGCAATGGTGCTGGAGTAGTTTGCCATTTCCTTCTCCAGCTTATGTAACAGATGAGATGCTGAGACAAACAGGGTTATGTGACTTGCCCAGGATCACACAATTAATAAGTATCTGAACCTAGATTTGAACTCATGAAGATGAGTCCTTTTGATTTCAAGCCCAGCACTCTATCTACTGTGCCACCTTAGCTACCCACAATATATCTCTGAGCCTTCATTCAAAGGCTTTCCAGCTTAGTAATGTTGGAATTTGGACTCCACAGACACAGCCTTTGAAAATCCAAGAACACTTTGAGTACAGGGTGAGCCTCCAAGATAGGATTTTAGTAGAGGTATCCCAGAAAAGTACTTATTAAAACGTGAGTTTCTTAAATGATAGCAAAACCTCTTTAGTACATTTTCCAGGGATCATCAGACAAAAATAAACATGGGAAGCCAGAAAAACATGCTAATAAGAGCTTGAGGGAAGAAGTTGAGACCAAAATATAGGGCATGATAATACAAGAAAACATGTAAATAAGGAACATGTTAACAATTCATTTGCCCAAGAATCCATTAGGATTCACTATAAGGGGAAATATATATATATATATACATATATATATATATATATATATATGTTTGCTTTAATTATGAGCCAGTGAGGATACTGAGGGACCTTAAAAATAATTATGTACATTACATAGTCTTTTGTTCTTAGATGAAACCTATTATTCTACAAGAAATAATTCATTTGGACCCTTACTCTATTCCAATAAGTATTAATCAATTTGGTATGATTCCATAGGGGTAATGATTATAAGTTCTGTATATTAGGCTCCAGAGCTTTGAGCTGCAGATTGTAAGTTCACTTGCCTAATCATAGGAAGCTCTCCACCCTTGTTTTTCCTTGTTGTGGTGACCTAGCCCAGCTTGGAGGAGGTGACTCAGTTATTTTAGTACCTCTGGACCATTCTCTTTTACCCAATGTGAGCAGGTGACCATCTTATGACCACTGTTTTGCCCAACCCAAGACCCCCCTGCTGATATACCATTTCTAGCTGATGCATCATTTTCTGGCCTGTGAAGCAAGATCTATCAACCAATGGGATTTTGTACTTTGTATAGCCTCTTTTAGAATGTTCAGGTATCAAATCTGGTATCAAACTTTATATAAAACAAGACCCTGAAAGAAGGTTGGCATCTTAGATCATGAGAAAGATCTGAGGTCCACTTCATTAGAGGGGACCATAGACCCATTAATAAAGTATCACTGGCTCAGAGTTCTGCCTCAGTCTCTTTTATTGTTGAGTTGGACAATTTTAATCCTCACAGTTTTATGAGTATAGGGAACTCCTGATGTAGAAACTCCCTCTAATGTTGTAGATCAGCATCTGCTCTGCAATTTATAGTCTTAAATTGCTGTCTAGGGCACTGAGAAGATAATTTATTTGCCCCAGATCTGATAGAAAGTATGTGTCAGGAGCAATGCCTTAAAAAAAACCAAACAAATACAATAGGGCATTTAATTTCTAGCATAAGTGTGCTCACATTACCAGTCTGGGGTCCAATTACTTCTCCCCCAGAGTTCTAAGGGTAACATTGAGGAGTTGGGCTTCTAGCATTGTTGCTCCTGAGCCCCCACTGGTATACTTCCCAATATCAATCCACCATTTGAGCTCCTCTTATCTTTTTAGAAAGGGATAGTGAGTAGATATAGCAAGAATAGTCAGTACAAAACATTCTTCCTAAACCAAGAGCACACCAGTTCCTTGCACACAAGGTTTCTGGGGAATTAAAGTACAATGGTGGTAAAATATACATAATGAGAACCTGTATGGCCACATGGCACCTCCCTCTTCATGGCCCTGGATATAATTTTCTCCCTTTTTGGAGTCATCATGAAGTTCTGCTTAGGTATAGCTCTCTTCTGGGCACCTAGGATCAGTGCCTTTCTAGGTTCTATAACCAATGCTTCTTTCATTATAAGGGTTCATGATCTCTGAAGCTGCCACTATATTCAGGTGACCATTTTTCCACATTCACCTGTTGTTAACCACTACTGCACTGGCAGGTACTAATAACAGCTTCAATGGACTCTGCTGCCTTACTCCAGTCACCCCTGGGACCTTTGATGAAATCTCTGGATTTCTCATACTCAACCAGCTCACCTGGACACTCCCATCTCAGAATACTCATTTGCCTAAAATTAGAAAATATCAAACACAAAATAAACACAAGTTCCATGAGCTCATGGACATATTTTGCTCTAGTGAGACATAGGTCAGCTGTCCTTTGCTGCACCTAGAAAATCAAAGCAATCCTCCTTGCTTGTAGCTGCCAAGGAAAAGAGCAGAGATTGAGAGATGAGCACATTCAGTTCTGGTTTAGCACCTGCTGAGCTGTTGATTCTTCCAGCTCCATAGCCAATTAAAAGACTTTTTAATTATCACACAGCAACAGCTCCTGAAACAACATGTCTAAAAACTAGCTTTCCAAAATTTTTATATAGCCACTTGAATGAAAGCCAGGCAGGTAATATGTGGGCATGTTTTAAAGACTAGGCTATCATCAGCCAGTCCCCCCAATTACATGGTTAGAGAATCAATCCCAAATGGTTTATTTTAAGGAGGGACATCTTTTTAATGAACTTTTATAAAAAAGATAAAATAAATTTTGGTATCACTATAATTAGTGACTGTCAGATTCCTTATGTGTGACATGAGGGGTTTATACTAGTTCAGGGGTTAGTAAACTATGACCTACAGGCCAAAATTCAGCCTGTTACCTATTTTTTGTGTGGTCCACAATCTAAGAATAGTTTTTACATTTTTTAAACAAAAAATTTAAATGATATATTAAAATTATATAATCAATGTTATATATTTTAATTAAATCCATTTTATATATTTTATCATATATCATATATTACACATAGAGACCCTAGACTAGATGATATTTAAGGTCTCTTCTAACTCTATGTCCTATAATACATTGATCTCTAAATATATGTATAATATACATATATATGTAAAATCTTATAAATTAGAAATTTGACAAGCATTTACTAAGTGCCTACTGTATGCAAGGCATTGTATTGGGTCCTGGGAACATAAGATTTTTAAAAACATCAATAACAACCCAAGATGGTACCGGACCTCAAGAAGTTTACATTCTGCAGAGGAAAAACTATGTGGAAATGAGTAAGTGTGAGTGTAGGGTTCATTGATTTACTCTACCTCATCTCACTTAAAGTAAGTGATAAGATGCTCAAGTAATTACTCAGTCAATCACAGGCTTTAGAATAAGGTTAGGAAAGTCTTACTGAAGTTACATAATAATCATATTTGAGGAAACATGGCATATCCCAGGGGTTATCCATAAATTATCAAGCTAGGGACATGTAGTCACTGGAGAAATAGGAGCAAGTGTGTCTTTCTATCACATCCCTAAGGAGGAACCACCTGGGAGAGAAGAGGTCTCAGCTTTGGTCTTAGCCAAGTGTTTCTTCCCAACCCTCAAACCCCACTCCCCCACTTCCTTTCTTGGAGTAGGACCTTTCCAGCTTAAAAGAATCCAGAAGATGTTGAGACTCCCATTTTCCCCGTGGTTAGCTACATTATAGATCATCTGACAGCATTGTCTACCAAGAAAAGGTAGATGCAGATTCACCATGTTTAAGGGGCCTTTTTGAGGATCTCACAAATGAAAGAAAAAGGCTTTCAGCAGCTAGGAGCTGTATTACTCTTTGCTATACTTGCTTTCTAATTTTAGCCCACCCTCCCCAGGACTCCACTACTAAGCATAAACTTTAAGGAGGTCCAAGAGAGAGGGAAATAGCCAATATTTTGAAATACATACACACATACGCGCGCACACACACATTTATCAGCACTTTTTTATAGTAGTAAAGAAGTATAAGAAAAGTAGCTGCTTATCAACTGGGGAATGGGTGAAAATGTTGATTTATAAATAACATGAGGAATATTAAGAATTCAGAGGAACTTGGAAAGGTTTAAATGAACTAGTGCAGGCCAATGTAAGCAGATCCAGGAGAACAACTCACATGATGACCACAATAATGTAAATGCTGGAAGACTTCAAAATTCTAATCTGCACAATGACCGATTGTGATCAGAACACTAACTGTGAAGCATGTGTTCCACTTCTTGTGAGAGAAGTGGTAGAATATGGGGGCAGAATAAGCCATTCATCAGACGTTCTTAACCTGGGGTCTATGAACTTTAAAAATAAAAAAAAATTTGATAACTGCATTTCAATATAATTGATTTCCTTTGCAATCTTATGTATTTTATTTTACATGTCTTAAAAAATTGTTCTGAGAATGGATCCTTTGGCTTCACCAGACCGCCAAATGAACCCATGACAGAAAAAAGATTAAGAACCTCTGGCATACATCATCAAATATGGCCAAACATGGTTGATTGGTTTAGTTTAACTGTACCTCTTTGCTGGTAGAGTGGGAGAGATATTAGAAAGTAACATCAGTGTTTTTAGAAAGTAAAATAAAGGGGCAGCTAGGTGACACAGTCAATAGAGCACCTGCCCTGGATTCAGGAAGACCTGAGTTCAAATCTGGCCTCAGACACTTGATATTTAATAGCTGTGTGACCCTGGGCAAGTCACTTCACCCCATTGCCTCACCAAAAAAAAAGTAAAATAACAAATGGAATTTTTAAGTAAAAATTTAAAGAGTAAAATAAAACATTTTTGGGGAAAGGCTTTAAAGTGGGACATCAAATAACTGCAAGAAAGAAGTCAACTGGATTCAAGGACGGTACAATAAAGCCACTTTACCTAAGGCACTCCAACGGTTCTCTCTCTCTGGAGAATGGCCCAGAGAATGAATGGGGGAATGGATAATGGGGAGACAATATTCAGCAGTGGGGAAGCCTCTCCATTGGTTGTTTAGAGTATTTGCCACTGTTACATGGATGGGCCTTTGATCTATAGAGATGATCTGTAGTCACTGGTAGCCCTGCCAATGGGCACCAGCTAACCCAGTTTTGGCAGGATGGTGGTATAGGATGTACCTAAAGAGAATGTTCCGTATGTGTGCTACACAGAGAAGGGCTTTCTCAGAGACCCTTACTTGGAGGGCTAAGGGCACAATAGGGTTGATGAGGAAAAACAGTCCTGTTACTTGACTGTTGTTTGAAGTCAGACTGGTATCTTACTAGAGCTCAGAATCCAGGAGCCCTCTTAGCACAAACTCCAATTGTATAGTAACTTAGGTTTTTAAAAAAGGCAAGGCAACAGAACAGATGCACCACAAGCTATTTTTTTAAATGAAAGTTATTTGCAAGTAGAGAGAGCTCTCTGAGCCTCAGTTTCCCCAGCTGTAAGCTGTCAGAGGATTAGAATAGATAACCTTTAAGGTTCCTTCTAGCTCAAGATCTATATTCCTATACCTTCAGTGGAAGCTGCCTGTGGGAGATCACTTCATTATGTGAAGTGATGGGTCAAATACGTGGAAACTGGCAGGGGGAGAGTGCAGGGGGACATGGAAATCACCAACACAGCATCCTATGCCAGTCTGTCACCCTGTGCTCTTGATCCCAAGCCAGCAAATCTGTCCACAAGTAACCTAAGACAGGGCTTTAGAATTAGGCATCTCAGAAGTCTCTATGGAGACCCTTGTCAAAAAGAAAGTTTCCTAGAGTTCTGTCTGAAGAGGCATCTTTGAGAAAGGGACTGACACAGAAGCATCCTGTTACAGCTTGGCTTACAGGCTACACCAACATCAGGGAGAGGCCGCAGTCATTTCCTATTCATCTCATCAGGCCTCAGAGCTTTTAAAGCATCAGTAATTGAAAGCTTAAGCCTCAAAGCCAGCAACATTAACTACTTGGCTACTGGAGAAATATACAAAAAAGATTCCCTATTTGAATTCTCTCTACATTAAATCACGACACGTTAAAGGCAGCTAAAAGAGGCAGTCTGGCTAAGCCACACGTTCCCTTTAAACCCACACCCCACCCTCACTTTCCTTACCTCACAGGTCCTCCAATGTTCATCCTCTTTTCCAAAAGAATTTTTTTTTTGGATCTACCACAAAAGACTTGCTAGGACAAGCAGCTTCTCTAGGAAGTAGGGAGAAAGGTGAGAGAATAGAATTGTCTTTGTCCCATGGAATTACTGTCCTTCAAGGTTTAATACAAGAATCACCTCAAAGATAAAGCTCTGCTTGTCCCCCACGTTTCTACCCCATCTCTGAAATTATTGTGCATTTACTTTATAGACATATTTAGTTACTCATGTAGCCTGCTTAAACTCTGAGCACTCCTATCCCAACTTTCTACTGTCAATGACAAGTCAAGTTTTCAGAGTTTGCATTTATCTCTCCTGCAGGGTCCTAGGGATACCCCTGAGAAATCAAAAGGAATTCTCTAGGTTCAGTGACTGGAGCCCAGACTGGTATGCTTCACCCCAAAGTTATCAGTTGAAAACCAATTTAATTGGTTAGCCTTAAGGAGCTTTTAGAAAAGGGTATTTACTCCGGTGGTGTAGTTAAAAGAGTTGGTGCGAAATATTTCCTACAAAAGTCTAGGGATACTCCCTTGGGTCCATGTCTTTAAGCAAGGCAGACCAGAGCTTAGGCTTATCTTCCCGTCAGTGGTTATCATCTCTGAAGAGCACTATAGTTAGCAGCTGCCGAGAGTACCTCCCATAGTGTAGCTTGTTCCAAATGGCAGATGTAGGAGCTTCCAACTCTTTAGGGTCCAGAAATGTCCATCTCAGGATCACTGTTTTTCTCACTCAGGGTGAGGAAAAACAAAGCAGAGGCAGCTAGGGATCTGAGACCCAGGCTCAGGTCCATCCAGTCAGCACATGTGGACAGCAGTCCTAATTACTGCCCAGAAGTTTGAGAGAGATAGACAAACAGATAGAGACACATAGAGAAAAACAGAGAGACAGAGAAACACACACACACAGAGGGAGAGAGAGAGAGAGAGAGAGAGAGAGAGAGAGAGAGAGAGAAATGGTTCAATAGTTCTATGCCATACATTTTGAGGAGAGGAAGAAGAGAGTAAAAAAGAAATTGTACCTCCCTTATCTTTTTGGTTTATGTCCTGACCAAGCCCGATCCATCTTGGTGCACATTTCTAGCATTTGTTTCCTTTTTCCTTTCTACCTACTGTCCTATACATGCCACACCAAAAGAGTTAATTGTCTAACGCTAATTTCCAAGGAAAAAGAGAATATATATGTAAACCAATTCCCACCTAGGCAGGGTGAAGGAGGGACAGTATTATGCTTCTGTGAATGCAAAGGAAGATGTGACTCCTGATTGGTAGAGAGAATGCTGAGTGAGATTCTGGGCACCTGACATAAGGAACTTACCTGAGTCCCTGTCCCTAGGTTCTTCTACCTTCAAAAAAAAACCACAGTAGTTAAATGTGACCCATAGGTGACCCCTAAAGTTCGTGAAAGACAACTCTTCTTCTTTGTGTTCTAAAAGAAGCAAGACAAACCAATTCACACATCAGCCTTGTGACACAGTGAAAATAGTAGTACTGGATTTGCAATCAAGGACCTTTTTTCAAAACCTGTATCTTCCATTTACCACCTATTTAACCTTGGACAAGCCATTTCCCATTTTGTGCCTCAGTTTCCTCATCTGTAAAATGAGGAGGTTGGATTAGATGGCCTCTGATGTCCTACTCAGTTCTAAATCTATAATTCTATGATCTTGTGACATAGGAGGATGGGAAAGGTCTAATCACCAGAGAAAAGATATATTGCATAGACACATCTTCCCTTGGGAGCTTATCTGCTGCTTCCCTCATGGCTATCACAGTATAATTTGCACGTTCTGAGGGTCTATGTGTACTTCTGGAAGATCTATAAATTCTAGCCCTGGACAGTGGCTTTCTAAGTCATGAGGTATCCAAACTATGGAAAGCCATGAACTATTGTTATCCCTGACCTGCAAGTATGAGGAATAAAATGATGCCAGCTAGATATTATAGGTATACCTTAGATGCCTGGAATTGAGAGGCAGCATAATGTAGCAGACAGAGAGCTGGCCTGAGTCAGTTTTGAGTGCTGCTTTCTGTGTGACTGTGGGCAAGTCACAAACGTCTCAGTGACCCGAGGCAGCTCTCTAAGACTATAAATGTACAACAGGTACCTATCTGCATTAGGAAAAGGTTTTTCCTCCTTGGGAGTTCCCTATATGAATTAAATCACAAGTAATATTTGCCTCCCTATGCCCCCCACCCTCCAAAAATGAAAAAGATAAAAAGCTGTAGAGGGTCCTCGAGGTGATCTAATACAACCAGTCACAGGGTTAGCAAGGGACAGAGCCAGGAATCAAACCCTGTTCTACTAACCCTGAATCCAGTGGTTTCTCTTCTTCCTCCCACATATACACCATGTTTTCTCTTCAGTATTACACATACACCCCCTCTTCTTCATATAGAGGCAATGGAAAGAAGTTTGGACTTGATATCAGAAAACCCATTTTCAAACCCCAGCTCAGGATTTACAATGAGAGCTTTGGACTCAATGATCTCTAGTTCTTTCCAGCTCTAAATCTGTGATTCTTTTTTATGTACTTCATTTTTTTTTTAAGACTTGATCTTCCTATCTTTCCGAGCCTGGAAGTACAGAGTTGACTCAAGAGCCTGGTCCCACACTGATTAGCATGGGAACTTTTACCTGCCCCTTTTTCTGACCTGGGAGGCTTCACACTTCCTTAGGTAACCTGATGGCTCCCTGTTCCGGGGACTCACCATATCAGTGTCATACTTAGTTGGGACACTTGATAGACTTAGCTCACTGTAGCACAGAACTCCTGAGCCCAGGAAATCCACCAGCCTGAGGCTCCCTGGCAGAAGCTAAAATAGGCAGTAGCCGCCATGCCTGACTTATATACTCTTTTTTCCTAGCAACCCAAAGAATTTGGTTAATATGCCTCCATTGTCACCTATGAGAGTGGGATTATAATGAACTCTTGGATTCAATGCTTTACTCTGAACACAAATGGAACAGAACCTTCATCATGGCTAGCTGTAGAAATTAGATAGTCCCTGTCTGCCCAACATGACAAAATTTCAAAATGAGATCATACTCATGGACCCCAAATGATACGTATAAAGTTCACCTAAGTTTTAAAAATCATCACCTTATTTTCTTTGCTAGGTATTGTTCCTATCAAGATTTAACCTTTAAAATAATGAGAGAATATGAGGACTAGACAATAAGATCTTCAACTTTATTTTATTTCCTTACTTCCTAGACATGTACCTTCCTAGGTGCATGACTGTGGGATGACAGAAGCGATAGTTTCAGTTGAAAGTCTATCATAATGTATAGAGCACTAGACTTGTAGTCAAGGAGACCTCAGTCTAAATCTTGTTTTAGACACTTAGTAGCTCTGTCACTCCTAGGTAAGCAGAGAGCAAGCAAGCCATTTGCCTCAGTTTTCTCATATGTGTAACAATAAATTCCACTGGGATTGGGGGTTGGTTGTACTCACGAAACTCTGGGCTCACATGTAGACTGGATTCAAACTTTTCAAAGAGAAGGGTCAGGTTTCTTTCTCATAGTCTCTGGCTCATTATGCTTTTGCCTTGGAGCCTCAGGGAAAATCATTTGTAGCTTAGGTAAAGTTTATGAGTAGGGACTGGGAATAAGTAAATTTTGTTATTTCCTTTCCTTTCCCCATTCCCCAAATTGGACTAAAAGGTACTCAATGTACAATGTAGATCAGGTGTAGGACAGCTATTTATTTTCCCCATATAGAACGAAGGCATAAGACACTAAAGAATTATATGTATAATCTGATGAAGACTTAAAACATGAAACAGCAACCTGAAACTCCAATTAAACTCTTCTAGAAGGTTAATATTTAAAACACTAAAACATGAGACACTTAGATTGTTGAACGGGCAATTCACCTTCACCTTTGCACTGTCCAAACCACTCCCTTGGGGTCCATGTCTTTAAGCAAGGCAGACCAGAGTTTAGGCTTATCTTCCCATCAGTGGTTATCATCTCTGAAGAGCACTATAGTTAGCAGCTGCCGAGAGTACCTCCCATAGTGTGGCTTGTTCCAAATGGCAGATGTAGGAGCTTCCAACTCTTTAGGGTCCAGAAATGTCCATCTCAGGATCACTGTTTTTCTCACTCAGGGTGAGGAAAAACAAAGCAGAGGCAGCTAGGGATCTGAGACCCAGGCTCAGGTCCATCCAGTCAGCACATGTGGACAGCAGTCCTAATTACTGCCCAGAAGTTTGAGAGAGATAGACAAACAGATAGAGACACATAGAGAAAAACAGAGAGACAGAGAAACACACACACACAGAGGGAGAGAGAGAGAGAGAGAGAGAGAGAGAGAGAGAGAGAGAGAGAGAGAGAGAGAGAGAGAGAGAGAGAGAGAGAAATGGTTCAATAGTTCTATGCCATACATTTTGAGGAGAGGAAGAAGAGAGTAAAAAAGAAATTGTACCTCCCTTTAAATTTTAATGAGGGAGCATCTCTTCCTGCATCAGTGACCAGCCCTTTTTGCAACCCTCCTCCTCCTTCTGCCATCATAGAGGAAGCACCAAATCCCTGAGCACCGAGTCATCTCTTGTGGACCAGAACAGAAGTTACCGGGGGGAGACCAGCTCAGCTCCAGTGGTCAATGCTCTAGCCAAAGTAGACTGGGTATGGGGCAAAAGAGGCAGCTCAGATTACACCCATTGTCTCTGTAAAACAGGGTCCATAGTAATATCATCTACCTTACAGGATTATTATGAGGCTGAAATGAGATAGCATATATAAAGTGTTCTGCAAACCTTAAGGTATTATGCAAATGTGAGCAAGCTGTTATCATCTGTAGCTATTTATCATCACCTTTGCAAGCCTTAAAACACCTAACTGCTCATGGTCCTCTTCAGGAAGGAAGGACAAACAACAACAACTGTGCAGTGATGCATTTTGAATGGATGCATGAAGGGGATTCCTGATTATGTGCTGAGTAGAGAACCAAGAAGTCAATTCCATAAAATAACAACAGTAACAAAAATAAGAGGTTTTTTCCTATTACTTTACCCTCAGGATGTAATCACTTTCCCTCACTTGTTAAAAATTTTGCTTGGGAATTTCCCTTGTGGTTTGAAATTGAGAGTACTTCAAAATTTGGGTCTTGCATTCCAGCTGCACTGTTCTTCATACTCTCAATTATCAATAATCCACAGTAACAGTCTCCCAGTGACCTACAACAAAAAAGGTTGTCCACCCTGCCTGCTCCTAGGCTGAGAGGATGATACATTTGAGGGCTAGAGATGTAGCCAAATCTATTCCTTTTTATTGAAAACAAAGGAGCATGCATATTTTATCTACCCAGATAAATGAATCCATTCTGAGACACAAAATCCACAATCCAAGTCAGCACATGTGTCCTAGGACAGTCATCAAAAGCTAGAACTAGACCAAGTAACTTTTAAATTTCCAGTGCTGAGGTCCTGCTGAAGCCCTTCCATATAAAATCAGCCAAGCAAGGATTAGGACCAGTGCTGCTAAAATACAAAAATCCTTTCTTAATGAAATTGTCTTATGCATATGAAACCTAACTCATCCTTCACAATTCCAAAACAGATGCGACCTTTTCTTTAAAGTCTTCCTGCTTCCTCTAGCTAACAATAATATCTCCCTCTTCGAATTCTCATTTTACTTTGCTTGCACCACTTCTATGGCAGTTATCATATACTGTGTGTATTGTAGTTGACTGCTTCACCTCTCCTATTAGATTATGAGCTCCTTGAGGGCAGGGGCTAATTAAACTACTTTATTCATCTTTGCATTCCACCAGAGTACCTAGCAAACAGCAGGCTATGTGCTTATAAAGGAAGTAGGAAAAAAAACACTAAAAAGAACAAAGATGGGAAAGGCAACCAGATTGGAGAGAGAGAGAGAGAGAGGAGAGAGAGAGAGAGAGAGAGAGTGTGTGTGTGTGTGTGTGTGTGTCCATGCGCTGGAGGTAACACTGCTGTGGAAGAATTGAGGAACTGATACACAATGTATCTTAAGGTGGGGAAGATACCAAAAGATGTGGAAAAACATCTCAGACCTCATTAATACTGACCCAAAAAAGTGGCCCAAAAGCCTTTCAGTAAGTACTGAATGCCTTCTCTCTCATTGTCTGTCATCTATACAAAGTCTTTATGAGAGTCCTCTATACGTGGATTGAGAACATCCTTTATGGAGCTATTATTAGGGAATAAGCAGGCTTTCATAAGAGACATTCAACAGCAGACCACATCCTTATGATCTCACAGTTAAATGAAAGATGTAGCTAATATAAGATCCCATTGTGCCTGAATGGAAAAAAACACTTGATTTGGCAGAACAAAACTCCACCTTGCAGACTCTTTTTGCAGCACAATGCCTCCCATCCATCCATCAAAATCACTCAAGAGAATATGTTTGGGTGTGAGGGAAGTAGCCAAATCCATTTCTCTTTATTGAGAACAAAACAAGCATGCATACTTTAACTACCCAAAATAAACTGGTACATTCCTAGATGCAAAATCAAAGATCCAATTTAGCCCACGAGTCCTCTTCATTCATCCATTCAACATGCATTATTGAGTATCTACCCTGTGCCAGGTTTTTCAAAGGTTACAAATATGATAAAAATAGCTACTAGATCACATTTTAAAATTTGTAAAACCCTAGGAGGTAAGTATTATCATTCCTGTTCTACAGATATAATGGGTATAATCAGGGCTCCCTATTCTCCCTGTCATCCTCTCTCCCTCCTTGGTTTTTCCGCGATCTGCTCTGGCTAAAACAAGATTCCTTCAAGATTTCTTAGAACATATAATAACAGAAAAAATCCAGTTCAGTGACCCTCTGATCATAAACATCACCTCTGATTGTAAACATTATAAAACAGGGAAATACATACTTGTCAAGGGTGTTCACCACTATGATGGAAAAAAAGCAATCTAGTACAGAGGCCAGGTCCAAGTGGGATTCCCTGTGAATGCTGAGTTCCTCCAGATGTAGCTGTTTATGGATGACATTATTGTGCTAATTTCAGTAAGTTCCAGAACACTGCAGAGTCTCTTGGAAGAAATCTGTAATTACTCAAAGAAGTGCAGCCTGACTATCCATATATCAGAGACAAAGTGGATGAAGAATATCCATTGCCCAGATTTCAACATTCATTTGGAAAGAAAACCTATATAGCACCTTGTCCCTCAGTATATCTGGATTAGTCACTACAGATCTGCAGCTAACTGGTTGGGCTCAGAGTTGAACAGGAAAAGGAGAGTCAGTTGAATTGGCTTCTTTACTGACTGCAGTTTCTGATGAGAGCAAAGTGCCATCCTTTGAACCCCAACATTTCACTAATATTACTATATGGCAGTGAGATATGAGATACAATTTCCAAAAATTAAAATGAACATCACACAGCGAGCAATGGAAGGATGCACACTGCCTGCGAAGCAGACTGCAATGTATATAGTGAAGATCTATACAATGTATACAATGAAGAACTCTGAAGGATAAGAGTAAAAGATATCAGTAAGGCAAAGTGACTGGAAGAGAAGATGGGTTGGTCATATTTCAAAAGCAAAGAATGACAAGTGGACAGCCAGAGTGTTCTAATAGTAACCTCTTAATGTCTAGAGGAATGGAAGAACTGCCTCCCCCAAAGGTTGGGTGGATGACATGGACAAGAGTTGTACCAAATGGGCTAGGGTGGATGGGCTGCAATACACATCCTTTGAAGGAACTTCTAAATCACTGAGATCACAGATCTATTTGAGAGCACCATAATAGCTACCATTTCTATCATTTTAAGATTAGTAACCTGCTTTACATACATCATCTCAATTGGGCGCTGCAACAGTTATATAAGGTAGGTACCATAGGTATTGTCATTCTCATGTTACAGATGAGGGAACTGAGGTTTATTAAGGTTATATGACTTGCCTATGGGCATGCAGTTAATGCCAATGTCAAGATTTAAACCCAAATCTCATCCTACTCCTTTCTGGAGCACACTCCAAATGACCTCTTACAGAATAAAAGGTCAATCTCAGCAATCATCTAGTAGTCATGGGATCATAGACTTAGAGCTAGGAGGGATCTCTGAGGCCATCTGGTCCAACTGCCCCATTTTATAGATGAGAAAACTGAGGTCCAGAGGTTAAATGACTTGCTTAAGGTCACACAAGTAGGAAAGAAAGAGCACAGCTGAGAAAAGAGTCCTCAAGATCTTTGGACTTTAATACATGCCTTGTGATTTTAAAAAGTGCCTTTTATTTTCCACTGATTTATATGGTACCCAAAAACCTTGGGGTCTCTGAATTTTCCATTAATAATTGTAGTTCACTCAGTAATGATTTTCAAATACCACAGCTCAGCAACAATGTTCCTGTCTATAGGCAGCCTTCAGCATCAATGTATTCTCAGACCACTTCTCTTGATTGTAATGAAATCTATTTTACGTTGGGGAGGATTTAAAAGGGGGCACATTATATACAGGTAGGTGCCTTTAAACAATTTTATTGACATAGAGGAGAACCACAAACCTAGCTTCTTTGCTTACACACAGTCTTAATGGAGAGGGGCACCTAGCCAATTATAAGCATGTGGAATAGATCAGAGCCAGTTTAGGAGAAATATCTTGCTTAGCTACCTCTCAGTTGCTCTGACCAACTTCCTCAGTCTAGCCAAGGGATGGGGAACCTGCATTCTCAAGGCCACATGTGGCGCTCTAGGTCCTCAAGTGCGGCCCTTTGACTGAATCCAAACTTCACTGAACTAATCCCCTTAATAAAAGGATTTGTTCTGTAAATCTTGGACTCAGTCAAAATGCCTACCTGCTGAGATGCCGCAGCTTCTTGGAGTCACAGGTGAGATTTGAGTGACAGGTGAACCCCAAAGGTAGATAAACAGTCTTGAAAAGGGCTCAGCAAACCCTCACACTAGAAGTGCTAGTCTTCCCTGAATACTCCATATGCTAAACCAGGTGGAGGGTAACCAACAGACCTGAAACCTATCAGTGAGTTAGTAAGTCTACCCCAAGCATGTGAAGACTTTCCCCTGTAGAATGAACAGATAAGAACAATTTGTTTCAAAGGCCATGAAGGCAGCTAATGTAGGCCCCATAAAGCGCTTAAAGCTTGGTCAGACATCAAAGACGCCAAGGTCATCCACTGCATCCCAGTGAATCTCCAGTCATACTGACTTTTGTCCTCCCACTGGACTTCAATGACTCTGGAAGAGAGACTGATGACTTTGTGTATCTCTGCCTCTTTTAAATCCAATTTACCTGGAAGCCTAGACATCACCCATGATGTCATTGGTCCTCTCCAGAAATGAAGGATGAATAGCAATGCACTCCACAACCTCTTAAATCAACTCCTTCTCCCCACTCACACACCTATCACCTTAGTTCAGGCCCTCATCACCTTGCCTCAATCCTTCCAACAGCAAGCAATTTGATCTTCCTGACTCAAGTCTCTCACCACTGTAGGGCATCCATTGCTACCAAATAATTTTCCTTAAGCACATCTGATCATGGTTTTCCCTCTTACACCAATCCCATTGGTTTCCTATGGCCTCCAGAATAAAATAGAGACCTTTCTGTTTAGCTTTTAAAGCTCTAAGCAACCTGACCCCAACCAATCTTTCCAGACTCATTGGGCTCTACTCCCCTTCCCAGTACTCTGTGATCCAACCAAACTATTCTGTTCCTCACTCAAAACACTCCATCTCCTATGTCCATGCCCATTCCCTATGCCAGAAATGTTCCTCCCCCACATCCCTTCTCTTCCCACCACTTCATACAGTCTCCTTCCTTCTTTAAGGTAAAGCTTAGGAATAATTTTCTGCATGAACCCTTTTCTATACATAGCATGAGAGGCACATAGTAACAGGTGTTGACTAATTCCTCCAACTGTTAGTGCCCTCCCTACCAAATTATTTTTGATTTAAACAATTTGTACACATTTTTATATATTCAGTTATATTTATGTTTTGTATACCCCATTAGAATATAAGCTGATAGGGGCAGCTAGGTGGCACAGTAGATAGAGCAGGGGCTCTGGAGTCAAAAGGACCTTAGTTCAAATCCAGCCTCAGACACATAACACTTAATAGCTGTGTGACTCTTGGCAAGTCACTTAACACCAATTGCCTGACCAAAAAAAAAAAAGAGAGAGAGAGCTAAGCTGACTGCCAGAGAGGATTTTTTTCATTCTTTGTATTTGTACCCTCAGAGCCTAGCACAATAGCTAGCAAATTTTTTTCATTTGTGTCTGACTCTTCAAGAGCCTATTTGGGGTTTTCTTGGCAAAGATACTGGAGCGGTTTACCATTTCCTTCTCCAGCTCATTTTATAGATGAGGAAACTAAGGCAAACGGGGTTAAGGAACTTGCCCAGGGTTACACAGCTAGTAAATGTCTGAGGCCAGATTTGAACTTAGGAAGTTGAGTCTTCCCCTGACTTCAGGCCCAGCTCTCTAGCCACTAAGCCACCTAGCTTCCTCTATCTAGCACATAGTAGACCCTTAATAAATACATGTAAATTGATTATCCTATAAATATTTGGCAAGTCCCATTAATATAATTCCTCTATAGATCTCAGCTTTTTAGCTAGCCCCTTCACTCTTCCCTATTCTGTGCTTCTCACTGGAAAACATGGATCCTACTTTCAATCCTCTATGGGAACTGGGACCCTGAGTCATTGTCTCTCCTAGGGCCTCTCTTCTTAACCCATTTCCAAGTAAACCTTAGTAATTAGTTAGAGTCATTCACATATATAAAGTCATTTAACACAAATTACAATCCAAAGTCTTGCTTCAGTTTGCATTGGATTGAAATGTATGTTAAATGATTTTATATATGCTAATGATACTAATTGTTCAGGTTTGCATTGGGAATATGATGCAGTGCTTTAAATGACTCCCAGGCTTATGTCTGAAACAAAAGCCTAGCTTTTTAGCATCAATATTCATCTGCTAGTGCTGTAAGTCTTTGAAGTGGGTAATACCACAGTTCTAAAAAAAATTAATGTTACAGTTCACACAAAGGCCAAAGGAGAGATCCAGGACAGGCATGAAGAGGCTACAGCATATTACCAACAAAGAGCCTTGAAATGATATTATCATAGAAAGACGTAGCCAGAAAAGGAGTTGAGCAAGTCAGGTAGCAGAATGGAGGGGTAGCCTATGGAGGATTTATATGAAGGCATACCCAGACAAGACCCACGTGAGATGAACAACAGTGAGATCACAGATCCATCGAGTAGCCAAGTTAAGCCCAGCCCAATAAATATAATATCTCCTTTTAAATTTTATACCAGGGCCTCAATGTAGAGTAGAAATGAGCCTGGGCTATGTCCATAAAGCATCCATTAGCTCTGACAGGACTTATCAAATTGAAAAAGATTTGAATTTGGGCCCAGCAACAGACTGTGTATCTGTTGCCTAAGGACCCAGCCAAGAAAGAAGCCAAGAGGCTCAGCAGCTGGAAATTGCCACCAGGGAACGAAATATTTTTTGGCCACAGCCACTCATGAAAAACTGTCTCCTAAGCAAAGATAAATAATAGATCTAGAGCTGAGAGACCATCTAGTCCAGGGGTGGGGAACCTGAGGCCTCAAGGCCATGTGTGGCCCTCCAGGTCCTCAAGTGCAGCCCTTTGACTGAATCCAAACTTCACAGAACAAATCCCCTTAATGAAAAGATTTATTCTGTAAAACTTGGACTCAGTCAAAGGCTGTACCCAAGGACCTAGAAGGCCACATGTGGCCTTGAGGCTGCAGGTTCCCCCTGATCTAGTCCAATCACTTTATTTAATACATGAAGAAACTGAGGTCTCCAGAGATTAAATAATTTGCCCAGGATTGCTCAGGTAGTGTCAGAGGAGAAATTTGGAGCCAGGTCCTCTAACTTAAGAGCTAATGCAGTATGTATTAGTGGAAAGACCCACAATGATGAAATCACCTATCAAAAGGCTAAAGCTGAGTAGAAATAATGTTGTTCATTCATTTCAGCTGTGTCTGACTCTTCATGACTCCATTCGGGGTTTTCTCGGCAGATATAGTAAAGTGGTTTGCCATTTCTTTCTTTAGCTCTTTTTACAGATGAGAAGACTGAGGCAAACAAGGTTAAGTGCACAGGGTCAAACAGCTAGTTAAGTGTCTGAGGCCAAATTTGAAGTTAGGAAGATAAGTCTTCCTGACTCTAAGGTAGCATTTATATAGCACTTTAAGGTTTACAAAGCACTTTACTAATACTACATTTTATCTTCTCAACAATCCTGGGAGGTAGGTGCTGTTGTTATCCTCATTTTACAGATGAAGAAATGGAGATAGAAGTTAATTCACCTGCCCAGGGTCACACAGTAAGTATTTGAGACTTGATTTGAACCCAGGTCTTCCTGTTACCAGGTCTAGCACTCCATCCACAGTAGCACCCAAAAGTCAAGAGAAATCTAGAAAAGTAAACTTATCTGAGCAATAGGAGGGGACCACATTATGATTTAGTGCTACATTTGAATAGAAGGAGAAATGAGCATCCTTTCCATAGGGTACTAACAGAGTTCATTAAGAAAAACAGAGGACCTGGGAGTGGATTGGCTCTGTTCTGAAGGTTTTAAAAGGAGAAACAGAAGGAAGGATAAAAAGGAGTACATTGATATAGAAAGAAGGGGATTGGACTTGCTATTTCTCATAATTAAGATGGGTGAATAGTCAGTCATCTAGTCAGTCAGTTAACATTTATTAAGTGCCTACTATGTGCCAGGCAATGTGCTCAGTGCTGGTGATACAAGTACAAAGAACCCAAAGGAGTGAAGGTGGTAGAAAATTAGGCCATGGCTGACCTGGGCCTCCTCCTTAAATGGTGGTTTGGAGTTCATGGCTCCACCCTCCCATCTGGGGGTTAGGGAGTACTGATGAGGGGTGAGTACCAAGACTGATTCAATCTTGCCAGATGATGAGATTCCCAATGATGAGGTTCCTAGGGACATGAAGGAAAAATCCAAAGGAGTCCAAAAGGAATGACAATGAGTGGGAAAACAAAAGACGGTGGAAGAGGTGAAGGGAGTAAGTATCAGATGAATCTCCCTTTTATTTAAAATGGACAAAGGAAAATTGAATACACACACACAGAGTGTAGAAATACATCAGACTCAGCAAGAAAACAAAGATTCAAGGGTGGGAGTGGTGTTAAGAGGATGATACCAAATTAGAAAATAGCCAAAAGCAAAATAAAACCTCTTACCCTGAAGGAGGAATTCATTTTTTAAAATTTTATTTTTATTTTCAGTTCCAAATTCTTTCCCTCCCTCCACTCTGTCTCCCACCCATTGAGATGCGAGAAATATGATATCCATTATACTTATGAAGTCATGCTGACCATATGTACATATTAACCATGTTCCTGGAAAGCTAGGTAGTACAGGGGATAGAATGAAGGGCCTGAAGTCAGGGAGACTCATCTTCCTGAGTTCAAATCTGGCCTCAGACCTTTACTAGATGTGTGACCCTGGGCAAGTCACTTAACCCTGTTTGCCACAGTTTCTTCATCTGTAAAATGAGTTGGAGAAGGAATAAATACATTCAAGCAAAAATCTCCTGACATCCTGCCTCTTCCTCTACCCCCATACCCACTGGCCCTCATGCACTGGCAAACCAGGATACACACAAGAAGTGGTATTAATATTAATGGTATTCAGTAACTTACAATGCAGGAGGATTGCTTGATTCCTCCAGTTCACTCCTCTTACCATATAGGCGAAGGGAAGCAGCTTTAGGTAATTTAAATAAGTCCACTTGGCCTCAGGGTCCAAAATAAGACAGTTGGGTTAGGGAGTTCACCTGAGCCTTAGATCTGTGGGAAGCATTTACATAGACAGGAAAGAGACTGTTTACATACTAGGAAAGAAAGAACATCAGATTGTGGAGTCACCATGACCCAATCCAATACTGAGAATGTATAATTGCTTTGAGGGGCTTTGTTCATCTACTCTGGAAAAACCCTTATGTGAGACCAGAGGTTACAGGATCCATTATAAAAGGAAGATTTCAATAGGATATCTGAAGATTACCATAAAACATCTGAAGTGATTTCCCCGCTGAAGCCCATGATAGATAGCTCATTGTTGTTCAGTTGTCTGACTCTTCATGACCTCGTGGGCCATACTGTCCATGGGGTTTTTTCGGTGATTTGGGGGCAAAAGATAGCTGGAGTTGTTTGGCATTTCCTTCTCCAGCGGATTAAGATGAGTCTTCCTGACTGTAAGCTAGCATTTATATAGCACTTTAAGGTTTACAAAGCACTTTACAAATACTAGCCCATTGCTAGTAAGTGATAGGCTGAATTTGAACTTAGGTCTATTCTGATTCCAGGCTCAATGCTCTACCCACTAAGCCATCTAGCTGCCCAATGGGGAACTACTTTCTTGGAAAAGGGAAGAGACACCATTGGTATCATCTGTGGAAACACAATGAGCACCATACTAATGGCAGCAGACACTGGGAGTCGTCACCCCCTCCCCAAAAGGAGAGGTTCCGGAGGGAGAGTTTTGTTGGTGTTATTACTTTCCCATAAACTCAAATGATGAGCTCTGTTTTCATTGACCTGTAAATAAACCTTTTCATTCCATGAGTTACCAGAGGAGTTGATGACAACACCCACTGCTGAAGTTCCCAGGTTATTTGAGTAAGGACAATGAGCCAGAGATGTGGAAGATTCCTCCCTCCCAACCCCTAAGGTATTCTTGGGCTCTGTGCCATATTAGAACTTATGACACAAAGGCTATACTTACTTTAGTATCTTAAACAATTGTCTCCTATTTATTGTTAGATCATTCACAGAGTTTCCACAAGGTCCTAACTTAGAACTAGGTACAAATTAGTACGTAAAAAAAAAAAAAAAGACTCTGTACGCTTGACTGGGGATGGGGTCGGGGAGCTTGGGAAATGTCTGATTTTCAAATGCTTGTCTACATTGCTTGAAAAGAGAGAGGAAATACTAGTATTTTAAATACACCAGCCTCAGTGACTGGTTCCACATTATTTTCCACATAGCCATCTTTTCCTGTTGCCATCTTTGAGGCCTGACGTTTTATTCTTTTTTATTACTATTTTATTTTTTCCAATTGCATGTAAAGACAAATTTTTACATTCATTTAAAAAACTGCGTTCCAAATTTTCTCCCTCCTTCCCTCACCTTCTCCCTCTCTGAGATGGTAAGCAATTTGATAAAGGTTACGTATGGACAATCATGTAAAACATATTTCTATATTAGCCATGTCGTAAAAGAAGAAACAGACTAAAAGAAGAAAAAAACATGAAAAAATAAAGGGAAAATAATATGCTTCAATCTGCATTCACACTCCATCGGTTTTTTCTCTGAAGATGGTTAGTATTTTTCATCACGAGTCCTTTGGAATTGTCTTGGATCGTGGTATCACTGAGAATAGCTAAGCCTGACATGTTCTTGTGGGAACCTAATGTCACCTTGAATTGAAAGTTTGTTTCTTCTTGTTGTTGTTGCTGTTGGATATTCAAATTAAATAGCTCCTAGCACCGTGACTTGTGCGTAGAAGGTACTCACATATTTGTTGAATGAGTGGATGAAAATATAAGGTCCCTTTGGAACTCAATGATACTGAGAATGTGGAAAGGGGTTGGATGGTAAAAGCCTGACTGAACTTTCTTAAATTGTGCCCCTCCCCTACAATTCTAGAATTAAAATAAAACAAAATGAAACTACAGAGACTTTTAGAAACCAGCTCTTCCTTTAGCTACATATGTTTAGGACACAGTTACTACCACAACAGACTGAATGTGTGTGTATTTAAAAATAGCATCCAAGAGCTCTATGGTCCATTTATTTCCATCTGAATGGTTTGCATATAAATTCCTGGCTTCCCTTACAAACCAGAAGGTGCTTGTTGAGCTGACTTAAAGGGGGTGGTGGTGGGAGGACTGGTTTCTCTTCAAAACCAGAGAACTCCAGCAAACATCCAAGGATTTAAACACCAGACTCTTTTTTATTTCTGCCTCTTTATTCTAAATCAGTTATGGAATTAGAGTCCAACAGAAGTAGCTTGTCAAAGTCGACTTCTCCCAGAGTTACACAAGAAAACCTAACTCATCTTTTCCATAGTTGAATTTGGCTCTATTAACAACCAGAGCTATCAATGGGACCTCTGTACATGCAAGGGATACCCAAGAGGACTGAGAAGTGAATGACTCAGCCTGATGATTCCTGATACTTGCTCAGCCCAAGGGGACTCTTCTTCTTGCTCTTTTTAATTTGTATGGGTTGAGGGAGGTAAAGAGGAGGAGAATTTTGAAAACTGACACGGATGGGGACAAAATTCCCATCATGAACTAAACAGGGTCATTGACAGAGAGGAAATACGAGCTTCTGAGAACCAGGAGTCTGTCTTCTTTGCATAAAGGCCATACTAATAATGGAGAGGGCACTCAGCCAATTAGAGTGAATACACATTTTAAGTGTGTCAGCAATCTGACTCTGTAGTGAAGGACCTGTCTTTCATGATATCTGAGTTGCTGAGAAGCCACCTGGTTATCTATCACCTGCCATCAAGTGGCGTTTTTCGTTTGTTTGTTTGTTTCCAGATCTCCCCATGGCTCTCTTCTGCTCCCAAGACGTTTTAGCTTTTTGAGAGGGTTTCCTCACACTTTATCTCAAAGCCTAGTGGCATTAGTATCAGGAGCTGGCCACTTGTGGCAATGTCACCATCATCAAGCAATGTAGGTAAGCATATCAACTTTCAGTGAATCCAAGGACACCTTTTTATTGGTCTGGAATTAGTTGTGTTGTATGTTAACTGAAATAGATGGATCATTTCCTGGGTCTAGAAATGTTTTCATTACGAGGGGATTTTTGTTGTAATGAAATTTGAATTATGCAGCACTCTGGCATAGATGATGTCAAGGTATTTCAAAATATTGTTAAGCACTATGCAAATAATATAAACTGACTTAGAGGCAGTGTGAATAATGGATAGAAACTTGGCTTCAGTGGTGGTATACAGCATTAGACATGGAGCCAGGAAGACCCGAGTTCAAATCCAGCCTTAGATGCTTACTAGTTGTGGCTAGTTACTTGACCTCTGTCTGTACCATCTGTAAAATGGGGGTAATAATAGCACCTGCTTCCCAGGATCACTATGAGGATAAAATGAGATAATAGTTGTAAAGTGATTTATGAAACGTAAAGCACCCTATAAATGCTAGCTATTGTTATTATCAATTGTCTCTGTTACATACAGGTTGTGTGATCCCTGGCAAATCTCTTAACCCTTTCAGTGTCCCAGGCAACTAACTAGCTAAGACTAAAAGTCTCAGAGCAGGCACCAATATGTGTTGACAGAGACATTTCCTCACTAAGAATTCTCTATAACAATGAAATCACAGGGCCAGTTAAAAGAAAAATGTCCAACATGTATAGCTTACTGTCTTATGGAGTGAGGAGAGGAAGGAGGGTCAGATAGAATTGGGAACTCAAAGCTTACAAAAAAAACCCCCAACAACTTTAAAAAAAAACCCCAACAAATACTAAAAATTTTAATAGAGGGGAAAAATAAAATTTCTTTTAAAGTTTAGGAAAAAAAGAAATACCCCAAAATTTCAAAGCTCTTAAAGGTTTGCAATGTGCTTTACCTAAGTCATCTCATTTAATCTTCACAAGCAATCTTGTGAGGTTTGCTCTACAAGTATTGTTGTCCCAATTTTAGGCCCCTTAGAATGTAAACTTGAGAGCAAGTGTTATTTCCTTTTTGACTACCTGGCACATAAATGAATGTTTGCTGAATTTGAAGTGACTTGCTGTTGGTCAAAAAGCTAATGTTTTTAAAGGCAGGATTGGAACCAAGGGCTTACCTGATCCCAATTCAGGCATGTTTCCCAATATACTATATAACCTTTGGGGGATGCTGTAGGGTTTTGATTCTTGATTTTGTACAAGTCCTGAAGGCTAATGCATGGATAATGTACAGATTCAAACAGAAACGGATAGGCTTTTGTCATTGGAAATGACATTAGAGAAAAGACATTAAAATCTTCTTTGCCCTGCACCCTAAAAATCATGGAACTTTTTGGTCTAACATGTAGTTAAAACTCTTCATATATGTTGTCTCCCCTATTAGAACGTGAGTTTCTTGAGGGAAGGGACTGACATTTTTTTTCTATTTATATCCCCAACACTTAGCACAGTGCTTTGCATACAGTAAGCACTTAATAAATGCTTTACTCATTCATTCAAATAGAGGTTATTTGGTAGCTCTGAAAAAGTGACAACTGTAGTATGTATATTTTACCTTCTTAGGCCAAGGAAGGTAAGGTTTCAGCCCTGACCTCTCTCCAGAACTGAATATGGAGGTCTCCTCCCCCCCGGAATCTACTGCCATATGCGGAAGTAGTGTCTGCTCTGCCTTTCTTCACCAAAGTGGCTGAGAAAAACTCCTCCTACACCAGGCCTCCAGCAGAAAGGAAACTGTTCCAACTACTTGACTAGACTAGGCCAGCAGCTCAGTGCATATTTCCATGCCTTCTCTGCACAGGTCTTCTGTATGTGCATAATTTCCTTCAATATTGGGATGAAGCAGAGGAAATGAAGTTGATGCAAGTGAATTTAGTCAGGTTCCTCGGAACCCAATCACCAGCTATCTTTTATTTTTTATAACTGGGAAACTGCCCCCCCCCACCTATTTTCTCTCTTCTTCCCCCCACTTAAAAAAGAACAAGAAAAAAAAAACCTTGAAATGAATATTCATGATCAATGAAAACAAATTTCTATATTGGCTGTGTCCAAAAAATATGTGTGTCATTCTGTATCCTGGGTATATGATCTCTCAGTCAGGAGGTAGGTAGCATGTTTATCCCTGGTTCTCCAGAATCTTGGGTGGTCTACTGCATTGATCAAGAGTTCTGAAGTCTTTCAAAGTTGTCTTTACAATGTTGCTATTATTGTATAAATTGTTCTTCTGGTTCTGCTCACTTCTATATGCATCAGTTTATACAAGCTTATACAAGTGGTAGTATGCCAGCTACTACCCTGGTCCCTACTGCCTGAAGGTAGGTGCCTTACATTTCACCCCTCCCTCAGGGTTCTCTGGTATTCTTAAAGAGATTTGGGGGCTTCTAGTCTCTTCCATTGGCTGAAATCCTCACTGATTGTATGCTTTCTATTTTAAGGGGTCCCTTGCCCGTCGGTTCTGTTTAATCAACTTAATAGTCAGATTAACTGGGTGGCTTAGCACATAAGAGTTCCAGGCCTGGAGTCAGGAAGATTCATCTTCCTGGGTTCAAATCTAACCTCAGACATTATCTGTATGACCTGGGCAAGTCACTTAACCCTCTTTCCCTCAGTTTCCTCATCTGTAAAATGAGCTGGAGAAGGAAATGGCAAACCACTCCAGTATCTTTGCAAAAAACAAAAACTAAAATTAAAAACCCTAAATGAAGTTACATGATTGAAATGACTCAATAAATTTACTTCAAAGATATTATAAAAACAGATTTATAAATACCCCCTCCCCCAAACTGGGGGGAGAATATATAATCCCCCCTTATACCACCTCAATCTCTGAGAAGGGCAATTAGGTTCACAGCACAACGCAGTTCCTATACAGCATGGACAAAGTTCTGAGTCCAAAGCCCCCCTGGACTTGAATCCCAAGCCCACACTGGCTTCTCAGGGCTTCTCTGCTAGTCTGGCAGCAATAAGCAGCTTAGAATTCTCCTCCAAAGTTGCCTAGATTTGAGTCCAAATCTGGGGAATCCTGTCCACATCTAGAATTGAAAGGACAAATGAAATAGACTCAACCAAAACCCCAAGCCCACAGGACCTAAGGGAGTGGGGAAGCAGGGGAAGGACTACCTTCCCCTCTCCCAGCTCCTTCCTTTGTCTATGCTGCATGTGAATAAGACCTCCATCCTTTGGATACTGCCAGGAAAAGAGACAACTCTCCCAGTCTGGTAGTTTTAAAGATTCAGTCTGTTCTGGATGTATAACCTGAGCAAAGAAGCTGTTCCCACCCATGAGGAAGGGAAACAGAATGTCTTCTTTCTGGTCCCTGGCATCTCTCATGTGGGTTTCTCCATATAGGATAATCTGAGCATGCAAAAAGCACAGTCTCATTACATGTCTTCTCAGATTTCTTTGAAACTATCCTTTTCATCATTTCTCACAGCACAACAGTATTCTATCACATTCATATACTATAATTTGCTCAGACATTTGCCAATTGATGGGTACTCCCTGCCGCTTCCAGTTTCTGATTTTTGCCTACACACACACACACACACACACACACACACACACACACAGAGCTATAAATATTGTTGTTCATATAGGTCCTTTTCCTCTTTATTTGAACTCTCTGGGGTACAGACCTCATCGTAGAATTGCTAGATCAAAAGTTTAATAACTTTTTGGGCATGATTTCAAATTGTTTTCCAGAATGATTGAACCAATTTGCAGCTCCACCAACAATCCATTAACATGCCTATTTTTCCCCAGCCACTCCAACATTTTTCATTTTCCTTTTGTCAACTTTGCCAAACTGATGGGTGTGGGGTGAAACCTCAGAGTTATTTTCATTTTAATTTCCGTAATTATTAGAGGTTTGGAATGTTTTTTCATATGGTTATTGATAGCTTGGATTACTTCTTTTAAAAACTGCTTATTCATATCCTTAGCCCATTTATCAATTGTCGAATGGCTTTTATTCCTACAAATTTGAATCAGTTCCTTATATATCTTGGAAATGAAACTCCTAACAGAGAAATATGCTGCAAAGAATTTTCTCCAAACCCATAAAGCTAATCAATCCCCCTGCTGCCTGCATCTCCTATTCCCTTTTACTGGAAGAGAGGACAGGCTGATATCACTGCTCAGCAGTAGAAAACACAAATTCAGGAGTCAGAGGACCTAGATTCATATCCTGCCTCTGATGCTTACTACCTGCATGACCTTGGGTAAGTCATTTGGCTTCCCTGCACCTCACCTTTCTCATCTGTAAAATGAAGAGGTTGGTCTAAATGGTTTCTGAGGTCCCTTCTAGCTCCAAATCTATGATAATTGGGTAACCTTGCAAAGTGGGACCTCAGCTAAATGTTACTTCCCTGGCCCTATATCTAGTAAACATTCACTTTGGCTTTCCCTAATTCCTACAATTCAAAATCACAACTTGCCAAGATAAAAACCCTCTTCCCCTCCTACAAACTTCCACCTTCACCTCTATCTAGCTCATCCCAAGCCCTAACCTTCTTGCTCCCCATATTTCCATTATGTTCTATGGAATTCCAACTCCATTGTTAACAAGCCTTCCTTCATCCTAGACTTTTCCCTTCACACTCTATCTCCTTGTGCTTATAGAAACCTGGCTTCATCCTAAAGATGCAGCATGCCTAGCTACCTTCACCAATACTGGATACTTCGTTGTTGTTGTTTAGTTGTTTTCAATCATGTCTGTTTCTTTGTAACTCCATTTGGGGTTTTCTTGGCAAAAATACTGGAGTGATTTGCCATTTCCTTCTCCAGTTCATTTTACAAATGAGCAAACTGAGGCAAACAGGGTTAAGTGACTTGCCCAGGGTCACACAGCTAGTAAGTGTCTGGGGACAGATTTGAACTAAGGAAGCAAGAATCTCAGAATTTCCATAGGATCATTGGGTCACAGATCTAGAGATGAAAATTATCTCATAGGTCGTTTAGTCCATCTCCCTCATTTTAAAGATGAGGAAACTAAATTCCCAGAGAGGTTGAATGATTTGCCCAAAATTGTTTTGGGGAGAGGGTTGGTGGGAAATCTTAGTGTAAAAACTCAATGCACAGCTGCAAACTATCAAGTCTTCTGTGACTCATAATATAAGAGACCTGTTTGGAACACTGAGAGGTTCAGTGACTTTATCATGGTCATGCAGCAAGGCTACTGTGAACATGGATACTTCCTAGCTGTAACTGGTTTCTGATTCCCCCTTCTTCTACACAAAGCTTCCTCTCAACTCTTTAGTTTTTCAGTCATTTTCAGTCACGTCTAACTCTTTGTGACCTCATTTCCTTGGCAAAGATATTGGAGTCATTTGCCATTTCCTTCTCCAGATCATTTTATAGATGAGGAAACTGAGACAAAAGAGTTAAGTGACTTGCCTAGAGTCACACAGCTAGTAAGTGTCTGAGGCCAGATTTGAACTCAGGAAGATGAGTCCTCCTGATTCTAGGCTGGGCACTCTATCTACTGTGCCACCTCGCTGCCAGAACAAGTCTAATCCCTTTTTATTTTCACATGATAACCCTTCAGATTCTTGAAAACAGGTATTACATTCCTCCTCTTTTCTTCTCTGGGCTAAACACTCCTAATTCCTTATATAACAGGGGTTGCAATCTTGCTCCATCTCCGCATAAACAGGGAGACTTAACATTTTATCCAAGTCAAATTTCATCTTATTAGATTGAGCCCAACACCCTACTCTGTCAGATCCTGATTCTCTTATCCAGTTTTAACTCTGGCTCCCACCTTTGTATCATCTGCCAATTTGATAAGCTTTGAATGTTAAACAGCAATGTCAACAACCACTTATACTCTACCTGGACTCATTCTTCAGTGGTTACCATACTCTCCTCCTCTCACACCTTGCCCATGCCAGTGATTCTGAACCCCTGGCTGCCAACTTCCTTACCCCCATACCCATCAACTGTTGGGCAACGTCCTACTCCAAATATACGGACTCCTCCTTTGAGCTGTGTTCTATGGAATGCCTACTTTATAATCAGCAAACTTGTTTTCATCTTAAACCTTTTCTTTCCTCACTCCTTCCATCTTCTGTCTCTCACTGCAACTTGGCCTTTTCTTCTTGACACTAAGTTCTTGGCCACCCTTTCTAGTACCCTCCAACTCATTGGACTCGTAGGAGAGACAGAATACTGCCACTTCCAGATTATGCCTCTAACATTCTCACTCAGCACTCTCCTTCTTTAAGGATCACTCGATCCAAATGTATTACCCAGTCAATTTCTGGTAGCTGTTATCTATTGACTCCAAAGACGTTCTTCTTCATTCCTCAAAGAATTCAGTGACAATTTTCTTTCCACTCCAACTTCTGCCCTTATACTAGGGGACTTCAACATACATAGTGATATTCCCTCAGGTGACAGAGTGGACAGAGCACCGGGTCCTGGAGTCAGGAAGACATCTTCCTGAGTTCAATCCAGCCTCAGACCTGTGTGACCCTGAGCAAGTCACTTAACCCTGATTGCCTAGATATACATATATATATATATATATATATATATATATATATACATAATATACATACATATATATATATACACACACACACACATATGTATATATGTATGTATATATAGCTATCTATCTATCTACCTATCTATCTATCTATATATACATACACACACATATATATTCCCTCAAATATTCTAACTTCCAAGTTCCTCAATTTCTTCAATTCCTACGACCTATTCCTCCACTCCACCTCAGCTACACAGGGAGCTGGTCATATATTTGATCATGCCATCATCCACAAATGTTCCTTTTCTATCTTCATGAACGTCAAATTTTCTTTGTCTGACCCCAATCTTTTATCATTCTATTTTCCTTCCTCCTTATGACTGTTAACTCTGTTCTTCATCCTCACTATGATCTCCAAACTCTCCATGCCTAAGTTCTTTTATAGGCCATACCCTTCACTACATCCTTACATTCTACTCCCTTCCTTATCTTGACCCCTTTGGTCAATCATTTCAACTCGACACTATCCCCCGTGGTTGAATCCTTTGCCCTTGTAAAATCAAAACTGGGATTGCTCCTATCACCTGCCACCTTCATTCCTATTGACATCATATTGAATGGAGTTGGAGCAAATGATGAAATTGTGCTGACTACGTACACTACACATTTTTGTTACATAATCTTAACTGGGCCCTCATCGCAGCAAGGCAATCAGTTTATGTCCCTTTAAGCAATTTTCTATCTCATTAACTACAACAGTGATTTCAAACCTTTTCATCCCACCTCAAGCCTTCCACAGAATCCCCTCTTCTCCTGCCCCCCCCAAACTCCCATCTCAGCGAAGGACCTTGCCACATAGTTCACCAAAAAAATTAAAGTCATTCTCTAAGATCTCCCTCTTCTCTCCTCTTTATCACCTGACATTACTTAAATGTCTTCCATCATAATCTCCTCCTTCATTCCCGTCTCACATGAAGAGGTGGCCCTATACTTGCCAAGGCAAAATCCTGTACATGCACCCTTGATCCCATTCCAACCTGTCTTTTCTAGCAGTTTGCCCCTCTTATCACACCTACTCTTTTTACTAATCTTCAATCTTTCCTTATTTACTGGCTGCTTCCCTGTTGCCTACTAACACACACATATTTCCCTCATCCTTAAAAAAACTCACTTGATCTGACCATCCCTGCTAGCTTATATTTCTTCTCAGTCTTATATATTTATATATTATATACATATTTGATTACATTATATTATAATTTCTCATAGTCTTATATTTCTTCTCTCCTGTAAACAGATAAACTCCTTGAGAAAGCTGTATACATTTGGAACCTCCATCACCTGTCCTCACACTCATTTGTGAGTTCTTCCTAGAACTTCCATTCTGAGGAAGGCCCAGACCAGATATCTTTCCTTCTCTAGGCTTCACCACCATTCCTCTGCATGAATACCTCTACCCTTCCCCCCTCCCCCTTTCCAGTTACCTTTTGTGTGTTGTATTCCAATGTAAGATCCCCGAGGACAAGGACTATTTTTCTTTTTGCGTGTATTTGTATTCCTACCACTTAGCACTGTGCCAGGCACACAGTAAGTACTTAATAAATATTTATTGACTTGACATAATTTCTCATATCTATCTTCTTTTCTCCACTCATATGGTCATCACTCTGGTTGAGGCCCTGACTATCTCTTGCCTGGATCATTATAGTCTCCTTAAAATTATTTTTTTAATATTTTATTTTTTTTCCAATTACACATAAAAGCAATTTTTTAACATTCATTTTTTTAAAATGCTGAGTAACAAATTCTCTCCCTCCCTTCCTCCCCAATCCCCTCCTTGACAAGGCAAGCAATTTGATATAGATTATACATGTGTAGTCATGTGAAACACATTTCCACATTAGCCATGTTGCAAAAAAAAACAAAAACCTAAAAAAAAACCAAGAAAAATAAAGTTTTAAAAAAATATATGCTTTGATCTGCATTCAGAGTCCATTAGTTCTTTCTCTGCAGATGGATAACATTTTTCATAAGTCTTTTGGAGTTGTCTTGGATCATGCCACAGCCTCCTAATTGGTGTCCCTGTTTGCAGACTTTCCCTACCTCCAATTTATCTTCCCCATAGTTACTAAATTATCTTCTTAATCCCCAGTGACCATGTCCTTCCCTTGCTCAAGAAATTCTCTATTCCCTATTCTTATTTAGACAAAAATGTTTGGCATTTTAAAGTCCTTCATAACCTGGCTCCAAATTATCTTCCCAGATTTATTTCCTATTCTGCTGGTTCACAAGCGTTATGTTCCAATTAGCCGCTCCCCTGATTTTGGCATTCTATAGCCTATCTCTAAACCTTCACAAAGGCTATACCGAGTTCTGGGAAGGCACTCCCTTCCTGCCTGTACCTTTTAGAAACCTCATTTTTCAAGGCAGCTCCCAATTGTTAAAGTTCTCTCCCTCCTCAAGTTACCTTTTATTCACTTTTTTTGTCTACATGTCGTATCCCTCTTACCCACTTCAACATAAATTCCTGAGGTAGGGTGGTGACAGGAAAAAAATGATAATCTTAGCCCATCTCTTACTGTTTCCTCTGCTCCTTGCAGGTGACCTCAGAGATCAGAGGCAGGAAACCAATCAAACGCACCCATGAGATGCCCACTTCTTTTGAAATACATAATCCAGGCCTGGATTGTCATTGCTGCTGGGGTAAATGGAATGTCCTCATATGTGTGTGGATCTACCATGTGTCTTTCACTGCTCTGAACTGCCCTCATATAGGAAGGATAAATTACTCAGATTAGGAGGGGTCAGTGTTGACTCAACCTCCCAGATTATATTCTGATCTTTTCCTCCTGGGTGTATCCTTAGTTGCCCCTGCCCACCCCTAGTGTGTTATTTCAGACTTCAAGCCCTCCCTGGACTGAATTAAACTATGTATACAACAAAGATCTATTGCCTTTTTTTTTTTGGAATTACTGGCTGGTCTGCCTCTTTTGGAAACTATTTCCAAATACTCAAAGCAACTGCAATTGATTGAGACAGTTAATTTTTCAGGTGGCTGAAGTTTACCTCTACAGAAGATAAAACAAAATAAACATTTGACCATTTTGGATGGATATGTTGTAAAATATATTACAAACTCCCTTCCCTTCTTAAACGGGATTTTGAAAATCATCTCATGTTTTCTCAATGACACAGAGCCATCAATATCTGTTTTTCTCTCCCCTCTCAGAGTGCCAAGATGTCAGTAGTCACTACTTCTGTCACTCACTGCCATGCCCTCTCTCACCCTGTTTCCTCCACAGTTACACACTTTTTCCTTTTCGTTATAGTTTTTCACTTCTAATTTTCTATGGGCTCACCAACCAGATAACTAGCTTTCTCAGGATTCTATTTTATACAGGTCAGGTTCTGAATGAAGACCTGAGGACTCAAGTATAGTGTCTATGTGACAATCATTTGGACATTTGGAGTGTCCAGAGGCCATTTTTGGTTATTTCTAGGTCTGGAGCTGTGATCTAGATTGTTGAAGATGCTGGAAGCCTCCAAAGAAGTAGAATAATCCTCTATATAGGCTCATACAAAATGGTTTCTCTATCTAGATCTATATAATAGTGTTCCATTCCACACATATTTGGAAATAGGATTATACAGCGGATGGAGCATTGGATTTGGAATCTGAGGACCTGGATTCAAATTTGCTACCACTGTCTCATTTCTCTACAGGCTGCAACTCAGACTTTCTCTAGCATGCCCAAGAAACAATATTAAGAATGACTGCCTTTGGGGCAGCTAGGTGGCGCAGTGGATACAGCACTGGTCCTGAAGTCAGGAGGATCTCAGTTCAAATCCAGACTCATACCAAACACTTAACACTTCCTAGCTGTGTGACCCTGGGCAAGTCACTTAACCCCAATTGCCCCCCCCAAAAAAGAATGACTGCCTTCCTAGGAGACTAAAACTGAAGAGCTACTTTAAATCCATATTAAAACAGGTCTAATTACTCTAGTTTATCAAAGGATTCCAACTGGGAGCTAACTTAGTAGACATGATGTAATGGTGAGAAGAGCAAGTAGGGTAGGAATCTAGTATCTTGGTTGGCTTGAAAAACCATGTCCTAGGGGCAGCTAGGTGGAGCAGTGAATAGAGCTCTAGCCTCCTCAGATACTTAACACTTACTAGCTGTGTGACCTTGGGCAAGTCACTTAACCCTGATCTCTTCACCAAAAACAAATAAGTAAAAATAAAAACCATGTCCTTTGTTTTTGAAGAGGACCAAAATGACATCACTGTGTTGGAGTTAAGGTACAGTGCATCTGACTGACTGTGGCTGATCTAACCAATATGAGCTCGGAAGGCTCTTTCATAAATAGTTCACATGAACATTTGGATTGAAAGTGTCTCTAAATTTGTGCATCTCATATTTCTTTTGAGCTATTACCATTGTGCTTCTCTCATAGGGTACAGCACCTTCTTTGATGTTGACATACCATGCTAGGTGGTCCTTTGCCAGTGTCTCCCACATCACACAATCCATTCCAAAGTTCTTCAGAGAGACATTGAGAGTGTCCTTGTATTGCTGCTTCTGAAGAGGAATGAGAAAGGAGAAGATGAGCCATATTGACTTCTACCTTGAAGAAGACCTCCACTGTTTTAGAGATCTCTAGTTCCACCAGGATTCTGATGAGATTAGCTACAGAGAAAACATCCTCACTGGAACAAACCTGATCTTTGACAGATCCCAAGGTTAACTCATTCTATCTAAATTTAAGATTAAGGTGAAATCCACCTCCTTGTAACTTATATCTAAACATCCTAGTTCTGCCCTTGGATCCAAGCAGAATAAATCTTATCAGTCTTTCACTCTCATCTGGTCTACAACTCTCCATTTTGTCTACAATGATATCATAAGACTGTCAAATGCTCTGCTGAAATCTAGACATCCTATGTACTCAGAATTCCCCTGATTTGATTGTTCAATTCAATGGCTGTTTCTCATTTGTCATCCTTCTTGACCTTTCTACAACATTCAGTGATATTGATCACTCACCCCTCTTGGGTATTCTTCCTCCCTGAGTTTTCAGGACCTGCTATCTCCTGGTTCTCCTCCAATTTGTCAGACCTTTCCTTCTCAGGTTCCCTGTAGTTACCATTATTTATATCCTGCTCCTTATGCATGGGTTTACCATATGGTATTGTCCTTCTTGTCTTTCTTTGTCAATTCCTATGGGTTTAATGATCTCTATACACATACTGTATTTTACTATATAATCCTCACCACTGCATAATCATTGCACCCTGTTTTTTCAGTACAAAAATTGGTTTGTAACCTTTCATTGCATAATTGTTGCATGGTAAATTTCTATTCATCACACTGCTTAAAAGGTAAACAGAGTAGCAATGTATTCTATTTACCAGTGGCATATGGATAAACATTCATTTCTAGTGGCAGGGGGCCTGGAATTCTTAGGGCATGTACATTTCAGTATTTAATTTTAATGTATATTCATAAGTATTCTGTGCATCCTAATTTTGCACCAAAGACAAGTTAATACCAGCACAATTTAAAAAAAAAAAAGTTTCACATAATGGTCGCACCTACTTTTGGGCAAAAAGTTGTCATAAAATCTATGATGATTATGTAGTGAAATACAGTTAATTCCTAGATCTTTATATCCAGGGCTCATCTCTCTCCTGAGCATCATTTTACATCACCATCTGCCAGCTGTACATCTCTGCCTGGATGTCTTATAGGGATTTCAAATTCAATGTGTCTGAAATGGAATTTGTATTTCTCCCCAGACCCACTCTTCTTATGAACATATTTCTGTTGAGGATACTACCATCCTTTTAGTTACCCAGGCTTCCCTTGGAGTCACATTTGAATCCTCATTCTCTCTTATAAGCCATATTCAGTCAGTTGCCAAATCTTTTCAACTCTAATCCACAAACTAGATCATGTCTTTTCCTTTCTCTCTATTTACACAACCACCACTTTAGTTCAGGTTCATATCCCCTCTTTCTTATGCTATTGAAATACCCTCCTAATCGATCCTTCTGCTTCCTCCTAATTAGGAATGTCTTCTCCCATATCTGGCACCTATTACCTGTTCTCAAATAAGACCATCTTTAAGGTGTAAAACTTCCCTGTTCAGGCCCCCACACTGAGCACATACTTCCACCGAGAGTTTTTTTGCATGAGTTAGTTCTTCCTTATGAGAATGACCTGGGTAGCTGTGTGTTGCAAATCTGTGACTCTGCATTGTCACGTAGTATATATGTGTGTATATTGTGCGTTTGTTTTTGCCTGCTTGCTATAATAAAGCTCATGCTTGTACTAGTTTCTAAAATACTAATTTTCTATAAATCCTAAAACCTGAGTCCTGCACTAACCCAAGCTAACCTTGCACTAACCCAAATAAAGCACTCATTCAGTGAATGCTTCAAGTAAAATAGTAGAAATCTTTATGGGAGAAGAGAACTTAGAAATTATTTAGGATAGGAGTTCTTAACCAAGGGGTCCATGCATAGATTTCAAGGGCTCCATGAACTTAGATGGGGAAAAGATTGCTTTCTTTTCACTACCCTCTAACTAAAATTTAGCATCTCCTTCAATTATGAACGTAGACCCCAAAAAATTATTTTGAAAGGGATCCATAGGCTTCATCAGACTCCCAAAGGGGCCCATGACACATAAAAGATTAAGAACCCTCAATCTGGGCCAACCCCCTTTTTCTACAGATGAAGAAACAGAGGCCTTTAACTACAAGTAGACACCTGACAGTCACGCCCCTTTCTTCAAAGCAGCCAATCCATTAAAACCTGGTGTTTCAACAGGTATGTCATTTACTTTCTTTGTTTTAGACAATTGTGACTATAATTTCACCAACCAAGAAGCTATGTATTCCATGATAGGTACTTAGCCTATAATTGCAGTAGCTCCACCCAAAGTATCTTCCTTAGCGAGGTACTCTACTATTAGAAATTCATTCCTTGCCTCCCATATATCACAATTTTGCCACGGGCTGTCTCTGTTTAATGATTTATGGAGAGTTGAACAAGAGTGGAGGTCCTAAAGAACTAAAATGAGTTTGGCATGCATCCTGCTGCTTCATTAAAAGATAAAATGGGAAGAAGCCTAAATATGACCATTAATTCTATGAACTTGGCCAAGCCCTTCAGGTTTCCTTATCTATGAAGTCAGAAGGTTGGACTATGTGACATATCGGGGTGTGCTGACAAATGCCTGTTCCTATTTAGCAGCCAGGATCCCAGGCAGGTGGTCATCAATCAAGTGTTCAACTCTATGTACCACCCAACTGAGATGTTCTGGTATAACCACCAAGCTCCTGATGTCTCTCTGGCTCTCAAAGAAGCTTACTGCCATTCAACTCTCTGGCTCCATCCCTTTCTGGCTGGTGTCATTCTCATCAGCCAAAGGTATGGGTGTGTCTACTGTATTTTTCGGGCAGTTAGGTGGTGCCAGAGTGCATTAAATGCTGGGCCTGGAGTCAGGAAGACTCATCTTCCTGAGTTCAAATCTGGTCTCAGATATTTACTAGCTGTGGGACCCCAGATGAGACACTTAACCCTGTTTGCCTCAGTTTCCTTACCTGTAAAATAAGCTGGAGAAGGAAATGGCAAACCACTTCAGTATCTTTGTCAAGGAAACCTCAAATAGACTCACAAAGAGTGAGACATGACTGAAATGACTGAACAACCACAAGCACTTATCAAGCACTTACTATATAGCAGGTATCGTGCTAAGCCCTAGGGAAATGAAGAAAGGCAAAAACACCATCCCTGCTCTTAAGAAGCTTATATTCAAATGAGAGAGATAACATGCAAAAAAATATCGTACATTAAAAAAAATTGTATATAGAAGGTAATCTCTAAGAGAGGGTATTAGTATTGGGAGGTGGGATAGGAAAGACCTCCTGCAGAAGATGACTTTTGAATTGGGTCTTGAAGGAAGCCAGGGAAGGCAGGAGGAATTGGTGAAAAGGGAGAGCATTCTCCAATCACAGCACTGGCTTGGCCCCCATTCTACTAGCTCCTGCCTTCATGTCTTTACTCTGCTATGTTTCCTTTGATTCTGTCCTGGAGGGATTGTAATAGACAGGTAGTTTGATCTAGAGGTGAGATGGAGATGAGAGTAGAGATGTGGTCACATTCCCTTCCCTTTCCTGCCTGCTTTCTATGCTGCATCAACTACTGTTTGAGAAGCTGGTGACAGTTTCCACTTTGAAATTCCTACAATCCTATGAGGTTTCCTTCTTGTCTCCAAACCAAACAGGGCATTCAGACAGTGTTTCATTTGGGGTGGAAGGAGGCAAATTGCCATGGTAAAGCTTTCCAGCCCCTGACTTTTTGCAGCCCTTCCTGAAAGCGCTCTGCCCCCACAGTCTACTTCCCTAAAAGAAATGACACACAAACCTGATCCCATTCTTAATCTGAGCCCTACCCTCCCTTCCCCTTCTCCTTCTTCCCTCTCCCCCTTGACTCTCCCACCTCTACCCGCTGAGAAATCAGGGAACCAACCTTGGACGGGTCCCTTTTAAAAAGAGCTCACAAGGCCTAGTTGTTACATGAGTGTATTAGTAAAAGAACTGACATTTCCCAGGGTTGGAAGAGGGACCTCGAGGGGAGGGGAGTTAGGAAAGATAAAGGAGGCATTGATGGAATACCTGAAGAGTTATTCTGTGAAAGATTGGCCCTTCCAAAAATAAAATGAAATTAAGCCACAAACCACCGGAGGGCAGGCATGAAGCTTTACCACTTGCAATCACAGTCAGGCTCAGTTGGAGGCTTGTTTGTTGATTTAATTTTTAAAATATATCTATTGCATAAAGGCGCATTGGACTTCTAAGTAATTTGCACACCTGTAACCGATATGTCAGAAGCCACAGTCTGCTCTCTCACAATGGGGACATTGTGTAACTAGGTGACATTTGGTGCCGACTTCGGGTTTGGGTTTGTAAGGCCAGCCCTAGGCAGGGCCCGGATCCCAGAGTCTTTTCATGTTCCCCCAGGTGCTCCTTGTCATGCTTCCAGCAATTAATTCAGCGCTGACCAAATGATGCCCTTTACAAACTGGGCTGAACTTTGGCACTAGGGAATACTGTTCTCTGGTTTCCAGTTAAGGAGGGGTGATTATAAGTAAAAGGTGGCATTGGAGGGAAACCTCTGACTGGGAATATTTCTTCCTCTGGATTTTTTCTTAATATTAATTTCTTTTAAAAAATTTAAATAAATTTTAAATTAAAAATTTTCCAGTTAACAAGCATTTGTTTTTTCTTTCTCTTACAT
Organism: Phascolarctos cinereus; assembly: GCF_003287225.1. Lineage (NCBI taxonomy): Eukaryota > Metazoa > Chordata > Mammalia > Diprotodontia > Phascolarctidae > Phascolarctos > Phascolarctos cinereus. The sequence continues at coordinate 217,487,278 of NW_027555958.1, forward strand.
TGCCTCCTACCCATCCCCACCCCACCCCCAGAAAAGAAAAACAAAACTCTTGTAACAAATAAGCGTAGTCAATCAAAACAAGTTCCCACACTGATCACATCCAAAAATGTGTTTCATTTTGAATGGACTAATGTCCATCACTCTCTGTCAGGAGATACTTTTTTAGTATTTATTTCAAAACTAGTCTTCAAACACCATTCCCAGTATATTTCTAGCACATTAATAATATCCACCTTTGTTTTCATCATTTTGCATTGATGTCCCCTTTTGTTAGCAACTGTATTCCACTGAGTCCTTTCAAATTCATTCATGTTGCCCTAGGAAATCCACGGGTCATAGGACTGAGACCTGGAAGAGACCTTAGAGGTCCTCTACTCTAGCTCTCTCATTTTCCCAAGGGGGAAACAGGCCTGTCAGGGAAGGGAAGTGATTTGCCCAAGGTCATGCAGCCATTTAAGTATGTAGAGCTGAGTTTCAAATATGGGCCCTATGATACCAAGTCAAAACTCTCTTTACATTATGTACCACATTCTTCAATCCAATCAGATCAATAATTCAAAAAAGAGGGGGAGGGGACCTCTCTCTTTCCTGACCACCTGTTTGCTTTTGTCGTTAACAAATGGAAACAACAAATGGCATCCTATTCTGAAATTTTTTAACTCAAGGACTCAGAATTTAAATTTAGGTTAACAGCCCCCTCAGATTTTTCTTCCAATTTTCAGATATCTCTTCCTGGAAACTCATACAACCACCCATAAAATGGTCTCAGTGAATTTGGGTAAGTAGAAACTACTATATTAAGGCAAATCATTTGATGGTCTCACTTTTCTACAAATGGAGATAGTCAACTACAATTTATTAAGCACCTGCTATATGCCAGGCACTGTGCAAAGCACTAGGGATTCAAAGAAAGGGGAGAAAAATCCAGTTCCTGCTGTCAAGGAGCTCACAGTCTAATAAGGAAAACAACATGCAAACACTGATAAGCCATATAATGATAATAGCTAACATTTTTATCTAGCACCTACTGTGTGTCATGCACTGTGCTAAACATTACAAATATTATCTCATTGGGTCCTCACAATATCCTTGCGAGGTAGGCATAACTATTATCTCCATTTTACAGTTGAGGAAACTGAGGTTAAGTGACTTGCCCAAGGTCACACAACTAGTAAGCATCTGAGGTCACATTTGAACTCAGGTCTTCCACAAACAAGACACTGCATCTCTTGGCTCCAGGCATTTTCTCTGGCCTTCTCCCATGCCTGGAATGCTCTCCCTCCTCCACTCCATCTATTTCATCTACTGCCTTCCTGTAAGTCCCAACTAAAATCCCACCTTCTGCTGGAAGCATCCCCTAATCCCTCTTAATTCCAGTGCTTTCCCTCTGTTAATTATTTCATATTTATCCTTTATATAGCTTGCTCTGTATATATTTGAATGTTCTCTCCCATATTAAATTGTCAGCTCCTTGAAGGCATGGACTGTCTTTTACCTCTTTTTGTATCCTCCGTACTTCGCACAGTGCCTGGCATATAACAGGCCCTTAATAAATGTTTATTGATTGATCGATTGACTCGAGGCCCAATACTCCAGCCACTGTGCCACCTAGCTGCCTCTACAGACAGGATAAATTGGCTATAATCATAGAGCGAAGGCATTAGTGTTAAAGGACATCTCACAGAAGCTGGGACTTTAGCTGAGACTTGAAGCCAGGGAAGCCAGGAGGCCTCAGATGAAGAGGAAGTGTGTTCCAGGCATCAGGGACAGACAGTGACAACTTGTACCAGCTTCCTCACAAAGTTACTGTGAGGAAAACATTCTGTAGCCCTTTGAGAGCTATACAGATTTCAGCTATTATGATAATATTAGTAATGCAATTCAGTTTGCTGAGCACTTAACACATGTCCAGTGATATCTTAGGTACCATAAGGATAAAAAAAGGCATGAAGCAGAGTTCCTGGCCTAAAATAACTTATAGTTAGGGTGGTGTGCAGGGGGCATATGACAGACACACACAAAAACATGGTGGAGCTGGGTTTGCAGTCAAAGGACTTGGATTCACAAATCCTGGCCTCACAGGACATTTGCAATTTGGGCAAGTGACAATCTCTTTGGTTCTAATTTCTTTTCCTGTGAAATACAAGGTGTTGGACTTAGTGAATGCTAAGTTTTCTTCCAGCTCGATATGCTATGACTCTCCAAATTACTTGTCTGTTTAGTCACTTTCAGTTGTGTCTAATTCTTAATGACTCCATTTGGAGTCTTCTTGGCAAAGATCCTGGATTAGCCATTTCCTTCTCCAGCTCATCTTATAGATGAGGAAACTGAGGCAAATAGGGTTAAGTGACTTGCCCAGAGTCACACAGCTAGTAAATGTCTGAGGCCACATTTGAACTCATGTCTTCCAGGCATGACTCCAGGGCTGGTACTCTAGCCACTACACAACCTAGCTGCCCAACATGTACATAGCACTTACTATATGCCAGATACTGGGCTAAGCGCTTTACAAACATTATCTCTTTTGATCCTTACAACAACTCTGAGAGGTAGGGGCTATTTAGATTTTCATTTTATAGATGAGGAAACTTCAACAAAAGGAGGTTAAGTGACTTGTCCTGGATCATACAGTTAGTAGGTGTCTGAGGCTACATTTGAATTCAGGTCCTCCTGATTCCAGGTTGGTGCTCTATCCACTACATCACGTAGCTGTCAGCTCTATCACTGCTTGCAGCCATATTAGGCTCCCTTATGAAGCCCTGACAGACTTTCATCACAAATTACCCAGGTAAAACAAATTGACAAAGAAGAAGGAAAACAAAAGGTTAGGTTATTTTGAAGTCCTAATCTCTTGGCAGTATGCAATGTTATTCTGCAGTTAGAAGGGTTTTTCAGAGCAGGTTGAAACAATATGGCGTCCAAGATGGGGTTGTTATTGGAATGGCAGTGACACTGTAGAGTGATCAGAAAAGGAATCATTTTAGTCATTAAACTGAACTGCCAATTTTTCAGGCTTTATAAATGGAGATGTCATATTATAACAGAAATGTTTCCAAGCTTAAAAAAATTTTTCATTGTTGCAAGCTGGAATCAATTCTTTTGAGGGTAGGACCAACTGAGTTTTTCCAACAAAACTTGTGTGCTGCTGTTGGCTGTTTAGACAAGGTCCCCTTCCCTTGTCCCCCTTGGGGGGGAAGGACACAAGGGGGACAGGGAGGGTACACACTAGTCAAGAAAGCTAAGAATACCCAATGAATATTCATGAGCATAGTCCCTGGTTCCAATGAAATTCTATCAAGTCTTTATTTAGCCTTGTCTGAGCAACTTGAGATAGGTGCATTTATAAGAGACTCCAGCTCCCTATGTCTACTTCAGTATAAAACAATAGCCCCTAACAAACACAGGCCACCACCATGGTAGGCATGCTGTGTTTGGCTGGAGGCAACTTCCTGGGGGCAGCACCATATGCAGCTCTATTTCTTTTAGTAAGACCCAGTGAATGGTGGCAGAGTAGGATAACCATGTCTTCTTGGACCCTTCTTGTATGAATAAGTATGTTCACTTTTGTTCGTATGCTTCCAATAAATCTTACAATTAAATCAATTGAGTGGGAGGCTTTGACGCTGTTCCTTGAAATTTCATCCTAACAAGTACATAAGCACAACTTAAAATATTTGGTGATCCAGAATGTATTTGGGGAAAGAGGAGAAGCAATCAGAGAAGGCAGGCCAAGACTTTGAAAATAAAAAGGATTCTAACAACTGAAAAGATAAGTAGATTGATTCAGATTCTGAAATGGACCTTTTAGCTGTTATGCCCCCACTGGGCTTACCACCTCCTTTGATGTGTGTCTTTTCACACACTCCCTTCCTGATTTGATGGGGAGTGTGGAAGGAGGAGGCAACAGCAGAATCTGGAGTTGGAAGGCCTGGATTCAGATCCCAGCTCCAATACCTGCTACTCAGATAGCCATAACCAAGTCACTTCACATTGCTAAGTCTCAGTTTCTGCAAATGGAAAATAGAATTATACTGGTACTATTTTCTTTTCAGGGTTATTGGAATGAAAGTGTTTGGACATTTTAAAAAAATCTATATAATATAAATATATACCTTTCCATTGCAAAGGTGGGAGCCTATATGTGTTAGTTAGTTTTGCTGAAGTTTTAAAAATTCTTTGTTACAAAAGTTGGTTCTCTTTGATATGAGTTGGGATAATATATTGGGAAATTTAGTAACATTTTTTAAAGTACCAATAAAAATATTTTTAAAAAATCTCCAGCTCTTATCATTTATTTTTACCTTTTGTTGAGTTTTGTTTCATCTTTCTGATGGTTCCTCCTATTGGTTTTAATTTTTACTTACAACTTCACTAATGTGAAAATATGTTTAATAGGAATGTAAATGTAAAGCCTATATCAGATTGTGCGCCATCTTAGGGAGGGTGGGGGGGAGGAAGAGGGAGAAAAGTTTTCAACTCAAAAGCACATGGAAGTGATTGTTGATAAATTAAAATAAATTAATAAAAAAAATTTTTAAAGTTGCTTTTTACAAAAAAAAAAACAGATCTCCAGCTCTGAGTTTTTCCTTTTAAAATGGCTATGTCAACTGATTGAAAGCCTTTAATAAATAAATAAATAAACTCTTACAGGTATTTGAAACTCACCAAGAATGTGCAATAAGTGTCAATGGGTGAAATGTTGACATTCCAGTGGAATCGTTGGGTAGCCCTTTCCCAAGGAGAAGCAGAGATACCTCCTGTCAAGGAAGAAGTCTTTCACTTAAGTGGGGAATGACTAGGCATTCTAGGTAGGTGCATCCCTTTTCTGTTTGTCTGGTTTCAAAAGGTCATCACTTAGACTTGTATAACTTCTTTCTAGAAGAAAATATATTTATTAGCCTGGTACCTGAATGTCTGTACCACTAACACTAGGTGGTTTCCAGTAGAGAGGGGGACCTCAGCTAGGCTCCTGTGCCTTCTACACTGAGACCTCTGGTCCATCTCATCAGACCATGGTAAAAGAAGCATTTCATTCATGGGACATAATGATGTACTGTCTGTACTCGGGATTGTTAAGCCACAAGCATTTCGGTATAGGGAGGCCTTTACCACAATTCAAGCCATTGGAGATTTGGCTTTCACTGTCATCTCCAGACCTAAACCAACTTTTCAGGACCTAAAAATATGATTGCCTGGATCTGTACCAACTTTGGATGAAAGGTTGGCACTAAGTCAAATTGAGAAATATATAAAATTTCCTTTGAACTGTCTTTATAACTCTCTGTTCAGCAGAGCTCCTCTCATTCCCAATGTTCCCTTCCCAAGTAATACCTTCTCTCTGTCTCTTTCTCTCACTATCTCTCTGTCTCCCTCTCCATCTCTCTCTCTCTGTCTGTCTCTCTCACTGTCTCTCTTTGTCTCTGTTTCTCTCCATCTCCATTTCCAGTTTCAACTATCACAAATATAATGACTCCCAGATCTGTATATCCAACCCTTATCTCTATCCTGAGCTATATACCTGCATCTCCAACTGCTAGCTGGACACCTACACGTCCTATAAGCATCACAAATTCAACACATTTAAAACTGAACACATTAGCATAACTTTTGATCCAGAAATACCATATCTGGGGCTGTATCCCAAAGAGATCATAAAAATGGGAAAAGGACTCACATGTGCAAGAGTATTCATAGCAGCTCTTTCTGTGGTGGCAAAGAATTGGAAATTGAGGGGATGCCCATCAATTGGGGAATGACTGAACAAGTGGTATATCAATGTAATGGAATACTATTGTGTTATAAGAAATGACTTAAGAAATATCTGGGAAGATTTGTAAGGACAGATGCTGAGTAAAGTGAGCAGAAGCAGGAGAATGTTGTATATAGTAACAGCCACATTGCGTGATGACTAACTTTGATAGACTTAGCTCTTCTCAGCAATGCAAGGATCTAAGACATCTCCAAAAGTCTCATGATGGAAAATGCTAGCCACATCTTGAGAAAGAACTATGGAGTCTGAAAACATATCAAAGCATACTATTTGCTCTTTTTTTTCCCTTCTGTTTTGTTTTGTTTCTTCTTTCTTATGGTTCCTCCTATTATTTCTAATTCTTCTTTAAAACATGACTAATGTGAAAATATATTTAATAGGAATATATACGTAGAGCCTATATCAGATTGCATGCCATCTTGGGGAGGGAGGGGAGAAAATTTAAAACTCAAAAGCTTATGGAAGTGAATGGTGAAAACTAAAAATAAATTAATTATTTTTTCTTGTGTTGTGTTTTGTTTCCTCTTTCTGGTGGTTCCTCCTATTGGTTCTAATTCTTACATCACTAATGTAAAAATATGTTTAATAGGAACATATATGTATGCGTAATATATATGTGCAGATTGCACGCCATCTTGAGGAGGGAAGTGGGGAGGGAGGGGGAGAAAAATTTAAAACTCAAAAGCTTATGTAAGTGATTATTGCTAAAGCAAAATAAATTAATAAAAAAGTGGGAAAAAAACAAAAAAAATTAATGAATTAATTGATTTAAAAACTGAACACATCTTCACCCTCCCCAAACCCTTCCCTTTTCCTTTTTTCTCCATTCCTACTCAGGATACTACCTTTATTCTGGTCACCCAAGCTTGAAGCCACAGACAGATGCTCTACTCTTAAGTCCCACCTATCCCATGCATATAATCAGTTCTTATTGATTCTATTTCCACAGCATTTCTTGCAAATTCATCAATACACCTCACATCAATCACCTTTTCTCTAGTCACACCATAGCCACCCTAGTTTATGCCTGTATCCTTTCTCATATGGACCATTGCAATAGCCTCCTAACCAAGTGTCTCAAGTCTCTCACCTCCTCAACCCATTCTCTACCCAGATGCCAAACTGATATTCCTCAGGCACAGCTCTAGCCACGCCACTCCCCAGCTCAAAAAGCTCCACTGACTCTAGTTTTTCTAGAATAAAATATGAACTACTCAGCTTATCAGGTGAATACCTTCACAATCTGTCCTGTCTTTCCAGACTTATTCCTCATCACTTCATTACAAATTCTATATTTTAACCAAACTGATCTACTTGCCATTTTTCATAAAAGACATTCCAGGGACAGCGAGGTAGCACAGTAGATAGAGAACTGGCCCTGGAGTCAGGACGACCTGAGTTCAAATCCAGGCTCAGACACATAACACTCACTAGCTGTGTGACCCTGGTCAAGTCACTTAACCCCAACTGCCTCACCAAAAAAAAAAAAAATATATATATATATATATATAATATATATATATATATATAATATATATATATATATATATATATATATATATATATATATATATATATAAACATATAAAAGACATCCCATCTCCTCTCTCCCTGACTTTGTACACAGGCTGTTTCCCCAAGCCTAGAATGGTCTCCATTATCTCCTCAGCATCTTGAAACCCCTAGATCCCTTCCTTGCTCAAGGCTCAAATGCCACCTCCTTCCAAAGATCTGTCTTGATTTCATCAGTTGTTAGCACTGCGCGCGCCCCCCCCAGTTATATTTGTTTATACATAAGGGGGAATGGTTTGGTCCCCTCCATGGCTGTCACAGAAAGGTCAGAACATCAAATCAAGAGGAGGAGGTATAAGTAGCCCAGGCTGCAATGAACCAGATGTTAGAGGTGTTAATGTGTTAAAGACATGTGAGCACTTTAAGTGGCTTGAAGCTCTTGCTTGAATTAGAGAGGGATAATTCCTTATGCCTTTAGAAGTCAATTGACAAATTGCTCAGTTCTCTAAGTCAACTGATTGACACCTCATTACTTAGTGATTATATCCTGGGTTTTCTGTGACTGCATCAGTACATACTCGTGTGTGTACACAGACACATATGTACACATATATAATACGCACATGGATGTAGCCAATACATAAGTGTGTATATAATCCACATGCATATCACACAGATGATGTATGTTATACATATATATGTAACATACATTTTGATATACATGATACATGCACACATAGCACAAAGTGTTCCAAAAGTTTTAGAGTGGTTTTAAGGCGTTAATATACAAATACATGCATATGGTATTTGCTTATTTTTTTACATATCATATCTGCATAGAAGAATGTAATCTCCCTGAAGGCAGGAACTGATTCCTTTTTTTATCTTTGTATCCTCAGTCTAGTACAGTGGGAACTTTGTAAACACTTGTTGAATTGATATGTGTCCCTAGGGCTACATATGTACCTTCAGATTTTCTCACATAGTACAGACTTTTAAGTGAGAAGGAAGAAAAAATGTGGCATGACACTATATAGAGGCTATGACCTAAAGTATTATGTCCCTCGAATAACCTAAAATATTAGAATGTAGAGCTACATGATGATTTTCTAAACAAGCACCAAGAAAAAAAATTTTCATTACCATAAAAGAAAATTTTGAGCAGAAAAAATGCATATCTCTAATATCTCTTGTCACCTTTTGTCCCTAGCCCTGACAAATTCTGGCTCCTAGCCTTGATTAAATTTGGCAGCTAGGTGGCTCAGTGGATAGAATGCCAGGCCTGAAATCAGGAAGACTCATCTTCCTGAACTGAAATCTAGCTTCAGACACTAGCTGTGTGACCCTAGGTAAGTCACTTAACCCTGTTTGCCTTAGTTTCCTCATCTGTACAATGAGCTGGAGAAGGAAATGGCAAACCACTTTAGTATCTTTGCCAATAAAGCCCCACATGGGGTCTCAAAGAGTCAGACACAACTGAAATGACCAAACAATAATTTAGATCCAGATTCTCTCTCTTCTCTTTCACCAGAACTTAGATATTCTACGTCTTATTTAGATTTGGCACTTCTGTGTATCCCTTACCATGAATTTACTAGGTGTTAATGGTTTCATCTCTGAATGATAATAATAATAAATAGCTAACATTTATAATGTACCTACTGTGTGGAAGGCCTTGTGCTAAGCGATTTACAAATATTATCTCATTTGATCCTTATAATGACCCTGGGAGGCAGGAGCTATTATTATCCTCATTTTACAGATGGGAAAACTAAGGCAAACAGAGGTTGAAGTAGGAATTTGTTCAGTGTCATACAGCTGGCAAGTGTTTGAGGCAGGATTTGAATTCAGCTCATCCACTGTGCCACTAGCTGCCTCAATCATCTTAGGGGTAATTTCACATTAAAAGAAAACTAGAAAACCGCTGTATTAACCCAAAACAATGAATTCCTAATGCAAAGAATTTTAGGGTTCTGGGGTTAGGAGATATTTGGAGGAGGGCACACTTTTTTGTGTTCTTAGTTTCAACCCATAGACAAAGTGCCCTCCTCATATAAAGTTGGCTATGCCTTCAGATCATGGAATGAAGCTTGATTTGTGTGGTTCACCTCTGTCAGGTCAGCCTAGCCCTTGGGGAGGGAGAGAGAGGCATTTGGCTTTGTTCAAGTCTGAAATTTTCTAGGGCAAACAGCCATTTCTAACCTGGCATAAATAACTTCACTCCACAAAGACTCCTAGTTCTCTCTTTTTTTTTTAAATTAACAAGCGTTTATTTTCCCTCCCTCCTACTCCCTCTTCCCCCTCCCCCCTCCATTCAAGTCAAATCAAGTTAACAAGCATTTATTAAGCACCTACCATTGAAAAAAGAAAAAGAAAAAAACACGTGCATAATCAAGCAAAACAAATTCTAGCATACAA